>NC_139143.1:18493387-18936276 GCF_964270905.1 Leucopleurus acutus
ACTCAGCCATAAAAAGAAACGAAATTGAGATATTTGTAGTAAGGTGGATAGACCTAGAGTCTGTCATACAAAGTGAAGTAAGTCAGAAAGAGAAAAACGAATACAGTATGCTAACACATATATATGGAATCTAAAAAAAAAAAAAATGGTACTGATGAACCTAGTTGCAAGGCAGGAATAAAGATGCAGACATAGAGAATGGACTTGAGGACATGGGGTGGGAGGGGGAAGCTGGGGCGAAGCAAGAGTAGCATCAACATATATACACTTCCGAATGTAAAATAGCTAATGGGAAGCAGTAGCATAGCACAGGGAGATCAGCTCAGTGCTTTGCAGTGACCTAGAGGGGTGGGATAGGGAGTCTGGGAGGAAGACTCAAGAGGCAGGGGATATGGGGACATATGTATGCATATGGCTGATTCACTTTGGTGTACAACAGAAACTAACACAGTATTGTGAAACAATTATACTCCAATAAAGATCTATTTAAAAAATCCTTCATTCAGTCACTCAATAATTAATTAATGTATTTATTTATTATATATTTACTCGATTAATTATTGAGTGACTGCCAGGTACAAGGCGCTTTTCTGTCTCTGCTCCACCCCCAGATGTGAACCCCAGCCCGCTGTCCCTCTGTTGTACAGGAGACCCTGAATCGAGGCAGCCTCTTCTCAGACGGCAGAATAATTCACAATTATGGGAGGTGAGGAAGGCCTGCCTTGGGAAACTCAATTTAAAGTGGCAACGCTGGCTCACAGTTCAGCTCCTACACAAATTCCCCCAATTCTAATTTCCTCTGACATGAATCTACCAGGTCTAGGCTGGAGCGCTCTAACTTCACATTGCCTGTGGATTTACCCAGGAAAAGGGACATCATAACCCCAAACGAAGAGCAATTATTTTTTTTAATCTTTTTGCAGGCTTTAAACAATTTCACTCACTTGTCTTGCCCTAATCTAACTTCCTCTCCTTGGATGTGTCTGCAAGGCTCACTCCTAAGAAACGCTGGCAACATCCACACCATCGACTTGTGACTCTAGCACCTCTGCTTTCATGAGCAAACCACAGCTGTCCCAAAGCGACACTGTATTTCACTTCCCCGAGAGGCTGTATCCAAGCATACTGCAAAATTGAGAAGGGTGGGCAGATGTGGGGAGGGAAGGAAGACCCCTTCACTGGGGCAGAGGAGCAACCCAGGTCCCCTGCCACACGGCTAGATTTGTTCTGACACCCCAGGCTGGAGGTATGGCATGTTTCACACATGCACCAATTTCATTATGTGTTTTGGGTCAAGGACGGGAGTGGGTGTGCTCACACCTGCAGCCGCTGAAGCCCGGGGCTGTGCTCAGTAAGGTGAAGATGGGGAAGCTGAGGTCTAGCAGGACCCATTAATTCATATGAGCATTGTCGTAGCTGGCTGGACTGGAAATGAATTCACGGCAGGGTGGTGGCCTCCTGGCCCCTGCTGTTATAATCAGGGCAGGGACCACAAAGAGTTTTAATTGCTAGTAATATAAATGGAACAAAATTGTTAAATACAGTTTCTTCCTCTTTTCCCCCCACCCTGCGTCTTTAATCTGTGATTGAAAGGATATGATGATCTTGGGTGTATTAACAGTACAGAAGAGAAGAAGGAAAATCCTGTGATGTGAAATATTCTTGAGTGAGAAAAGGCTGTTT
The DNA here is from genome assembly GCF_964270905.1 of Leucopleurus acutus. Classification (NCBI taxonomy): domain Eukaryota; kingdom Metazoa; phylum Chordata; class Mammalia; order Artiodactyla; family Delphinidae; genus Leucopleurus; species Leucopleurus acutus. The sequence goes on from NC_139143.1 coordinate 18,495,071, forward strand.
CCCCCTCTTCTTCCTCTCTCTCTCCTGGAATCCCCCCAGTACAAAGTAAGAGAGGTGATGGTTTTGGAGTGCGTGTTTTTACTGGACTTGAAAGGAAAGATGTCAAAAGAAGTCCAGAACGAATCCCCCTTTTCACCTGAAGTAGGACAAGACCCGTGGCCGCGGCATCATTCTCCCTGCAGCACCAGCTTGGGCTGGGTGTGGGTACTGCTGATAACGTCTCAGTAATTCCCCTATTTGCAGGATCTGGAGCTCCTCTGCTTGACAACTGATGAATAAGTTTTCTTTTGTGGGACAAGAATAGGTGACTTCTCCCCATGAATTCCCATCCTAGGGACCAGGAAAAAGAGCCCAGGATCCCTTCTCTTGGCCTTCACACCGTGGGAAAGATGACCCAGAGTTTAAAAGCCTGATAAATGCCCTGGAACAGTTTTGAAAATCACTCAGCGTGAGCACTCGCCCCCTGAACAAATGTCTAAGCTGTATCGCGACTGGAATGCCTCGCAGGTCGTTGACCCAGTCCCAGACACAGAGCTGATTCTCTTTGTCAATAGATTCATGCCACTTGTCTCCTTTCTGAAAACAGTTTCTAAAGAATTATCTGGTGAAGTCAGTTTCCTAGGAGAATCCATCACATTTCCTCAGCAGATATTTCCGCCCTTGCAACCCATTAGGTAAATTTAAAGAACAAATTAGTCCTCACTGTCGGCCACTCCCACTCCCATCTCCAATTCACCGCTTAAATCATGCAATTTTCTCAGTGGATCTGAAGCCAAGCTTTCAGATCAGAACCGTCCAACCATGAGTATATAACTCATAAGAACAATCACCGAACAACTGCTTTTTCAGTTTCTCCCATCTGGTATCTGCTCCCTTGTGAATGGGGTGCCCACCACTAGGAAGGGTTCAGGTTAAGGTAAGCTAAGTCTTGAAAAGAGAGAGTTGAGGGAAGAGCAGCAAAATCAGAACTGTCCCAGGAGGCAAATGTTGGTCAAGGGTTTGAAACCCTTCAAGTAGCTATTTCTGCTCTGTCTTGATATCGCCCACCTCTCCAGTTTTACATACATGTATCCTAGAAGCAATGCCCAGCCACTCACCAATCAACAGCTGCGAACTTTAGAAAAGGGTCAGTTCCCCATCAGAATCAGAATAAAACCTATTTTGATTCAGTTGGCATCTGCTAAACTGAATTAGGAATCATAACAGCACAGTACAGTGGAAAAAGCACAGACTTCAGAGGCAGGCAAGCCACAGTCCATATTTTGCCTCTACCACTTAGGTCAGTGTGATGAAGGCGCGTTCCTCTCTGAGCCTCTGTTTTCTCCTCTGTAAAACTGAAATGATTATAGTTATCTCATATGACTCAAGTAAGAATAAAATTTTTTAAGAAGAATGAAATGATGACAGGTGTTTAACACAGTTGGGACAGTATCACAAAAAATGGCATCTACCTCTCTCCATTCTTGTGGTAACTACAGCTATTGAGACCCTATCATTAACTGGTTCTGACATTTTTTTTTTTTTTTTTTTTTTTGCGGTACGCAGAAATGTCACTGTTGTGGCCTCTCCCGTTGCGGAGCACAGGCTCTGGACGCGCAGGCTCAGCAGCCATGGCTCACGGGCCCAGCCGCTCTGCGGCATGTGGGATCTTCCCGGACCAGGTCACGAACCCGTGTCCCCTGCATCGGCAGGCGGACTCTCAACCACTGAGCCACCAGGGAAGCCCTGGTTCTGACATTTTGACAGGTCTTGGTTTCCTTATTTATAGCAATTGGCAAACAGTGTCAATAGCCGGTCTAGTTACTCATAGTAGTTGTAATATTTATGCACCAAACACCAAAACAATAATACATCAAATGATAAAAGCAAGTATTTTGCACAAAAGGGGAAAAGAAAAGGCTGGAAAGAGATGAGACATAAATTCACAACTTTAGCTGCACATTCTCGCAGAGAAAGGAGTTTTACTGTATCTCAATATGTCATTTTAACATCCAGTATAATATTACAGAAGCACATTTTATTGAATTAGAGAACTTCAGGGTCATTAAGTCCAAATCCTTATCTGTTACCTGAATACCATTTACAATGTCTTTTACTTTTAATTTACTTTTTAGTGCACTTTTTTGGAAAGGTTATTTGAGGATTCCCTGAGATATGCAAAATTGTCATAACCCAAGATTAAGAGGTTAGAAATGATAAAGGGAGGTTATCTTAGGAGAATCCTCTCAGTTCATATGTACTGAGCTGTAACAGGGTCTATGCCCTATATAACTCTTCCAAAGAGATGGGTTAGAAGAAACTTACAAATCTAAATCTACTGGTCACTCCCTAGGAGGTCAAGGCAATTGGGAACAGATGATGTAATGACAGGCGAAGTTCACTTGCTAGTTTCTCTAGACCAGTATTTCTCAAAGTCTGGTGCACATCCCAAGGATATCTAAATCCTCAGGGAAAGGTGGGGTGATGAAAATGGGGCTCCATCCCAGAACTCCTGAAGAGAATCTTTGAAGATGGTTCTGAAATTAGCATTTTTCACAAAAATTCGCATTCCTCATAAATTCTGGGTGTGAAACCATATTTGTAGTATGTGAAAGAAAGTGAAAAGGCAAATCAGTTTAGTCATCATTGAAATGAGGCAAAGTAGATTATATATTAACACAGAGAAAGAGGAAAACAGAAAGTCAGGCATCTTCTTAATGTGCTAATGTGTAAGAATGTATCATTTAGAAAGCATCCATGAAACTCATTCTCAACTCAACTGCATCTGGGATTATCTCACTAGAAACATTACCCAAGGCTTCTAAAATGATTCTCAAAGTTTACTCACATTTAAAATAGAAGGATAGAAGCAGAGAACCTTCATTTGCCTTAATGTATTACTCAAACGCTCAATACTACATTTTTCTTAAGACTTGAAACGTAAGTTCTTTAGAGAAAGAAAACCCAGTGGGGGGAAAAAACATTGTTTTGTTGGGTATGACCAACACAATTCTAGAAAACAGGTTAATTTGCATTCAGCCACATGAGGATAAACTCTTCAGAAAGATTCTCAGGAGATAATAGTGGAGAACTGTTTAACTTAAAATCATAAACAGAAAAATTTCTTAAATTTCCAAAGATAAGAACCTGAACCCTCTTCCAGTTCATTGAGAGACATGGAAAATGTGACTAATATTTACCAAAGGCTGAATTCCTCCTATTCATTCTATTCTAACTAAAGGTCCTGAGAATCTAACTTTAAAACTTTATCACACATTAAAATATTTTGAAATAAAAGGAGTAAAAACGTGATAAAGAAAAATTCAAACTCATACCACCCATGAGATAGAGTTTATAATTTCACCTTGGTCATGAGACCCTGTAACCTTATACTTACCAGCATTCTCCTCTCACTTTCCTTATTCCTGTATCTTTTTATTCCTCTATTTATATCTAGATAGATAGATAGATAGATAATCACATGCCATTCACCTAAAACCATACTGAGGAGATTGTGTAAAATAATGAGATAAAAGTTAAGATATACTAAGTATTACAGAATTCTTAGAAATTAAAGACAACATCTACCTGAGGTGATCAAGGAAGATTTCATGAAAATTTTAAACTGTCCTGATAAGAAGTGTGGAGTTCAACAAACAGGGATGACCCAGAAACGACATTATAAAAAGCAAGAATATGAGCAAAAACATGAAGGTCAAAAATGGAGGTTAGGGCTTCCCTGGTGGTGCAGTGGTTAAGAATCCGCCTTCCAATGCAGGGGACATGGGTTCGAGCCCTGGTCCGGGAAGATCTCACATGTCGCGGAGCAACAAAGCCCGTGCTCCGCAACAAGAGAAGCCACCGCAATGAGAAGCCTGCGCACCGCAACAAAGAGTAGCCCCCACTCTTAGCAACTAGAGGAAAACCCGTGTGCAGCAGCAAAGACCTAATGCAGCCAAAAAATTAAATAAATGGATAAAATAAAATAAATTTTAAAAAAAAGGTTAAAATTAAAGAAGGGCATGGCTCTCTTGCTACTTTTTCTCCACGTATATTATCAGTCCCCATGTCTTGCCTATTAGACTCCTTCAATATAGCGTCCATCTTTGCTTTATATTAAATTCTCTTTATCATTTTTCTCATTTATACCTTCAGTGCTTTTCTCCACCTAGACTATAGTGACAGTCTTCCACTCATTTTTCCTCTTTGGATGAATCCACGTACTGCTTGGTTAAACGTAAATTACAAACATGATTGAGTCCCCAGTGCCTACTGAATGAAGTCCTAAATCCCTACTCTAATATTTAATGTCCCAATCCATCATTCTAGTTTTTGGCTTCAAAATGTCCCTTAATGCAGATACACAGAGGTCAAGGAACAAGTAAAGAAGTCAAGTCACAAGAGGACCAACTGAAAAGCCATGCATGACCTTGGAGAGCCCGGTCTCAACAGAGTGGTGGGAGTGAACCACAATGGGTATGAAAAAACTGAGTCCTAAAGGGGAGCTAAAGAGCTGAAAGTAGCTAGTGTACATAATTTGGGGGGCAAATTAGCCCCAAAGGTGATAGGATGGTATGGAAGGGGAGTTAGAAGTAAGAAGAAACAGCCTCTTGCTGGTGTTGGTAGCAGAAGATGGTGGTGGTTGCGTTACTGTTTGTGGTGGGCTGGATCGGGAGAGAGGAGAGATGGAGCCTCCGAGTCCCTTATCCAAAATCACAGCAAACAAAGAGAGGTGCTCACCCACAACCAGGGAAATATGGGGAACAAGTCAAAGGCCTTCACTAAGCCAAGCATCTGCACAGAAATCTTGAAAACATTTATAAGAACCACAGCTTTGAGTAGAAAATTCATTTCAGCATATTTTTGGAAAGGAGGAGGCAATATTAATTAAATATAAACTTATTTGTGTATTTGTTTATTCCCCCAACTTGTTTCAGAAAGAATCTAAGGCAGCCACAAAGCGCTATGTGCTGGATAAAAGCCACCACATCCTGGATATGAGCTAAACTCCTTTGGCCACCAGTCCTATAAGACCCAAGCAAATAGATCATAAACAAAGAGCTCCAAGCACCACGCTTTTCAACAGAAGGAAATAAAACTAGGAAGGGCCATGATGAGAAGGGGCAGTTTCCCCAGGTGTACCTGAGTGCTGAACTGGTTCCCACCACATCAAAAGCAATGGTACAGCCCCTAATTCCAATTGCTGAAACATTTTAACAGCTGGGAATTAAAATAAGCTGTCAGCCAGCTCAAAAAGATTTTTTTAATTCAAAATAAATCAGGCTAACAACCTGCAGATGTTTGGAAAGAAAATGTTTGGGTGACTCATTTTCAAAACCCAATTCCCTCACTTTGCCATTTCAGAGTTTCTGAATGGCTGCTACCTGCCCTTAGCTTCTAAACAGGAGACAAACTGTTAATGCTGGCATTTTCAGATTTAACATTGGCCTCTCGTGTTGACGAACATCATGGATTCCGTCTGGTCAGCTGGGAGTCAAGAGCAGAGAGTTGGTCAGATTACTGAATGTGTTATGGAGCCCCTGGTCCTCCAGGGATCCCTCAGTCTCTAATAGTAGATGGAGTTAATCAGTTCTGCCCAACAGTCTTTGCACTCAGGTCTGCATGAACTGTTTTATCACATTTTTTAGAATAAGTAAAGATAATCCCTGTTATGGGTTGAACAACAGAATAGAAACAAGGTGAGGAAAAGGGGGAAGAAGAGACTGCAGAAAGAATAAATAATAGCACAAGACTCAAGATAAATGGCCAAGGACAAGTCAGCAACTCAGCACCCACCCAAGGATGACCATGAGAAGTACATGCATCAGTGGCCATCAGTGGAGGAAGAGCCCTCCAGCTTCTCCACCTGAGAACCATTTAGGTCATTTACGGCTCAGCTTCTTTCAGCTGGGGAATATGAAACAGACCGTAATAATACATGCAGTGCTAAATCTGGTTCTAAAATCTGGGGGGCTGCTGGACATCAAAGTGATGCAGTAGAGGTATCAGATTGCGGCCAGTGGAATTTTCCCCCATTCCTATCCAGTAGGTGATTTTGCCCCTTCCAGAAGTCCATCGCTTCCTCTTCACTTTCCCCGTCTTAGTTCAGACTGGCTATAACAAAGTACCGCAGACTAGGTAGCTTACAATCAACAGAAATTTATTTCTCATAGTTCTGGAGGCTGGGAAGTCCAAGATCAGGATGCCATGGGTCAGGTTCTGGTGAGATCCCTCTTCCAGGTTGTAGACTGCTGACTTCCCATTGTATTCTCACACGATGGAAGGGGTGAGGTTGCTCTCCGGGGTCTCTTTTATAAGGCACTCATCCTATAAGGCATCACCTAAGAAAGTCTCTACCTCCTAATACCATTACACTGGGAGTGAGGATTTTAATACATGAATTTGGGGGACACAAACATTCAGTCTATAGCGCTCTCCTAGCCTCAAGTTGCCAGTGCTGGGAAGCTGCCTGTGGCTTCTGCATCTGCCTCTTTGGGGCATCCATATGCCTTCGCATGTTCCCTCACTGAGGGTCTCACACACAGCAAGTACAACAATGATCTGCCTACGAGTCCATCTGCACTTCTCATCCTTGAAAACAGGGTTGTGTCTTGTCATCTTTGTATCCCCAGCACCCATCATAGGACATGCAATCAGTAATTTGCTGAATTATTCAAGAAGTTCATTAAAGAGAAAATTATTCTTTTTAAAGAGGCTAAACTCAAAAATCTCAAAAAAAATTTTCTTTAGAGATACACTTTTTCCAAAAATTTTGATGACCTTTCCTCAGTCAAAATGACCTTCAAGACCAGAAGCTGAAACAATAATAGAATGCCTTTGACTAGATGTTATTTGATCATACTAAGAGTGAGAAGAAAGATTTCTCAGAAATAGAATACATTTATTTCTAACTATGGAGCCCGCTCATGTCTCAATAATATAGGAGAAATGAAAGAATCTTCCCAAATCCCTTTGAGCCTTATTCAAAACTAACAAAAGGTGAAAGCCCGTCTATACTTGGCTATAAGAGAAGAAAAGGCAAGCAGGAATGAAGTGTTCCATTGATTCTATTTGCTTTTCTCATCACATCCACCTAATTGGGAAAGGGGTAGAGAGTCCCTACTCTGCCATCCCACATACAGCTAAAGACTGGCTCACCAAAGAGGCAATATCCTTGATAAATGAAATCAATTGACTACCAAGACTGTGTTCCTTTCTAGCAAGGCTCTGTAGCCAAAAGGACATATTCTGAGCTTGATTCTCTTCTGCATCACAGAAAACAGACTTTCTCTAGCCATGATGATGTCAAATCTAAATTGTCAAAGTCAGCTACCTTTCGGTTTGACTCTACTCCTTCCTAGTTATGCCACCCTGGACAAGTCATTTCATTTTGTCGGTCAGCAAATATCAGCGAAATGCCTACTATGTGCCAGGCCATACCAGATGGTGGAGACATAATAGAAGATGGATGGATAAACGTGGTCTCTGCTCTCACAGAGCTTAATCTGGCCCTCCTCACCTCAGCACCCCTTACTGGTAAACTTGGGCTCTTGACACAAAGGTTCTAATTAGGAATAAATGAGATAACATATGTCAGATGTCAAACACAGAACATGGTCAATAATAGGGGCTCATTAAATGGAAGAGACTATTATTATGATTAACCAAATGAGATAGTGTCAACCTTTTATAAACTGCAGAGTAAATGCAATTGTTCCATTTCTATTATAGAAATTTTTAGAACAAATTGTTAAAATAAAGCCAGCATAGATTTCCATCTATTAAAAATGCAGAATTTTATGCACATCTAAACTTAAAGTGTGAAACTCTGACAGCCTATGCCCACTGCAGATGCTAGAAAATGTTTTTAAGTAACGTCACCTGCCAGCGCTATGCACCATAAGTAGTGTATGCACCAGCTATACCAAATAGCTTGCAATTCCCTAATAAGTTCATTCACCCTGTGTCCCAAAGAGATCCCGTGCAGACTTAGAGTCTGTGGCACCACCTTACAGTGTGTCTTCTGGACAGTCTGGAAGTCAGGGCTTTGAGGACCGGAGTCATATTTACCTTAGCTTTCTAACCCTAATGGCTTCTAGCTCGGTTCCTGGGAGGTAGGAAGGAGTTGGTCCATAAATGTTCCCTAATTTAAAAGTAATGAATGGGCCTTCCCTGGTGACGCAGTGGTTAAGAATCCACCTGCCAATGCAGGTTCGAGCCCTGGTTCAGGAAGATCCCACATGCCGCGGAGCAACGAAGCCCGTGTGCCACAACTACTGAACCTGCGTGCCACAACTACTGAAGCCCACGTGCCACAACTACTGAAGCCCACGTGCCACAATTACTGAAGCCCACACACCTAGAGCCAGTGCTCCACAACAAGAGAAGCCACCCCAACGAGAAGCCCAAGCACTGCAACCAAGAATAGCCCCCGCTCGCCACAACTAGAGAAAGCCCGTGTGCAGCCACGAAGACCCAACGCAGCCATAAATAAATAAATAAACAAAAACTTTTTTGATTAAAAAAAAAAGAGGTAATGAATGAACAAGAGGAGAAAGAATGGAGTATATTACTTATGCCCTAACCATCTTCTTATATGTAAAATAAATCAAGCTAGAAGCATAGGTCCTTATGTTTTCTATTCATCTGGAATTCAACATGCATCTAATAAACACAAGAGTAACTACAGTGCGCCCAGCCATGTACGAGACCCTATGAGTGATACAAAACAACACTACACACAGCGCACACATTTTCAAGCTCTGGAGGCTACAGAAAACTGTGGACATCATATCATTCAAACCTATCATTTTATCAGTTATGAAACTGAAGTTCACAGAGTTTGATTTGTCCAAGATCGAAAAATGGCAGGTAACATATACTTTATACATACCATGTGCCAAATACTTTATGTGTATTATCTCCTTTAATGCTCAAAACCACACTTTGAAATAAGGACTATTGTTACTCCCATTTCACAAATGAGCATACTTAGTATTAGGGAGATAGTGATTTGCCCAAGACAAAGCCAGATCTAAGAAGGAGGCCATGTTTCACACACACACACAGTCCAATTCTTGCACTCCTCACGACACCAACTAAACAACTGAAAGATCTGAAAACAATACATGAGCAGAATTCCAAGCAGGAACTCTGCTAAACCAGTACCTATCAACACAGCAGAACTACACAGGCAATGACAGACCCCCGGCTTCTGCAGCTCACCAGGGGCCCACGACGAGGGTGCACGACAGCTTGACACTTCTCATCTCTCTTGTTTATTAAATTCAATTGTGGTCACTTTAATAAAAGGAAAAAGGGAGGTAATCTTACTCTTTTCCCTACCCGTCCCAGCCCCGTCTGTCTCTCTGTCTCCCTCCCTCTCTCTGTCTCTTAGGCACAAGGATAGAGGCAAAAAGAACATGTGTGGGACCACAGGCCCAGAATCATAGACCCAAGCCACACATTCACTCACTTCAGCAGAGCAGGACATCCCAGGGTCCATCATAAATATCTGTCTTACCGCCCCCGATCCCCTGCCCCCCAGAAGCTATTAAAGTCCTGGGTTAGGGAAGAAAACTCCTCTTTGAGGCACTCCTGCCACCTAGTGTGAAGAGATCTAGATGAAAAGATTTGGGTCGATAGAAGAAGAAACACAGTACCACCTCCGAACTGCAAAACATGTTCGAATAAATATCATTTACTCTCCCCAGACTATTTTATCAGCTACAAATCAAATGAGCATTCATAGGTCAAATGCGGTAAACTGAGGCCATGATTACAAACCAGGTGAAGACTTTATGACGCTGGATTGCAAAGAAGGTACCATGGGCACAAATTCCAAGGTCGGCCACACTTACTTTAAGACCAAAATCATGTGTACAAACTACAAGAAATTTCAAATCAGCAGGGACCGATCCAATGAGATTTTATTTATATCCACTATGAAATTGTTTTTCCTAAGAAATCACAGTTTGGAAGAAACACATTTTTCCTGATATTGAAACATGGGAGACTCTATTGACTTATTTTGTTGTTGTTGTTCTCCTGGTCGGAAGACACATAGAATAATGTTTTCCAAAACTTCCTCACAATAAATATAGTATGTTTCACACAGTCATCTCTATCTCATTTCTCAGTGTAGGCGAAATACATAGCATCATGGTGAAATTCAGTGAAAGCATTTATTCAAGAAACCAAAACACATCCCAAGCACACAGCTTTCTGGCCGAGTGATTTTTTTTTTTTTTTTTTTTGCGATACGCGGGCCTCTCACTGTTGTGGCCTCTCCCGTTGCGGAGCACAGGCTCCGGACGCACAGGCTCAGCGGCCATGGCTCACGGGCCCAGCCGCTCGGCGGCATGTGGGATCTTCCCGGACCGGGGCACGAATCCGTGTCCCCTGCATCGGCAGGCGGACTCTCAACCACTGCACCACCAGGGAAGCCCCCCGGCAGAGTGATTTTATTCAAAGGTAAAGCGAGGTGTGGAAAGCCTGCTTCTACCTTTCAGAAAATCCTCAAAACTATATCTCACGTCGGGCCGTGGAAAAAGTTTGGAAGGAAGAGAGGTCAGGTTCGTAACTTCTGGGAAACCTTGGAATGCAGATATTCTATGATTCTGAGTTATAAAAATATGCATTTTGTTCACCAGTCAACCAGATAAAGGGTAAAACTAATGTCCTCTAATGGGAACGAAAGAGTCAAACAAGCCCCGTTTCAGTGTGGATGGACCAAAAAAAAATTGGGGTAAGTAGAGTCACTCTTAATCAGAATCAAATTCAGAGAGTTGAAATTCACAGCATTTGCACCCACCCAGCACCTGCTCCCTCCAATGAGCACACATACAAGCAGAATGTGCAGTAATCTTCAGCTCTCACATTATCTAGGAAATACGGACCTTTGGGGAGAAATGCTGGAAACCAGAGTGTCAGTCAGATCGGGTTCACAGGCTGGCAGAACACCACTGACTCGTGTGGGAGAACAGGAGTGAGTCTGAGAAACAGCCTCTTCAAGCCCAACACAGGGAGTCCAGTTACATCATAGGAGGTGAAACCACTTCAAAGCCTAGATATTGGCAGCCTTAATTCCACTAAGGATTCAATTGAAATACTACCTATTTCACCAGGTCTGGAGCTACAAATCAAACAACTTAAATTCCTCCACGGAGCCTTGGGTAATGATCAAGATGCCCGTGTCTTCCTGACCCACTCATCATACTGAGTACAGTTTGTCTTTATGTACGTGTTTCATTTTTTGGAAAGCTATACAAGATGCTGGAAGGGCATAAATTAAAGAGGTATTTGGAGGGGGGGAGGCATAATTTTTTTTTAGCCTTGCCACCTGTAAAGTTCTTCGAGAGCCGCAACTGATAGAAGCTGAAATGCAAGAAGGGAAAGAGGCAAAAAGTGAGAGTCACACTATAAAAATAAGAAAGGGTCCAGGAATGTGGCTGTAAGCCCAGGATTCTAAACTGGATATCTTGAATAATAATTCTTTAAAAATATTCTCCAAGAACAGAGGCTCCCATCCCTAGATTTAGATGATGCCAAGGAGCTCCTAAACCCCCAGAATGGCATCTTGCCTTAGAAGGGTCTAGAAATATCAAGGAAAGATGAGTTTAAAAACATACAGAAGTCCTACTACATCTCCACCAAACATTCCTTCTACTTTTTGTTCACTTTCCCTTCATGCTTTTTATCACCTCCTGGTCACTCCCATCTCCAACTTAGAATGTTTTTCTTCTTTTCTTACAACGGTTAAAATTTCATACCCAACACCTACAAGAAGACTTTTCTGAAAATCACATAGTTTTGTAAAGCTCTTTCCTAGAGCCCCACCATGACTATAACCCAACTGTAGTGTACCTTAATTTCCTAATTGTTCATATATTTGTTTGCTCTATTTCCAAGAAGACGATTCATTCTTCAAAAGTACTATGCTTAATTATCCTTCAGGATTCCCCCAGCATCTACTTAGCCAAACAACATAGTAGATAATCAGTAAACAGTTGATGACTGACTCTAAATTCTAGATGAACTGTAGAATTTAACCTGAGTTGGGTCTCATACCTCTAAGGTCCTGGGATGGGATGTGGCCAGGGAGGCAGGATAGTATGCACAGGAAAATGGTTGTCCCATCTAAAGAAGGAGTGAGTTTACCATGGTTTTTTATCATTTCCCGTGGTCTAAGCTAGAGATTTTTCTTATCTCGTGCTCCAAGACTACAAATGACATCTTACATACTAAGAAAGCAAACAACGGCTGCTTTAAGAAAGGACACAAGAAATTGCAATAAAAGACTTCCCATCCCATATTCATCAAGTCCTAAAATATTTGGAGCCTTCAGCCAAGTTCAGTACAAACAGCATATGCCTGAGAAGGTCTGGCCGACTTGGGGTGGTTTTCAGAAATCGGTGCCCAAGCAGAGAGAGAAGGCTTTTAAAGGCAAGGGTCTGTGTCCCAGAGAGCCTGGGAATCTAAGATGACACTGCCTCTTGCTCTGGGACAGAGAACTTTGCTGCAGAGAAAAATGAGCTCTGCACAAAAACCGACGTGGATGAGAAGCCAGATTCTGACTGAGTTAGAGCCAGCCTGAGGCACCATTTTCAAGCAGACCATGCTGGCTCTGGGCTCCCTCACAGCTCCCTTTTCTGCACCTGTCTTTCTTCTTCCTATTTAGCATCCTCTAGGTAGGCCCCTGTGCAAACTGCTAGATTCCAGGACTCAGCTCTGGAGTCCCACCCACGACGGCTTTTCTCAACCATCACTCACATTCTCTAACGTATTCCACATATGAAGCACCCAGTTTGGAAAGCCATCTGACAAACTCATAGGACTACAAAATTTCTAAGCAAAAAAGTTACCTAGAGATGATTTCATCTGACCCCTTCCACCAAACGGAGGCCACAGAGCTGCGTGCTTTGCCCTAAGTCCCACAGCTAAGCGGTAGCAGAACTGCGACCACTCCAAGCCACCTGACTGGCAGTGCTTTGCTTTTACTGCCACATCATTCAGTTATTTATTCAACAGATATTCACTGAGCACCAGCTACATTCCAAACCCTGTACTAAACTGCCAAACTGGGATCAACAAGATACTAGAGACAAAAGTTCAATATTCCTCTTTCAATCATTTATTCATTCAACAATAATTCATTGAAGACACACCATGGGGTAGTGTCTGCTTAAATGTTCGTCTCAGGAATATGTGAAAATGAATCATTCTGAGGGCTTTGTACTCTGTCAACTTAGCTAGTCCAAAAGTAAGTTTCCCAGAATTCCATCCTCTGTATGGTGCAGGTTAGGGAACAGCCTTCCACAGACATCTCCACCGACTCCCACAGTTCTGTGAGGTCAAATCCCTCCAAAAAACCCCTTATTCTATATCTCTCATAATGGTTCTCCTTCCCTGACTGAATCCTGGTGTGGTAAAAACTCCCTTAAATTTCTTTTAATCCAGGACTTCTGAAACACGAATAATGTTTGAACCAAAAAAATTTTGCAATTTCCTAGTGTGGACAAAAATTATTTTAACTGTGACCTAAATATGTACAAATGTTGATCAAATATGTACAACTATTGATATATAACTATAAAATAAGTTTAAATTTTAAATATGAAGAAAACTGAAAAAACACTGACAATCAAGTCAGTTACATGAATTTAACATGCCTGACAATGTCATTTGGCTGAAATGAAATCATGAATGAACGTTCAGGACAGGTTCCTTCGAGATCCCGAGACAGTACCACTGGGTACCACATGATGATTCAATACTTCTGGCCCTTTTCTATTTTCAAATAATTACAAAGCCTTCTTTTATACAAATTTCTGGGATGTTATTTAGCCTTCACTTGGTGCAAACATATCATTATCACTCAGTTAAATTTAAACCTAAGACTCCCAAGTAAATATGAAGAAGTTAACTTTGCCAGTGTTGGGGTCTCCCTCCTCAATCCCTCCCTCTTCCCCCTCTTTCTGCCTGGGGACACCATCCCATCCAGGCTTAGTTGGATCAGGGGTGCTGTAGGGCTTCTCAGAGGAGTGATATTTGACATTGAAGGAAGAGTGGCATTGAGCATAAAGAACCAACTACTAAGAAGGGCTGCAAGGAAACCGGGGCAGGTGCTTCCCCATGCTCTTTAGGTCCCACCGTAAGAGGGGATGATGCGCAATACCAGTTCCATTTTTACAGAGACTAAAACTGAGACTCAAGATGGGTTAACAGACTTGCCAAAGATCACAGCTTGTAAGTCTTGAGCCCAGAAGTCCTCTGCTTTGCTATGGACAGTCAAGCTAGCAAGCTGGCCACTAAATGCATAACACTTCGCTATTGTTCTTTAAAGTTGCCAGATTTTGCAGGTCATTTGATAATTTGGCCTCTATGTGCGAACAAACAGTTGGGTTTGCAGGGCCAGTCTTCTTTTCATTCTTTAGCCTCTCCTGCCCTCCTGTGGTTATACAGGGTTATAGCCACCTGGGCTTTCTTCCTACCGTGCAGAGAACACTGATCTAAGTGTTATCAAATTGTTTTTAAATGCAAAGAGGTAGTGCCTGCATGTTTAGAAAGCCCAGCTCAAGAGGAATTGAATGCCAACGTATTGATAGATCATGGAAATTAAGGGACAGAGTGGTGGGAAAAGGATTCCCCTAGACAAAGCTATTTTAAGTTCTGGACCCATTGGCTCCTCCACCTGGCTCCTTTTGCTGGGTAGGAACAATGCCTTCAGTCAGTTATGAAATACACAACTGCCTGTCCCTGGAGAGAGGATATCTGCATGAACCCTACAGGCATGTGAGAACCAGACCTCATCCTTGGTCTCAAACAAGTGTTTGAGAAATGACTGCAAACAGCAGTTAACTACTCGTTTTGCCCTTTATTCTTCATAATCCTTGCTAACTTCAGATGAGTTCAAGTGTGAAATGGACATCGCCCCATCCCAGGGGAGGAGACTATAACATACAGCTAACAGAGCACTTCATTTTTCAAGACTTTTTATTGCCAGGAAAAATGGCCAACGTTCACCGCTCTTATTGGAGATGGGAGGAAACTGGGATTAAAGCACACAGTGAAGAATTTAAATTAGACGCAAGGAAGAAGTTTCCAAAGGGAGTGTGAATGATAATGTTGTATGTTGCAAAAGAAAACTGACCTTAAAGTCTTGAGGGCTGGATTTTAGTTCCTGCTCTGCCACAAACCAGCAGTGTGACCTCGGGTGGGTCGTGTCACAGTTCTTGGTCCCCTCATCTGCAAAGAGAGTGTCACACTAAACAATAACTGACCATTCAACCCTAAATATTTATAAACCTAAGATTCTATGAGGCTTCCTTTGGAGGCTGTCAAAGAGAGAGGCAGGGAGTGGTGGGGATGGTGGGAGAGGAATATTTTTAACTGTTTCCATTGGTTTGGACACAGATGTACTTGCAACCAGGGGAATGATGAAAATGACCTTCCAGATGACCTTCTCTTCCAAATTCTGGGGAATTTAGGGATCCTTCTCAAAAGAGCCTGTCTGCCTAATGGAGAAAATCCTAGCATCTCAAGATTTTAAACCTTAATGATCATCTAACCCCCTCCCTTGACTGATGCTTGAATCCTACCACTAGCATTCCTGCTCCTTCTTTTTTTTTTTTTTTGCTATACGCGGGCCTCTCACTGCTGTGGCCTCTCCCGTTGCGGAGCACAGGCTCCGGACGCGCAGGCTCAGCGGCCATGGCTCACGGGCCCAGCTGCTCCACGGCATGTGGGATCTTCCCGGACCGGGGCACGAACCTGCATCCCTTGCATCAGCAGGCGGACTCTCAACCACTGCACCACCAGGGAAGCCCCCTGCTCTTTCTTAAACACTTCCAATGCCACAGAACTGGTTATTTTCAAGGCAGTTCGAACAGTCCCTTAAAACCTGGTCATTAGAGAGGTCATCTGCATACTTAGCTAAAATCTGCCTCGAAATAAGTAATAATCACTGGTCCTAGTTTTATCTTTGGAGTCAGAGAGAATGAATCTAATTCCTCTTCCTCTTAATAGTTATTCAAATATTTAAAGGTATTTATCTGTTTCTTGTGAGACCTGTCTTCTAGCACCCATGGTCTTTTCAGCTCATCCCTGTCTAGCTTGGTTTTAAGTCCTTTTACCATCATGTGTGTTCTCTCCAGTCCAGATCTCTTTCAAGTGTCTGAATACAATAGTTAGAGAGGCAATTCAGCATGGAGGTCAAGAGCATAGGTTCTGAAGCCATACTCCTTGGGTTCAAAATCTAACTCTTCTAGTTAGAATCTGCATGACCCTGGACAAGTTATTATTTGTGTAACCTTGGACAGAAACGTATACTTTTCTGTGTCTTCTTTTTCTCATCATAAAATGTGGATTAGATAAGTTAGTATGTGTGAAGCACTTAAAATAGTGTGAAGCACAATGAAATTGCCCAACAAATTGTAGCTATCATTATTATCACCAAAATATGGCTTCACCAAGTAGAGTAAGTCAATCACCTCCCTCATTCTAAACATTATACCTTTATTAATGAAACCTTAAGGATTCATTAGCTTTTTTAGGGTCCGCTGGTACACTAAAGGAAGTCTTATGAACTTCCTATCAATTAAATCAACAATCAAGTAAAACCGCTAAATCATTTTTTACATATTCTTCTTCTAAACTACATTCTCCCATATTACACTTGATACGGCTAACCCAACCTTATATTCAAGTGTTACATTTTATTCTCAGATACATCCTGCTTCAACTTCTCAAGATTACTTGGAATCTTCTGTGACCCAGTGCATTCAAAGTGTCTCCTAGTTTCAAATTACCTAGAAATTCTACCGTTTCATTGTAGTTAAAAACCAAGACAAGCAAGCACAGAAGAATTGCAAGGAGATAGAAACAATGCAAGGAAGGAAAAACTCTAAAAACAATGACTAATATTCTTGGCGAAATAAAAGACATTTCCTCCATTTAACAAAAACAGTGTTCTTTAAAAACAGAACCATCAGGGAAAAAAAAGAAATAGCGCTAAGTTAAAAATATGATAACAGATATTATAAACTCAAAAAAAAAAATGTGAGAAAAGAAATTTGAGGAAATTTTCCAATAGAGCAAAAAGACAAAGCAGTGCAAAGGTGAAAAGAACACATAAGAAAACCTGAGATGCAACCTAAGGAGTTCAGTATCTAAACAGAGGAAAATTCAGAGAGAACACAGAGAATACATGGGTAGAAATCATCAACTGAATATTTCAGCCAAAAAAATAAAAGAATCCCAGAGCTGGCAGACACAAATTTCAGTTTAAAAGTTCCCATTTTCATCAAAGGCCCACCACAGTAGATGAAAAGAGACCCAGACCAAGCACACTGCAAAATTTCAAAACACTAGAGGTAAAAAGGGAACCTTAAGGTTTTCAAAGAGGAAAAAAAAATGCACACAGAAAAACAGGAATTATATGGCTAAGACTTCACAACAGCAACACTGGAAGATAATGGAGCAATGCCTTTAAACTTCTAAAGGGAAAAAATTTTCAGCACGGAATTCTCTACCCAGATGAACTATCAATGAAGTGTCATGATAGGAATACCAGTTAGCTTTTGCCATAAAACAAATCAGCCCAAAATTTATTGGCTTAAATGAAACAGAACATTTATTATTTATCATAATTCTGTGGGTCAGCAGAGTGGTTCTTCTGCTGGTTTGGTGCACCTTTGCAGTCAGGTGTCAGTTCACCAGGGACTAGATAATCTAGGATGGCCTCATACACACGTTGCAGGCTGGTAGGTCTAGAACAGAAAGAAGAGGGGCCCTCAGTTGAAACAGATTGTCTCTGTTCCACACAATCTCTCATCCTCCAGCAGACTAGCCCAGCTTCTTCCCATAGTGGTTTCAGGGAAGCAAGAGAAGACACACCCAATGCACAAGCATTCCCATTTCTGCTCACTTCATGTTTGATGTTGTCCCATTGACCAAAGCCCAGACTCAGTATGGTCAAATGTTACCCAATGGCACGAATTCAGGGTGGGGAATTATTGCAGCTATTTGGCAAACAAATTACCACAGATAGACTAAAAATATTTTTTATATGCAAGGTCCCCCAAATTGATGTCCCATGCAATATTTTTCAGTTGTTGGAGAAAGTACTCCACCAAAATAAAGAAGTAAATTAAGAAAAAGAAGACCTGGAATCCAGAAAATGGGGGCTCTATCACAAAAGGAATTCCAAGAAAACAATATTCCTGGGAGGTCACATGATGACTAATCTGTGGCAGACCCAGAGAGCAATCAATCAGTTCAAATTGAAGTAGATCAGGAAAGACGCTAAAAACAACTTTTTCAACAAGGTGAATTTGATAGAATACCTTATGTATTTCAATATACCAAGAGGTTTTGACAATTGGGGGAAATGGGTTGGGGTTGAATTTGGGATACATAAATAGAAAACCAAATGTAATAAGCAAACCAAAAATAAAACAATTTTATTAGTTCTCGGAAAAAACAAAACATTGTGCAAGAAAGGAAAAACACTTGTATTTGCCACCGTTATAGGACAAGTCAAGTCTGGTTTGCATTTATTTTGTAACCAGTGTATTGAAGGAATTAAAATTTCCAATCAGTGGGAAACAAACAACAAAAAAATTTTAATCACTGTTTTCATTCACACTCTGTCAGATCTTCCTTCCCTGCTCAATAGTGCATACAGAAAAACAGGAATTTAATATTTTAATACCTCAGGTATTAAATATCTCAGGTATTAATACCTCTGAGGTATTAATACCTCAGAATTTAACTTTTAATACCTCAGGCAGGTCCCATAACTTTCTAGCTATTTTCAGCTATTAAAACTCAGCCCCATCCTGTTAATAAGGCTGGGCTCATATCTGATTCAAAACTTTCCCTCTCTCTCCTTTCAAGTCAGGTGTTTGGCTTGAGAGACTTGGAGCAGGAAGGAAGACATTCTTTCATGGCTGCCCCTTCTCCATCCACAGATTCCAGATCCTTTGGGGATATCACAGGAGCCTCTTCCCTCCATGGTTCACTGCTTGTGGGACATCTTAACTCCATCTCTTCTATCCTCCCAACTCCTGTCACGAGTGGTCCATCCAACAGCCCTTTGAAAAGGGGGTACCTTCATCCTGTGGGCAGCCCTCTTATATGGAATATCAGCAAAAGGGCTCAAGGCCAGCCACCTTCTGGAGGGTACATTCAATCCATTAGAGATGCACGGCCCCTTCCCAGTTGGTGTCTGTGCAGGTCGTGGCACTGTTGCCGCCCCTTTTCTGAACCCTGAGGTCTCCCTCCAGTTCTTTTCTCTGTCTCGGGTACTCAAGGGCAGATCAGCAAGTCTGATGCCTGGGGTATGAGATGTCAGTCTCCCCCTGCCTTGCAGCAGACACACCCAGGCTTTATAAATGATTGCCTGAGGGGGTCCCTTCATTTGATGTTAAGGAAGGAAAAGAAACCCCTGTGCTCCCCATGGGAGGTAGCAATCCCCTCTTACCATGAGCACTGCACTCCCCACAAGGCTAGCAACTCTAAAAATTTAAGACTTCTTATGTAAACTGTCACCACCCCCCTCCTTACTCTTTCATCCTTGGTGCGGTGGCAGGTCATGGTGGGAAGTTCTACTGTCTCCCAGGAAGCCCTGGAGGGAGCTGTCTGACTCCCCTCTGCCTCTTCTTAAGAAGTAGAGTTCTTTGAGCCTCTTACTTTCACATTGGGGTTTTAGTCACAATTCTGGTACAACATGCTATTACATCTGTTCCTATATCTGTTTTCCTGACTAAACTGTTAGCTGCTTAAAGACAGATGCCTTGTCTTATTCCTCAATGTATCACAGCCCCTAGCATAGCACCAGCCATGTAATAGGACCTCAGTAAACATAGACTGAGTGAAGTGGGAATGAATGAATAATTAACAGATGGATAGATAGATGATAGATAGAGAGAGAGAGAGAGAGAGATAAAAGAGAGAGAGAGAGAGAGAGAACTTCTTTCCAGCTTCCACTGATATTAACAAAGAATAAACCACGGCTGGTCTTGTGTGTTCTTCTCAGCCTGAGACAGCCAAGGCACAGCAGTGAGACTTTCATTTTGGAGGCCCCTGGAATTGATGGTTTTAGGCTCTCTTTTCATCCTCTTTCATTCCTTTTCTTCCTCATTCTCTCAGGCCTTATTAGCCTCAGAAACAATGGTATTTTTACTATATTAAGAAGAAGGAAAACAAAATTACTCTCTTTTTTTCATCTAAAATAACTGGATGAGAAATTTTTTAAATATCCCTGGTATTTTTAAGAATCAAGCCTTTTCAAATGTTCCACCATTCTAGGATGATATAAACTAACCCTTAATAACTATCAGAATTCCACTTTGCAAATGCTTCCTAGAAGTCAGATCTGGAGAGGGGAGAAACAAAAAGCCTGGCTTGCCCATTGCTAGGACTCTTCATTTATTTCTTCCTAAAGATGCACCAACCCAGGAGCATAATCCGTCAGCATTTCTGAGTATCTGAGACATGAAGAAGGACCAAAAATCAAGAATCATGGGCTGCACCCCTGACCCTTTCACCAACTTCCTGTAAGACTAAACAAGTAATTCCATTTCATTTCCTCATCTGAAAAATGAGGAAGTTGAACCTCATGAGTCTTAACATGTCATACCCCTCTAAAATTCTATAACTTTAAGATTTATTCAGTACCTGTAAGAGCCATGAAAAATCTAACAATAAAAGATCTTCTCTAAAGAGAAAATAATTTCCAAACCAATTATGGTAGGCAAATAATACTTCCCTCCCAACCCCCGACAAAGATGGCCACACCCTAATCTCTGATCCTACGAATATGGTACATTACATGGCAAAAGAGACTTTGCAGATATAATGAGGGTTACAGACCTTAAGATAGAGAGATTATCCTGAATTATCTGGGTGGGCCCAATTTAATTGCATGAGCCCTTAAAAGCAGAGGAATTTCTTCTGCTGGGATAAGTGAGATGTGGCAGAAAGGGAAGTCAGAGAGGTTCATAGGGTGAGAGAGACTCAACCCTATGGTGAGAGAGCCACATAGAAAGCTTGAGGAGGAAGGTAGGCAGCCTCTAGGAGCAAAGTCTGGCCCCCCACTGACAGCCAGCAAGGAAACATACCTCAGTCCTACAACCACAAGGAACTGAATTGGGCCAATAACCCAAAAGAGCTTGGAAGAGGTCTAACCCCAAAGTCTCCAAAAAAGTCATGCAGCCCTGCCAACTCATTAATTTCAGCCTTGTGATACGCAGAGCAGAGGAAACAACCGAGCCATGATGCACCCAGACTTCTGACCCACGGAAACAGTGAGCTAATAAATGTGAGTTATTGTAAGCATCTCCATTTGTGGCAATTTGCTATAGTAGCAACAGAAGACTAGTACACCAAGTATACTTATATCATCTTGGCCCTGAATTAATTTTCTCCTTGTTTCTGAAGGAGAAAAGAGAGGAGAAAATTATGTTCTACCATCATCTATCGGATAGAAACTAATCAGGCCTCACCTTTTCTGCTTTTAGTTAAATGTGCTTTAACTACATATAAACAGCATCCTTGCTGTTTTCCCCCTTTGAGTATTTATTTTTCAAACTTGTCAATATTAACCATTCTGAAATCAATCTTTAGGCTAGGAAATTTTAATTAAATTATGTTAAGGAAAAAGGAATGATGTTTTGTTTAAAGTTTTCCCATTGTCTTTGTCTCTGGTCTTCAATGTTGTGCCTTAATCAGAAAGAAGAGGAGGAGAAGAAAGTGCTTTTATCATATTGGCAAGCTTCATGCTACTCTCATTAAGAAACGTTTAGCATTTTTATTACAACTTCCTCTGGCCAAAGGATTATGCCTCAATAAACCTATTACATGACATCATTCCCTCCCAAGTGCAATATTTATTCCTTACAGAGCAATGACTGTGTGCCAGTCACTGTGCTAAGTACTAGATCTGTGTTTCTCATGCTATGGGTCCCAATTCATTGATGGATTATAAAATTAATGTAATGGATCATGACCAGAATTCCTTAAAATATGCAATAGAATAGAACAGAAAATATCAGAGTGTATTACACATAGTAAGGGTAACTATTGCTTCATAAAATTTTGTTAAAGTTATGTGTCTCTCTCTCTGTGTACATTTGGGTACACCATCTAATAATGCAAAAAATGTATTTCCTCCTGCAGATTACAGTTGAAAAAACTGAAAGCACTTTTGATCCATCATCTCATTTAATCCTTGCAACTATACTAAGGCTGAAAAAAGTTGACCGCCATGATTAGGATCAAACAGCTAATCAATAATAATTTGGGATTCAAATCTAGATCTGTTGATTCAAGTCCATGCTCTAACCATATGCTGCCTCTCTCTCACAGGATTAAGAAAAAAACAAGGGGCCACATCCAAAGCTATGTTCACACCTTTCAATGAGTAGCCTAATACAGAGGAAATATACATATTTTTCCTAGACTAAGCTCCTTCTTGCATACATCAGCTCTGCTTTCCACCCTACGGGAACCATTTTACATGAATCACGTTTAGGATGAAGACTGGTTCGTGATATTTATGGAAATTGGCTGTGCCAGAATGACAGCAAAGTCAATAAAATTAGCAATATTTATTCAACGGGGCAATACTTGACCCCTCGTTGTGTTCAGCACTTGACATGGAGGTAAGGCCTGTGTCAAAGGTTATTTGGGATTCTCTATCATTCTCAACTGATCTGTCCATTGATTTTCTCAAACTACACGGCACCCCCCAAAACTCTCTCCTCCAGCCCACCTGGGAAGGCAGCTCGGTAGCTGGAGTGGTGAGCTACACGGTCCTTTTAGCTGTCAAACACCCTGCCATGTTCCAGCTGTGCTCTCCCAGTCTCCATCTAAACACATCCACACATACAGCAGTGGAAATGGAGATGCCACACTCTAAAAACCTTAACAGTATTTTTCATAAATCGTGTGCCTCCTTAGAAATAGTGTGGAGTTCTCTGATACTCCTCTCTCTGTCCTGCACTTCCTTGTCTGTCTCCCCAGTCTACCTCTGGCAACCTGACTTCATGAGGACATCAGAGAGCCCATCAAACACATAAAGCCATCATTTACATTTCTTCCTCATAGTTTCTGTTACAGGCATTAGAAACACATGTAGAAAAAATATTTTAAAGGAATATGATTTGTATTTCCTGATATTACCTTATCTTTCTTACTTTTTTTGTGGAGAGAACTGGCAAACATATTACAAAGAAACCTCTGAGAATCACTTGAAATTATCCATAGTCTCAACTGGCAAATGATAGGGTTTTCTATAGCAGTAAAACCAGTTCTTTCCCCTGCTCCATGTGGCAGGTTGAACGGCTTGCTGGCCTTCTGTATAGTTTTGCAGACCTGACACAGCTAGATAAAAATGATTGTAAGTATCTGATTCCCTTCACACTCCACGTGAATCCTGCCACTTTGCAAGGATTAAAGAAATAACTACAAACTTACTGTTGCAACCAGGGCTTGATCACCCCTCCAATAACACC
This sequence comes from Leucopleurus acutus, assembly GCF_964270905.1. NCBI lineage: Eukaryota > Metazoa > Chordata > Mammalia > Artiodactyla > Delphinidae > Leucopleurus > Leucopleurus acutus. The sequence continues at coordinate 18,518,566 of NC_139143.1, forward strand.
CTGTGAGAACCTGCATGGGAATAAAACCAGACTACTCGAGGTACAGCATTTGGCACTCAAATTCTGTGCATCTGAAAGGGGTATTGTGTATTCCTTTAAATTATGTTACATTAAATAAGCCCCTGATTTCTCCAATCCTTCCTATGGAGGGTTGCGGGGTATGAGTGAGCCCCTTTTATGTAAACTGAGGAAGTCTTTATTTATAGCCAGAGACAAATATAGACCCACTGCAGATCCAAAGAGCCCAACTGACTACAGTGTTGCCAGCCTGGATGCCAGAATTCATGACCTCCCCTGTCCCTCCAGAGCCCCAGAACTGCAAAGAATGAGCTCGCCATAAAAAATTCCTAAAATCATTAAAAATCCTCATGGCTTCTCCCTCGAGCAAAGTGAACCCAGTCCTTGTGCAGAATGTCCCAACAACGCCAGGTGGGAGAGGACAGGGTTCTTTCTGGGTCTCAGAGCTTTCAATCACAATCCCCTGGGAATGATCCGGAGTTACCTTCAAGCAACCGGTTCAATCATTTTGACTGACGCAAGCTAGATTATTTGGCCAAGGATAAATCAACAAAGTCCAATGTGCCAATTGATTGATGAGTTCAACCAGATCAACACAAGCCATCTGAGAGCAAAGATACCTTCTTGGTGGAATTCAGATGGATAACAAATGTCTCAGATAAAGAAGAAAAACGATAGTTTCTGATACAAAACTTCCCATAACCACCAACCTGAAGAATAGCAATTGTGTCAATTATTGCTGCCAGGGGATTCCTTGGGCCATGCATTTTAGGGAGCTACCACCCTCGAAGTACTGACTGTACTCTGACCTCACCCTCGAGCTTCCTGGACCACCTCATGTTTTAAAAATACCCCAGGATTGCCCTAATTTCTGAAAAAGCAGTGCAGTTGTAGCCAATGTTTATGTTGCAGAAGAAGCCAGCAAACCAGGCAACACAGATTCTGGGCCAGCAATGCAACTAACCAGAAGGGGCTTCTGCCCCTGCAAAGCCTTTCTGAGCCTCTAGTCCTAAGGGACATGGGAATATGCCTAGGAGCCTTTGTGAGAACATCCAACCTCTTTGTAGCAGCATATCTCAAAAACGGAAAAACAAAAACAATACATATAAGGGTTCATCCCACTAATTCTCCACCTTCATTTCCCTACCATCCTCATAACAGACACTTTCTTCAAGACAAAACTAAAGGTCCGGTCTTACCCATCACCTAATATCTTAACACGCCCCTAATCTTCCAGAAATAAAGCATGAGAATTGAATCCGCCAGCAGATAATTTTACCCTCCTCTGACCCTGGCAACGTTGAAAGAGCACTGCTTTCCCACTGATCTGATAGTCCCTATTTGAATAGTTACTCAAGATAATCACTACAAATAAACCTTCTGTCTATAATAGTAGCTATTCCTTTTCTGGCTTTAATGTTATTCACTGTCTTCCAAATAAACATCATTTCCCAATGCCTGGAAAGTTCCCATCTTGTTCCAAATTTACATATTACTTTTCCATTATTTCAGGGCAGCAATAATAATAATAATAACAGTTATAACATCTTCCTTCTCCTAGAAGAATCCTGGCCACTTCTTGCACTTTTCTGGTTTGGAATTCTCCTGTGGGCTTATTTTTTTCTTTCTTTCTTCTCCTCCTCCTTAGTGGAAAATGTTACTTCTAGCTGCTGGATTTAATTTAATTTAATTTAATTATGGTATTTTCCACACATGCCCAGAGGCTCTTGGTAATAGTTGCATTTCTAATAAATCTAATATATAATAATGACTTTGGTTTTAATTTTCCACTGAGAGTTGGATCCTGTGTTGAATACAGAGCTCCAGACAGGGGCGTCTGGTTCACTCCTTGTGATTGGGTTTCAGGGAACCAAGGGGATCCTAATTGGAAAATGGTCGTGCCTTCAACCCTCCATCTGCACACACCTGTGTTTCATGTCCTCAGCAAACATCCCATAGGATGTAAAATGACAGGTTGTTCCAGTCAAAGTGATCAAACAGATTATGCGGGTGTTCCTCAGGCTGGACTACAAAAGGAAAATGAAGGTGTGTGCACGGCCCCTGGCCAAGACCATTCTACAGAGAGATTCTGTGGACAGCACTCTTTGGTGGTGGCTTCTGCCAAGTGACCTGCCACCTGTAGCCACAAGTCGCTGGGCCAATTCAGAGGTAAAATTAAAGGCAGTTCAACCGGAAGATAAATCCTATGACCATTGATCTCTCCTTTACAAAGACCACCGTATAACCATCGTCAATGTTCACTGATTGCTTTATGACTCTTTGTCCATGTTCAGTTAATTCAGCTATATGGTAAATTAAGAAAGCTTGGGGTATTTTGCCCTTGTCTTTCTCCCCTATCCCAGGAGCTCACTAGAAAACTCAGTACCACTGAATGTTCTCAACCGTAACAAAGGCTGCATTCATGGTGTGCTTACAATGCATCAGACACCACCAGGCATGCTGCCTGTGTGCTGCTTCACACAAGTTTCTCATGCTGTTGTCCCCAGTCTGTGGATGAAGAATGGAGAGCTACGGAGGGGAGAGAACTTGCTCAAATTCACCCTGCTAGTCAACGGCAGAAGTGTCCAAGGGCAGAGTCTAAGCCGTTAGCCATCAGGCTGTGCTTACCACCTCAAACTCAGTGCAGCAAAACACTCGGAAAGTGCTCCCCTTTCTTAATAAAGTGGGCATCCTCTTGAGGTCAAGTGTAACAGACCTAAGCCCTCCTACGCAGTCCCTGAGATCTGCCCAGAGGAAAGCTTCACAATGGATACCAAGCAGCTATGAGAAAACTGGGCAAACAGAACGAGCCAGAGCTTCAACATGGAGCGCGGGCATCCCTGCTGCAGGCTGTGTCCCTCAACCATCCCGGGGGCGGCTGCTTCCAAAGGATGGCCAAGGGCAACAGCTCCACCAGGGCGGCCTGGCAACTTCCCATGTATCCAAGTAGGCCACGCAGGAAAGGCTTGAAGCACAGCTCCTCTGAGTCTTCGAAGACTAACTCAGGATCCCCTGAGAACACATAGCATGGGAGGCCTGAGAGGGGCGGCCAAGAGGCCCTGCCCATTCACCTCCCCGTCTGCCCTGCAAGGCTGTCAGGAGACAGTTCTCATGGCCTCCGAGGTTCTGCTGAGGTCTGGGGCTTTCTGGCCTCACTCAAAGCAGAAATGCAGAGGATAAACCCACTTAGCTGCAGTATATGACGGGCTCCTCGGCAATGGGGACTCCCATAACCTGTGTTGCTGGGAGCTGGGTGCAATCGGCTATTTTCCCCTTTGCTGTATGTATAATTAATAAACAGCCTGAATCGAAAAGTGGCTCTTTCTATCTTTACCTAATCAGTCAGGCCTTGGCCTTACACGGTGTCTTGTGTGTGTTTGACAAACTGTCCCATCAAGGCCATCGCCTACTCAGACAATGTAAGAAAAATCAGTCAAAAAGATGTTTAAATAAGAGCGTTCTCATTTCAACTGACAATGTAAACTGATACTGCCCCCCCCAAAAATTATTTATATATACATACATACACGCACACGCTTCTCTTGAAAGCATCCCTGAGAAAAATAGAAAAGTCACTAACCAAGGAACATTTGCCTCTATCTGCCTTTCGTTAAGCAAGCTGGTGGTTATTTGGGAAAATAAATGCAAATGCATTCAGTTTAACAAAATTAATATGTATTTTCTACAAACCAACTCAGCAGAATTCTCAGTGGGCACATATTTCCACATCAGAATTTAAAATCAAATATTAATTCTGAATTTCAGGATCTGTGTGAATCCAAATGCTAAGACGTGTGTGAAGATGAATCCCATTCACTCATCAAGTCTCATATGGGCCATAACAATAAAAAGAACGCAGGGAACTCCCTGTCACCTGGCAGGGCTTGAGAATGGACTGTTCTGGTTAATAAATACTCAGATTGCCATGCCAATTTTCAAATAGCTATGTTCAAAGAGGATGTGGAAAAGGATTAACACTAAAAGTACCATCAACCTATTTTAAACTACTTTTGATGATTCAAGAGTCACTCACAAGACACAGTAAATGAGTAATAATTGTGATCTGATTGCTGTAGAATACTTAAAAATATATATATATATATATATTTTTTTTAAGTAAAGGAGATAATCCTTATCCTAAAGACCCAGACTACCTGTTGGAAAGGTAACATTTTCATTAATTACACTAGACAACAAAGACAGGGCCTCAGGGGACTCAGAATTACCTCTGGGAAAGCCAGTTGTCATATATCAGACTGGCGGGGGCAATTAAAGATTATCTAACAAAAGAACGACAAACAACCATATCTTCACTTTATAATTTTTTCAGATGTCTTTCCATTTCACTAAATGGATCAGCCATTACAAATCCCAGGTACAATTAGTTTCATGGACATCACAGACCAAGGAAAGTTAAATTATCCCCTTCTGCAAAATATAAATGTGTCTGACATGCCCAATCTCACTGGTATACTCATACACAAAAAAAGTTACTACCAAGTCATCAACCTTTCCAGCTGGACTCCTTAACTCTGTTTTATTAAGAATGATGTCATGCACTACTCCTTAGTTTACTTTAAAAAAAATTTTTTTACATTTCTTTCCCCCTAGAAGCATCTAACCATAAAGATCGTCCACAGACTAGAGTCATTTGAAACTCATCCAGTAGGTTTCAAATACACGAGGGAGAAGGCCAGAGGGGTGGGGAGGGGCCGGTTGGCACAGATGATAATAACAATAGTTCTCATTTATAAAGCACTTCAATGTGAAGGCACTCTGGTAAACCCTTAACAAACACTAATTTAATTCTCACAACAAGCCCACGGGCTAGATTTTATTATATCTGTTTAGTGATTGGGAAGATGGGGCTTGAGTAGTTCAGTAATTGACCCAAGATCAAAATGCTTCACACCTAGGTCTGTCTAAGTCCCTTGCCCTGGTCAAGCTGCTGCAACTGGTACCCAGAACCCAGTGAGAAAGCTTCAGAATGCAGATGGAGCCCAGGATCTCCAGTCAGGAGGTCACCATCTTTGAGCTTGTAACTCTCCTGGCAGGACCAGAGGGCCCGAAGTGGGGAGCGACTAGTGTCACAGAAGCCTGGAAGAGGCAGGCTGTTGCAATAGACTAACCTGTTCTTTCTTCTCACTAAACTGTTAACCCTTTAAGGACAGATAGTCTGTCTACTTAATTTTCATTCCCCCAGTTCTTAGGATGTTGTGCTGTGCAAAGGAGGCTTTAAGTAAACCATCTCAAACTGACCTTTGTAATTCTTTCTGCTCATATAACAGGTTTGAATGGAAAACAACTGGCTGTAACCAAAATACAGTTTTATTCTTTCCCCACCTGCCTCTACAAACCCACCTGTTACCACGTTCCTTCTCTGTCCCCAGATGAAACCGTGGGCAGATCCCAGAGCTTTGCCAAGCACACTTAAATAATGTAAAACGTAATAGAGTCTAATAACCGCCCAACACCAATCCAGACTGATACTACATCCAAACTCCGACAGTCAGAAACTTGTCCCCCTCGTCTCTGCCCCCCAGCCCAGACCCACTGAGGGGAGAGGGGAGGATGCTTTTACCCACAGGCTCTCCCTCTTCCTCTTGACTGACCCTGGTGCTTCCTCGTGTGCCCCAGGGCATGGTGTAGCATGCCTCTCCTCTTGGGAAACTATGAGAAACAAACTCTTTTTTCAATGATGAGTCTCCTGATTTGCTGGCCTTACTATAACTCACATTTTTTATTAATACACTGTATTTTAAAACAGGAAGGCATCAAGATAACTAGAGGGTTATTATTATAGTAAAGGACCCAGAAAATCACAGGTGTACAGAGACCTTGAAGAGATGTCACTGGCTTCATAGTTATGCATGGGACAGGACATACCTAGCAGACACATCATAAAAATGTACCCAACCCCTGATGATTGATAAAGCTGTCCTTAGTAGATAGTCTATGGTCACTTGATAACAGTTTTTGGTGGCCAGCCTCCAAGACGGCAACCAACAATACTTGCTTTCTAGTTCTTACACCCTTTCGTACTCTCCTTCCACAATGAATCAGGGATGGCCTGTGTGACAAGTAGAATACAGTGGAAGTGATGATGTATGGCTACCAGGATTAGGTCATAAAAGGCATTGTGGATTGCTCACTCTGAGCAGTCTAGCCACCATGGCAAGAGGACACTCAAGTTGCCCTGTAGAAAGTTTCACATGGAGAGGAACAAGGTCTCCCACTAAGAGCCAGCATCAACTTGTCAGTCACATGAATGAGCCAAACTAGAATCAGATCCTACAGCCCCAGTCAAACCATCAGGTGAATGCAATCCTGGCTGACATCTGACCGCAACCTCATGAGATACCCAAGCCAGAACGGCACAAGCGTGCTGCTCCAGAACACCTGACCCTCATGCACTGCAAGAGGTAACACATTATTATTCTTGAAAAATACAGGAAGGCATCAAACACCAGACTCTATGTTTCCCAAGCTCTTGGAAACACGTACTCAACCTTCTGTGCCCCCTACACTTGGCTTAAGGTACAGGGACTCACACTCTACCCACTCCCATGAGGAAGAATAGGACATGCTACAACCATTGCCAGAAGAATTCTTACCCCCCAATCTCTCTCTGAACAATCTTCAACGTCTTTTATAGCCTTGAGGTAAGAGATAAGCGAAAGGTAACAAAGTTATGTTCACGGCCCTTAGCATATTCCACATAGGTGGTCTGCCACCGATGATATAGTTATCAACTCTGGGCATCAGCCTAAATGTACACAGAGTCCCATTTTAATACACTCTCACAGAGGACTCCTGGGTCCATGGACCTCTACATTTTGCAGCCTTTGGAGAATCACAAGACTGTCAACATGATGTCTTGAAGGAGCTTCATCCATCAAGCACAAACTCACTCTCGTTTTACAAATGAAGAGACAGGCCCAATAAGTGAAGCTTTTTGTCCCACAGCCTCATAGAAAATTAAAGAGAAGAGGGACTTCCCTGGTGGCACAGTGGTGAAGAATCCGCCTGCCAATGCAGGGAACATGGGTTCAAGCCCTGGTCCGGGAAGATCCCACATGCCACAGAGCAACTAAGCCCGTGCGCCAACTACTGAGTCCATGAGCCACAACTACTGAAGCCCGCGTGCCTAGAGCCCGTGCTCCACAACAAGAGAAGCCACTGCAATGAGAAGGCCACACACCACAATGAAGAGTAGCCCCTGCTCGCCACAACTAGAGAAAGCCCGAGCACAGCAACGAAGACCCAACACGGCCAAAAATAAATAAATAATTAAATTAAGAAAAAAAAAATTAAAGGGGAGTCAGCGAAAGGCCAACAAGTGCTACAGGGAGATTTGCATCTCCTCAGAGAGGAGGGGTAGAAATCGAGTAAGGGACTTGAAGAGAGTGCAGATTGGAACATACGTGTTTAAGTGTAAAGTGCTGGTAAGATAAGCTTTTCCAAACATATTAAGTCAAATTCCCATTTTTTTTGTCCCAACTCATTTAGCTCTATGAGCATTGGGGGTATAATGGTGAGCATAGCTGTATTCCATTTAGCTCTATGAATTCTAGAATCTGCAAAACAGATTGGTCAGAACTAAATTAAGACCATCTCTTAATTGGTTGCCCCAGCAATTTTGTGTATGTTGAGATTATTTCTACCAAGTGTTGTAGGTGAATTTCTGGAAGGCACCAATACATAACCAGGAAGGAGAATGCTTTACTGAGTATCAGTCTTAGCAAATCCTTCCTTTGCTATTTTTAATGTGGTGGAAAAATTTTTTTTTAATTACTTGCTAACTATAGTATCTCCCCCTTTAAAATATAATAAAGATTTAGTCTAGGAAGTTCACCCTGGCTTACATTTATTTCATCACCTTTCATAGGAGTTGATTTAGGGAATAATTTTACTCAGTGGTGGAAATTTTAAAAAGTGTACAGGCCGGAAAATTCAAACCCCATCGGCCAACAGGCAATTGGTTTACAGTATGCAAATGTCTTAGCCGGAATCTCCATGGAAATTATTTTCCCTTCTCCTCTTTGAATTAGCCCTTTGGAGCTTTAAAACTTAAAATCAGAAGTTCCCTTTTAACAAAGGTCAGCCCTGGAAAATTGGTCCCTACCCCCCAAAGCAAACTCCCTTTTGGGATTCTCAAGCTGAAGTTGATTTCCTGAATTTACCAAATGCTTATTCTCGTTACTCTTTTATGTCCTCTGATTGAGGAAATTCTCTTTCCAAAGGCGCAACTATTCCCAAGATCCCACTGCTTCTCTATGAGAAGGAGGCCAGGGAAATCACTGCTATACATTTCAATACTTTCTGATTTCTACCAGCTGAAGGAAGGAACTTCACGAACATCAGCGCCTCCATTGATCAAGATTTATTTATTTCCAAATGCATCACAGGCAGCTACAGAGAATAACCTGCTGATTGGGCTTGCAGGCCAAAGTTTTAAATTGCTGTCGTTTATTCCTTCTTCACGTATTATAAGACATCTCCACAATTATCCCTAGGTCCTCACCCACACAACTAAAAAAAAAAATTGACTTGGAGCGGAGGGGTGGGCAGTGGGGAGGTGGAGGGTAAGCCATGGTAGAAGACCCCCAAATAACCAAAGCAGTGTATCTAAAAAGAGCAGAACACTTCTACTCTGGTGTCATAATTACAGCTCTTATCATTTCATTAGACCTGTGTAGAAAACACCATGCTTAGAAAATGAAAGAAAAGCTCAGAGAATTAAAAAGCCCTACCCACTTGCCACATAACTAGACAACAGCAAATTATGGGTCTGGAGTCTTACAATCTTGAGGCCGCCTGGCTCTACACCCCATGTTCCCCCCAATGTGTCTGCCATATTAGAGGAAGTGAACATTTCTCCTGCTGAGCTCTGATTGGAACCATGGTTGCATTACAAGATACGGTCCTTAATAGTGAGTGCTATTAAATTACATAAACCCCAGATTTATAAAAACCATCTCAGCCATTCTACCTTATGATATTACACACCTTATTACTTCCTAAATAATTCCTTCCTAAACTAAAATGTAACCCTTTCATAGCACGATTTCCCTATTCAAATAATTTCACTGACATCCCATTATCAAATGACAAAGTTCAAATTCCTTGGTGGTTACCAAAGCCCTTCATTTTGAAACAGGGACTTTTGATACTGAACCCCCATGGGTTCCTTTGATTTACTAAGCTGGAGAAGATTGTGGTGAGCCAGAGGGCAGGTCTAAGCAATCTGCTTTATATGCTAAAAGATAGATACCTTCTGTCTACTTTTGGTATATTTGAAATTTTACCATAATAAGAAGTAATTTTTAATTACACTCTAAGAGTAGAGTATTTCCCAAATTTCAGGTTCCATGTACCACCTTCATAATTTGGGCCATTTCTTAGCAGTATTATTATATAACATCATAGATAATATTCTTCTCTGTATTAACTTTAAACTTATCAACTGTTTTACCAAGACCTGAGCTAATACTAATATGCATGAAATCACAGGTTTCATGTGCGAGTGCTATCATTTTGTAACAAACATTAAAATCAACATACAACTATCAAAATAAAAATATTTCTACATGTGCCATCCACAACAATCATTCATACCAGCAAAGGTATACAGATCCTACTTCAGGAAACACCAAGAGGAGAAAAAAATATTGAGGTTTGGCCTTATCAAGAACAACAAGTAGTTCAATTACACTGAAACAAAAGGAATATTGAAGAGAAAGTAAACACCACCTTTGTAAAGTTTGAATGAGCTCAAGCCGAGAAAGGCTTTGAATGCCAAGTTAAAGAGCTTGGGTCACTCCGCGGAAAAATTTCCGCTAAAGAGATGGAATTATCAATCAGAGAAATGGAATTATCAGAGCTACACTTCAGGAAGGCTAATCAAGACGCCATGTGTAATAATTAATTCCTGGTCTCCCCCGACCCCAGGCCTCTTCCTTTCCCAGTGTCCCCAGCTGGGTAAACGACACCACCCTCCTCATTCTCCCAGTCACTCAGGCTTGGCTCGCTTTCTTTCTTGTCCACAACCCATCCATGAGCAAATCCCTTCGGTTCTACTTTCAATATAAATGCAGTCATCTCTCACTATTTCCACAACCATCCCTCAATCAGAGCTTTGTTTGTCTCTTGCTGGGATTACTCAGATAGCCTTCAAATGGCTTCCTGCTGCCATCTGCTGCCCCCTACAGTCTACTCCCTACAAAGCAGCAAGGGGTATCTTGTTTTTAACTAAATTCTTCGGTGCGCATTTTGTAAGAACGTCATGGCCCTACGTTAATTGCATAACTGCAATGCAATTATCAAAATCAACACAATTAAGTTGACACAATACTACTATCCAGTCCACAGTCTGTATTCACGGTGCATCGACTGCCCCGCTAATGTCCTTTAAGAGCTATTTGTTTCTTCCCAGTGCAGGAACCAATCTTTTATCACATGTTGCATTTAGTGGTCATGCCTCTTTTGTCCTTTTAATCTGAAACAGTTCCTTAGCCTTTTTTATGTTTCATGACCATGCTATTTATGAAAAATACAAGCCAGTTCGTTTGGAGAAGGCCTCCTAATTAGGGTTTGTCTGACATTTCTCCAAGACTTGATTGTACTTTGGTGGCAGGAAAACCACAGAAAGCGACGAGGTGCCCTCAGAGCATCACTTCCGGAAGCACATGATATTGGTTTGTCTCGTTTGGGTGATATTAACATGGATCCTTTCTGGATGTCTGCCAGATTTCTTTACCATAAAGGTACTGCTTTTCCCTTTGTACTTCCTTTTTAGGCAAATATTTTGAGACTGGGTAGACACACCGTTCCTCGTCAAACTTTCAATCGCTAGTGTTAGGATCCATTGCTGATTCTCTAACTTCATTATTGCTCCTATATTTATTAGTTGGCAATATAAAGTAAGGAAGAGCTTTGCCATCTCTCTGATTGATTTATTGATTCAGATGAGTACAAACTCATAAATCTTAATTGAATTTGTTGTTTATAATCAAATTTACAGGCTCAAATTTGCCCAGACTTGGGTAGGGGGAGACTTTTCAAGCTATCTTCTGTGTTCTTTAAAAAAAAAAAACTTCAAATTTTGGAACAATGTTATATGTACAGAAAAGTTGCAAAGATAGTCCAGAGAGCTCACATATATTCCTCAACCTATTTCCCCCCCATGGTGATCATTTTACATTACCTTGGTACATTTGTCAAAACTAGGAAACCAGGGTTTCCCTGGTGGCGCAGTGGTTGAGAGTCCGCCTGCTGATGCAGGGGATGCGGGTTCATGCCCCGGTCCAGGAAGATCCCACATGCCGCGGAGCGGCTAGGCCCGTGAGCCATGGCTGCTGAGCCTGTGTGTCCGGAGCCTGTGCTCCGCAGCGGGAGAGGCCACAACAGAGAGAGGCCCGCGTACCGGAAAAAAAAAACAAACTAGGAAACCAATAGTTATCCACTACTATTAACTGAACTCCAGACTTTATTAGGGTTTACCAGTTTTTCCGCTAATGTCCTTTCTCTGTTCCAGGATCCGATTCAGGCTCCCATATTGCATTTAGTTGTCCTGTCATCTGAGTCCATTCTGAGTCCATTTCTCAGTCTTTGCTTGTTTTTCGTGACCTCAACAATTTTGAGGAGTACAGGTCAGACAATTTTTAGACTAGACTTCAATATGGAATTACAGAAAGTTTTAATCATGGTGAGACATGAGTTATGGAGTTTGGGGAAGAATACCAGAGAGATGGAGTCCCTCTGTCATCACGTCATCACAGGGGGCATATGACGGGAACATGATATCACCACGGGTGTTAACCTTGGTCATTTTAGTTAATGTAGTGATTGCCAGTTTTCTCCACTGTAAAGTGTCACTCTTCCCTTTCTAGACTCTATTCATTGGAAATGAGTCACTAAGCCCATAGATGGTTGGGGGTTCGGAGGGGAGAGTACAGGAAGATTAAGCTCCACCTACTAGAGGGTGGAATATCTACACATGTTATTTGGAATTCTTCTGTAAGGAAGATCTGTCTCTTCTCCGTTTATTTATTTTGTTATCCAATTATTTATTTACATCTGTATGAGCTTATGTATATTTGTTTTATACTTTAGGTTACAATTCAATATATAACGTATATTTTTTTAACTGTTCAAATTGTTCCAGCTTTAGCCATCTGGAGCTCTTTTAGGCTGGTGCCTGTGTCCCTCTGACATGCCTCCATGCTTTTCTCTTTGAGCACTTCCTTATTTCCTGCCACTACAAGACCCTCCCAGCTAATTCTTTATTTTCCCTGCTCTAAACCTAGAATTAACCATTTCTCTAAGGAGCCTGATTCCTTTTATTGGAGAATGGTTTTTAGAAAAATAGATCTGGGTGCTTGGTGTGTTCACATTCCTGGAGTGTTACTGCTTCTAGACCAAGAGGCTTCCTTTTAACACATAAATGAGAAAGATTGATGGTGGTAAGAGACGAGATGTGAGCAGTTGTCAGGTTTTTGTTGTACTGATCCCAGCCATGGGCAAAGCAGTGATTTACATTCTGGCTCCTCTTGGAAAACATAATAAATCCTACAGACCAGTTAGTTGGGAGAGAAAGTGAATGTAGATGAACCAGAGGATGCCAGAATTTGAAAGAAATAGAGGACGGAGCAGGGGGATAGGCATTGAAAGACCGTATGTCCTGGTTTGCTGAGGATGGGCTAAGTATAAGCCTGTTGTTGCTTGTGTAATTATTAATAGCACCCCTTTCCCTCTCAAAAATGTCCCAGTTTGGACAATAAATTCTCTGATCACCCTAGAAACTGCCTTGAGATTAAGGTTTGTGGCAGATAAACCACTGATGAGAAATTTAGGGTGTTTTGCTGTCAAATAACGGAATCATTCCTTCGTACCTTTTATAGAAATTTTCGTGAAGATTTAACCACTTTTCAGTATTCCTTGGATTTCAACCTTGTCTCTGTTAATCTTTCTGACATCTGGCTGGCCCCCCTGGACTATGGCCTCCAAAGAGGTCAAGAGCATCCATCTGAAAAGCCCATTTTTTTCCTAAGTCAATGAACTCCAGCAATTTTGCTAGCTCCTTCCACCTAAGGCCCTTTGGTGCCCTAAGAGCAGATACTACAAATGGGAGGAAAAAATTTTACCTTCTAACAATTTTGTCTTGCTTGCCCAAGCCTCTCTCAGCCTGCTTTACATCTTGGATTAATCTTCACCTTATAGCCGTACTTTCCTCCACTGTGTCCTTGCCATCCTTCAAGCTTCCATCTTGAAGGTAGAGTAGAATGGGATGTAAACCTAACTCAGTCATCTACAATTCAGATTCTGATATTTGGAACCAATATTTATACAGCAAAAAAAAAAAAAAATATTTCCTCTTAGATAAAAAATGCAGAGAAAATTACACAATGTAATTTGAAAACTCCAACTGATGACCCAACAATTTAAAGTTCCAGTATTTCCTGTCAATGGCAGAATTCAAGGAAAATACATGTATTGCTAAATTTTGCATCTAGAGTGAGCATTTACTTTTAAGAAGTTTTTATAAAGCAATACATGCTCCAGGAATTGTGGCCCTAGAAAACTGAATCAACTGCAAAAGAACCATTATAGTCTGTGCAAGTTTGATAATTAAATGGTTTGAAATAGTTGGACTAGAAGGGTCTCCGGGTTTCTTTCAAACTAAGTTGCTCCAGCAGGGGTTACCTAAGTGCAAGCAAGCCCAGGTGACATTTTTATATTTCCAGGAAACTCCTGTGCCAAGATTCAGCCCATGGAGAATGATCAAATCTTCATTAAAACTCCCCAAAGTAAGAATTGAGACCAGGAAATAAGACGTTCTCGCCCCACCAGTGTGTTTAGCACCAGAGCTCAAACTCTAAGAGCTGCTCAGGAAACACGTCTCAGTCCTGGCCAGGGGTGGTTATAAAAGCCACAGCTCCCTCAGTGGCCCCCCATTTCCTGCAGTGAAGAGAGAGGGTGGGTCCCCAGGTCAGATGGCAGGTGTGAAACAGCCTTGCTGGGGTGGTTCCCTGAGGGGCCGAGAATGTGGGTCAGAGCCCATCCTGGGAATATCTGCGGAGTTCGCCTGAGGTTTGCGGTGGTCCCTCACCGCCCTCCCGCACTCCCTCACCCCCGCTCTACCTCCTTCCTCCCCCTCAGGGTCAGGCCCTGCCCTGGACGGATCTTGCTGGTGGGCTGTATCGGAGTCATCCAAGAAGATTTTTCACGCTTCACACACCTGCTTTCACAATTCAGAGCAGTAATTCCAACGACAGTCTCATCGGCTACCTATTATCCACTGATGTTGTCACTGCTGGGGTTTGAGCAAAGTGAGGACGGAGCTGTGATGTGAATGCTGGATTGTGAGTCAGAAGAACAGTCCTGGCCGAATGCTCGTCCTGGCTGCTTCCCACGCGTTGGACAGACATTGCTGAGCCTCACTGGGATTCAGTTTTCTCATCAGTAGATGGGAGTTTGGAGAAGATAAATATAATGTAAGGGAAAGTTCATGGGACTAGGACTCACAAGTCCTGATTTTAAAACCTTAAGCACATAATTGAACCTCCCTGTGCCTCAATCTCGTTTCCTTTAAAAGAGAGTTGGTATCACCTGTACTACAGGGCTATTTTGAGGGTCAAATAAGATAAAGTGAGAGTTCTTTAAAAACGTTTTAAATGATGCATAGACATAACGGCTTTACTCGCATTGCCTCTGCTCTACCATTATCTTCTAATGGTAGAAGTTCTTTTTGCATTCTAAAATCATGATTTCAGAGACTTTCAAAATGAAACAATAATTACTATAGTTACTATTCATGATACTTCCGTGACTCTTACACTGACTTTTACCTATTCTTCCCTGAAATGGGGTCTCGCAATAAATAAACCAAAAGCCAGCCCCGACAGGCACCTCTGCCGTGACGAAAAAATGCCCACGTCTCATATGCTTGGGGTGTCGCGAAAACGTGTAAGTCCCAAACTGTCCACCAGGGGGCAGGGTGTTTAAAAGCGATTTTTCTCACATTACACCTTATGAAAGGAAGAACGCACATAGAAAATACGCACTCAACTCTGAGACTGTTAGAAATAGGATTTGGATGTGGGCATATTCTGAATGTGCTGTCCTTAAAAGCACTGAACCATGTCAGATGTTTTTCATACTTGTAGAACTCAAGGTCCCAAGTCTGTGTCCCTGCTTTTAAACTTCAGGGGGTGATAGATAACGTTCTGTGGTGTGGTGATGGTTTCACAGGTGTGGGATTTGTCAAAACCTATCAAATCGTACGTTTTAAATATGTGCCATTGATTTTATGCCAATTAAATCTCTATAAAGGTGTTCTTGAAATAGAATATATGGTGTTCAACATAGACAAAACATCTTAAAAGGATTCATTCCTACTGTTAACAGTAGCTGTGGGGATGGAAAATTTTGGTCCAGCATAAGGGAGGCAAAAAAGAAAGAACAATACACTTCTGTATTGGTTGATTCTTTTAACATGATCATGTATTTCCAATTTTATAATTTAATAAATTTAATTGGAAACTTTTTAAATGGACTTTTTAAAAATTTGCAGGGGCTTCCCTGGTGGCGCAGTGGTTAAGAATCCACTTGCCAATACAGGGGACACGGGTTGGAGCCCTGGTCCGGGAAGATCCCACATGCCGCGGAGCAACAAAGCCCGTGCGCCACAACTACTGAGCCTGTGCTCTAGAGTCCGCGAGCCACAACTACTGAGCCCACGCACCACAACTACTGAAGCCTGCGCGCCTGGAGCCCGTGCTCCGCAACAAGAGAAGCCACCGCAGTGAGAAGCCTGCGCACCGCAATGAAGAGTAGCCCCCGCTCGCCGCAACCAGAGAAAGCCCGCGCGCAGCAACGAAGACCCAGTGCAGCCAAAAATAAATTTTGCGTGCTTATTTTAACATATTACTTTCCAATTGTATAGATTTCTGAGAAGGAATGAGACATAGAGAACGGCATTTTGCTAAACAGGAGGAAGGGAAGGGGGGGAAACTACCACAATGTACAACATGTGGGGGGGGGGGGCAGGAGGCTCCTGATGGAGGCTTTGAACATCCAGGAATAGCCTGAAGAACTGCTCCAAAGCAGCTTTAGGAAGAACCCAAGACTGGAAATCAAGGGGCCTTGCTTTTTCATAGATTCTACCAGTAATCATTGATTTGGTTCCTAGGTGGACCTGGGGTGGGGCTCAGGAATCTGCATTATAACTCTCGGTGTGATTCTGATCAATATTTGGGCTTGGGAGCCACTGCCTTAGGAGGCTAGAATACTGATGCTCAGTTTTAGTTAGAATAAAAATTGTCCGGTAGATGGCGCTGCTGTCTCTGAAACTGAACCGAGAAACCATCCAAAGTGTCTGCATCTTTCCTACAAAATGAAAGTTTGGAGGCTATGGTGGAAGCCCAGCTGTGGAGAGCCTTGACTGGTAATCAAAGAAGCTTGAGTTTATGTAACTTCATCAGTTGTGACAGATGTACCACTCTAGTGGGGGATGCTGATGGTGTGTGTATAGGGGGGAGGGGCAGGCATATATGGAAACTGTACTTTCTGCTCAGTTTTGCTGTGAAGCTGCACCTGCTCTGAAAAATAAAGTCTATTAAAATTGTTTTAAAAAAGAAGTTTGAGATTATCATCTATTCAATGTGAGGTCAATCCGTCCTGTGAGCTGGAGAAAGAAATGATGAGAGGCATTTATTGGAAATGTTAATTTGATAGAAAACCAAAAAATGAGTTGTAGAGGACAGTGACCTGTTCAAGAGGGAAAAAACAGAAGGACCTTGAGCTCAAGAGTCTACAGACAAGAAATAAAATTACTACTTATAATTATTAATAACAATAATAGACTATCATAGATATTATAATTACTAATATAATTAATATATCATTAATGTATAATATAATATTACTTATTAATTATTACTATTATTATAGAGCACCCATCTGTGCCAGGTACTCTTTTAAGCACTTTACATAATGTTAACTATTTAGTCCTTCCAACAAGGATATGCTGCAGGAATTATTATTATCCCAGTTTTACATAGGAGTAAACTGAGGTTGAGTAACTTGCCCAGAATCACCCAGCTGGTATAAGTGATGGAGCTGAGACAGAGTCAAACGTGAGTGGTCTGGATCCAGAGTGTGCTCGGATCACCTATACTGAATGTCTTTACGTTTTCCAACATTAGTGGTAAATAATAATCCCATGGCACAAAGAGGGCAATCATGAGGGAGATGATTAGAAACAAGAATAAGGTCATGAGTCTGGTTTCACCCACACTGAATTCAAGGTAAGGACAGGGCTTATAGCATTGGTCCACCCTCACTCAACACAGGATTCCCTTTTACAACTTTCTGGATGGTTATAATATAATGGGAGGTAGAGTCACTTTCTCCAAAGATCCTATCTCTTCCTCATAAGCAAGTTCTTCCCTGATTGTCAGAATGGAAGACGAGGTAAGTTTCCCCACTGCTGCTTCCTCCAGGTAGGAGAACAAAGCGTTGCCCCATCTCTGCTCTCCCACCCGCCCTATTTTAACAAGGTCACACCCTGACATGTCCTAGAAACAAGGACGAGTTGGAGGTAGACTGAGAAAAGGTCCAGTTCACTGTGTTTACTCTTTATGTAAAAATACACTTTGTCAGTTTGCATTTGCATTTCATCGCGAAGTGTTCAAGTCACTTCTTCCTGAAAGACAGAATCCCTAGTTGACCATAAATTGGTAAAGTATGGAGTGAACTGAAGTGGACTGAATTACAGGAACCTGACAGTAAGCGAAAGGAGAGAGGACCCACTCATAAATTGAACTGGTCACTGAACTGTCCAAATAACAAGATATAAGCTGGAGGCTTACTGATCTCAGTCCCAGCTCCCAAGAGCTGTTCCTTCAGCACCATCAAACTACGTGCAAATTCATGGAAATCTCCTAACTGAAGATCCAAGGCATCACTAGACTTCCCAATATATTTAACTTGAGATCTTCCTGTTGCAAAATAATAAATACATATACACAAGTCATCTTAGCTATCATTTCATTCAAATCCTTGCTAGCTATATAAACTTGGCCAAGATACTTAAACCTCTTTGCCTCAGTTTCCTTGTCAATAAAAGAGTATTGTCCCACCTTGTAGAAGAGTTGACAAAAATAAGTGAATTAATGCATGCAAAGCAGTTAAAACCATGCCTGACACTAAGTACTCAGTAAATTTTAGCTCTTATGTTTATGTTACATATTATCTCATTTGAGTCACATAGCAACCATATGAGGTAAGATGGGTACACAGTAGTACTTTTATTCACAACTAAATTTCACAAAGGTTATGAGAATTTCTCGGAGTCAAACAGCTAGTAAGTCTGTGGAAGAACTAGAAAAAATCACTTGACATACAGTAAATGTTCAATCAATTGTTTGCTGCTCCTGCCAATGTGATTTGACAATGCTGGGTTTCAATCACAGGTTTACTTTTTTTTTTTTAATTGAAGTATAGTTGCTGTACAATATTATATGTTACAGGTGTACTATACTGTGATTCACAAGTTTTAAAGGTTATACTCCTTTTATAGTTATTGTAAAATATCGACTATATTCCCTGTGCTGTACAGTATATCCTTGTAGCTTATTTTATACATAAGAATTTGTACCTCTTAATCCCCTTCCCCTATATTGTACCTCCCCCCTTCCCTTTCCCCACTGGTAATCACTAATTTGTTCTGTATATCAACCACAGATTTTCTGACTCCAGTCTCAAGTTGTTTTACTTTCTTTCCTTTGTTTTCTTCCTGCCCTCAAGTCTCTATGGTGAATAGGAATAGAGTTTAAAACTGAAGTCCTAGCCAGATCTTATATGTGACACCATTATTTATAAAGCATTTCAAACGTCCAGGTTATCCCAAACTTAATAAAGCAAAGTAAACCTAATGCCTCAAATTAAAACCAAGGCTTAAAAATTTAGATCACGCAAAATTCATGCTCAGACCTTTCATCAACTTCAGTTTTTAATTTTTATTTAGAGGCAATGTGTATTTTTTCTCTATACTTTCAGAAACAGACTAATAAGTAAGGCATAGTTAATTTTTTTATTACATTCCTTTAGGATTTTGATGGAATTGGAAGAAATAATACTGAGTGGTGAGGAGAGTGTAGAAGAAAGAAATGATGAGAAGAAAGTTAAATATGTGTAAATTGGGTTTGAGACAAAAATCACACTCTTTAATAATTTTGAGAAGACGCGCCAATCACTGCATTACATTCCGCTCTCCTGGGACTCCAAGTGTTTGAAAGTTAGGTAGTTTGGGTTTCTGTGAGAATCAAAGGCAAACACATATATACAAATCTTGGTTTTTAAATTCTGAATCATTAGAAATAAAAACCTTGCTAAAGTAATAATGACGGTAAACATAGAAATGGCTGGTAAATTTCTTAAAAAGAAGTGCAATACTAAAATAGAAAAAATATCACCTATATTAAGTTTTCCATGTAACAAGGATAAAAAAATTATGATTTACTAGGTACTCAGGGAATATAATTTGACTCAGATGTTTGAGATCCTTTGTAAAGATATGTAATATAACTTTTTAATCAATGCAGAATTTAGTCCTTTAAACAAGTTGGATTTAGGACGAATCTTAAGCAGCATACATTTTTTCCTGTGCAGGCAATTTTTGTAGAAAAGAGAACCTACATTTTCTATTTTTCATCTATTTTTAAATGCTAGAGATGAGTTTTAATCTATGGAAAACAGTCCAAAATGTAGGACAGGTGGGTGCTCTTTCTGTAAGTGCAGTAACAGACATCCCAAGATGGGTGGAATGTGAGGACTGAGAGTGTGGAGGAGTCAGAAAATTCCATCTTCTTTCCAGGATAGTGAGGAAGGTGGAGGAAATCAAGATAAATAGCTCAAAGTATGTGATCTGGAGAAGTGGCCCAAACTTCCACCTTTAACGTCACCAAACATAAGTGCTGTGCTCTCTGACATCTGGCTACAATTTTCCCCCATAAATCAACAATGTGACACTCAACACTCATGTAAGATGTCTCTAAAAAGTAAAATATAAACCCATTTCTTTGAACTTATCTATGAAACAGACACAGGTTCCCAGATACAAAGAACAGACTTGCGGTTGGCAAGGGGGAGGGATGGATTGGGAGTTTGGGATTAGCTGATGCAAACTATTATATATAGAATGGATAAGCAACAAGGTCCTACTGTATAGCACAGGGAACTATATTCAATATCCTATAATCAACCATAATGAAAAGAATATATATATGTATAACTGAATCATTTTTTTGTATACCAGAAATTATCACAACATTGTAGACCAACTGTAGTTCAATAAAATAAAATTTTAAAGTAGAAAAACATTTTTCACATTTCTTTCTCTTTTGTCAGAAAAAGAGGGATGTATTTGTTTGTTCATTTGTTTGGAATTTTCACAATTCAACCAAGAAATGAACCTGGACATGCTACTATAATTAAAGCTACCAAGGCAGCCCATATTTTTATCCTAGCATTCAGCAAAAATTAATCAGACTCTTCTTCCCCTTGTGTCCAAGCAATCTCGGAAGCCGCCCTCCATAAGCACAGGATGCCTTCTACCTTCCATCGTTTCTGCTGGTCCTGCATCCTATATCCATGCATTCCGTTCTGCTGGTCTACCCAGGCCACAAGGAGGCATCCAGGCAATCGCCGGCTCCCCTCCACTGGCTGGGCCTCAAGGGATGAGCCACAGAAATGAGTGGTCTCAAGCACAAAGGCTGGGTTTACAGACTGCATTCCTCCAATTCTCAACAAATCTAAGAGGAAGCTTGGGCCCTGAAAATGACCCTCTTCAAATAGACTCAACCGTCAACACAGATTTCTTTAGGACACTGCATGTTTACAGATGGCTCTTTGAAAATATTTGAGAGACATCAAACAAAACGAAAAACACTAGAATTATGTCTCATTTATCTGTCCCTTCCATCTGAGTATCCCAGGCTTACTCCTCCTTCCCTGAAAATTGCTTTCAGGGAACACCTTAAGCTGAGTGAACTGACTTCCAGACTCTATCTCCTGGGTAATTCCAATTCAGCAGCTTTTTATGGGGCTGTTATCACGCTGGAATCTCATACCTAAGGTCACCGAGTCTGTCCCTTATTACCCCCAGTATTTGCTTTGGCAAACCTTGGTTGTGAGGTCCATTTAGCTACATATAATCAAACTGTAAGTTATTTATTTAATCAAGCAAAGCTGAATTCACTCTTCACAGTTAAAGATCGTAACTACTGTCATATCCTAGGAGGCTGGACCTCGGGCTGGGATGTATCGCCCACACATCCCACCACCATCTCCAGGACGCAGCATAGCATTTTCAGGTAGCAGGTACCCAATCGCTATGCAATGAAAGATTGAATAAATGAGCCTCTGTTTATAATGAAAATAAAGGACTCATTTTATATTTTCATCATATTTGTTTAATAAACAGATAAAACTCCAGGGTAAATCTTGTTCTAGGGTGGGCTGATGCATATTATACGCAACGCTGCGCTAAGCGTTTTTAACATCTGTATCCGTGGTTGTAGACAGGGAGGTGTGGTTGAGTCATGGTAGCATCAGCAAGTCTGTGACTACGAGGATGAAGCCTCAGAAAGTACCGCTGAGTGAAGTGAACGGGGAGGAACTCAAGGTAGACGGAGGGCAGATGGCGCATTGACTTTGCATCAAACCAACCTAGGGTTCAATACCAACTCCAGCTGTACCAGCAGGTGGTTTGGGGAGGTTAATCTTGCTGAGTCTCAGTTTCCACATTGTAAAATGGGGAGTAATAATGCCTAATTTACAGAGATGTTGTGGGATTAAATGAGCACATACGGGAAAGCATTGCCTGACTAGTGAGTCTTTGGAAAGATTAATGGTGGAAAGGTCGTGGGAGGGATATAGTGAGAGGGCAAAATATAAAGGCATATTTGCTTTAAAAATGTGTTTAACAGGAATACATTTAATCTTGACAAAAAAAAATGTTAGTTTTTTACTATTCTCTTCAATCCAGCCTTGGAATTTGAAGACACCTCTCTAACCTCCAATATTGGTCATCTTGTAATATGCTCCTTTACCTTCCTGCCAGCAGTACGGCCAGCACCTAGGAGACAAATCTGCTGAGACCACGACACATACATTTCTCCAAGCGTTAAACTCACTGTGTTCTTTGCATCCTGGCTTATCAGTAAGTCAGCCTTCTAGAGTTCTCCATCTGCTGTGGCCATGCTTACTGTTCTGGGCATGCCTGAAGCCCTGTAGACTTTGCCATTCCAGAACCTTCCTCTACCCACTACTAGACCTCTTGCCTTCAACTACTCCCCTTCCCTTCATCCTATGGCATCCCTGGTTGTGTAACCAAATTCTCTTCATATTTTTCTTTATTGTCTCTTTATTCCCAGAGACTTGGTCTGTCGCCTGTCATGGGTTGAAGTGATCTCAAAATCACTAATGTAACACTTCTGAGTCTTCACCAGAGTCCATCAAAATGTTCTCTCAATTCAACATCGTTCAGGAAACAGAGATGAGTATGTTGCTTATCTTTCTGGCTAGCAGTCCCCCTATTTAAACTTTACAGTCTAACAAGAGCTGCTTCTTTAGCAATTCTCAAAGGAATGGGATTCAAATCAAGCCCACATGTCAATTAGACAAGTGCAATCTCTATTAATCTGATTTACCATAACGTTTATTTATCTCCAAAATACTTATTATCATATATGAACTGAAATTGCAGAGTTATCTCATTCTCCAGTTTGAATGTGCAAAGGAAATATTTTGAAATACGTTCTGGTTTCAAACTTTCTAGTTTTGAATTCTGGTTCTACCAGAACTGTGTAACCTTGGGGAAATTTCTTAACTTCTCTGTGCCTTAATCTCCTAATAAGTAAAATAGGGACATCAAGAGTAACTACTTCCTAGCATTATTGTGATTATTAAATTTAGCACATGCCTCATGCATAGTAAGTGTTCAATAAATATTAGCATCTTTGTTATATTTGTATCAGCATTGCTTTCCTTCTAATTCCCCTTCCACTGTTTAATGGGAATAATGGTTTAAAAGCATCTCCTTAAAGTAAATGCTGATCTCTCCAGGAAAAACTGACCAGACACTCAGATTTCTTAGCCTTCCACATCATTGCCACTTTTCTTCTCCAAGGCAGCCATGAAGGGGTGTGGCTCACAGAGCCTTGTGACCAAGGGGAAGGACTCTGATGCATGGTGTCCTCTGGTCTCCAAAGAGATTTGTCTTCTGCCCAGGTACTGGAAGCCCTACTGGGCACAATGCTGAAGTTTGCAACTGATGAACTTATGGTCATTCTCTTGGTTTAGAAAGTCGAGCCTTGCTTCCAGGAAGCCAGGACCACCAACCCTTCGTGATTATATCCCACCTCCATGATTATATCTCACCACCATGCTCTCTACCACTACAGACCCCATTGAGATCTAGCTGCTGACTTCCACTCAGCTCCAGCCTGGACCATCTGCCCTGCGGCGAACGCTATTGAGCCACCTTGCACAGGCTGCACCAACTCTCTCCAGCCAAGTCCCCAACATCTCTCAGCTCCACCTGGGTCCTGTTCACGCCATATAGAAACCATGGGGACCTCGGTAAAGCCAAGACTGAGGATGCTCCTCTGCCTCTCTATACAGTACTACTAAGCTGTGTGTTCCTTCAAAGTTGGATGCAGGAGCTGCCTATGAGATCTCTTCTTTCAGAGTGAGAAAAGAATCCTCAGGCTCACAAGTATTCTCTTCAACTTATCTAACACACCTCTCCTTTCCAGGGCAAACCCCAGAAAAGACAAATTAAAACCCACAGGTCTAACCACTCTCCTTTCCCTCTCCCCTCTCCTCTCTCCATAATCCCCAGACCTTTAATGTCCTCCAATTAGCATAAGCAAGACCAGTGACCAAGGGTGGATAGTGTCTCTTCTTCCTACTACACAGTAACTCTAGGAGCCTAGCCCTTAAGAAGTTAAAGAAGGATATGAAAAAATTAGAAATCTCATTATGATGTCAAAAGTTGAATATCCCTTCTCCCCCAGACAGAAAGAAACCTCTGGCCAATCAGAAAGGTCAAGAATTTTGAACAGCAAAGGAGAAAAGTACATAAATATATTCCAAGATACACTCCCATTTTGTGTATAGATACAGTGTTAGAGGATGGGGTATATATAGAGACGAATAAGGGATGTTTCTTGATAAGATTCTGGTCACCAAGTGCAATGTGTGTTTGGGATGGAGTGGGGTGCAGGGTTTCCACCACCACCAAACAATTTTTCACCATTGCCTTGTTTCCTACAATTTAACTCAACTCTGACACTATGTACCTAAAGATGGCATCAGGTCCCACAGGTTAAGGGTTCAATCCTACAAGACTGCCCCCGCATACCTCACACTCCAGTTACAAGTCCAGGTTGTCACCTGTGCTTCTGACAGATGAACTGCAGACTGGAGATTCCAACAACCCCCTCCTTGGGTTGGATTAATTTGCTAGAGTGACTCACAGAACTCAGAGAAACGTTTTACTTCTTAGATTACCATTTACTATCAAAGGATATAATTCAGGAACAGCCAGAAGGGAGAGATACACAGGGTAAGGTATGGGGAAATGGTACGGAGCTTCCATGCCGTCTCGAAGCGCGTCACCGTCTAAGTACCTCCATGTGTTCACCAGCCCATAAGCTCTCCAAAACTGGTCCTTTGGGGTTTTAAGGAGGCTTTATTACATTGGCATGATTGAATAAAACATGGCGCAGTGGTGATTGAACTCAATCTCCAGTCCCTCCCCACCTCCCCTGGAGGTCAGGGGGATGGGACTGCAAGTTCCAACCCTCTAATCACGTGGTCGGTTCCCCTGGCAACCAGTCTCCATCCTTAAGGGAGGTCCAAAAATCACCTAATTAACATAACAAAAAACCACCTGTATTCCATCACTTAAGAAATTCCAAGGGTTTTAGGAGCTCTGTGCCAGAGATGGAGACAAAGATCAGATATCTATCTCTTATTATGATTCAAAATATCACACTTGCCCTCAAAAATCTTTCAATATAGTAGAAGAGGTGAAAGATGCATAGCAGGATACAAGGTAAACTACACTGGATGGCAACAGAGTAGAATGGAAAGTCATGAATTATGTCATCAAACTCGATGGGCTTCAAATTCCTACATGGTTTTGAGTAAGCTAATTTATCTCCCTGGATCTGTTTCATCATCTGTAAAATAGAGAAATGATAATTATCTCATAAAATGATTTTGAATACTCAATTAGCAACCATCACAGTGTGTGGCACAGAGTAGTCAGTCTACAAATGGCAGTTGTTCCATTTTTGCTGTGATGGCGATAGTGATGAAGAGAAGGAAGAAGAGAAACATGGTGACGATGATGATGAGGGTGATGGATGATGAGGGTGACAAGGTGATGGATGACGTTACAGAGAAGTACAAATGAAGTGTTCTCAGAGAGAGATTACTTCTAGCAGAGGAATTAGAGAAGTCTAAATACAAGACAGGACAAATCCCTCAGTTTCTCTATACATCTATTAAATGGATAGAAGAAAAAGCCCAATGTTTTCTATCCACCTTCCAGTGAGCTGACATCCCCTAAGGTGTGGTAATTTATTTAAAATCATTTAACATCCACTTCTGATTTTTTTAATTACTAATAAACTAAGGAGAAAAGAAAACTTTCTTGACAGGTTTTTAAAAAATCTACCTCAAACCAAAGGCTAGTTTTCAACACAATGTTGAAAAATTAGAGTCACTCCCATTAAAATCAGGAATGAGTAAAGAATGTCCATTGTCACAACTATCATTTAATAGTGTTCTTAAAGTGTTAGCAAATATGCTTAGATAAGTAACTATTTTAAAAGAGGAAGCAAAATTATCATTATTTACAGGAGCTACATGTACTAGGTAGAATGCTTTCATTAAAGGAAACAGCTAATATGGTTTAAGACATGAGGAATATTTACTAACTCATAAAAATTCCAAGCTAGGAAAGGTCCAGTGGTGCCACTGAGTACCATGTTCTTTCCATCTGTCTGGTCTGTCTCCTTCAGCACACAAGTGTAGTCTTTTGAGCTATACGCAGCCCTTTGTGGTTGCAAAAAGGCTGTGAAACTTTGATGACAACACCCACCAGGAGAAGAAAATATCTCCTCCGAGTCCCTATTTCTTAACGAAGAAAACATTTCCCAGAAGCCCTTAGCACAGCTTCCCTCAATCCTCCTTGGTCAGAATTGTATCAGATGCCCGTGATTCTAAGCCACCCATCGGAAAGGCGAATAGGACCATCCTGACTTACTCTGACCCAGACCAATCATAACTGACCCTCCTGTGATGTGGATGGGGTTTGCCTCCCCTGAAGCAGATGGAGTGTGGGGAATCCCTAAGGAAAAACTGGGATTGTATTTGAAAAATAATAAAAAAGACGCATGAATAGTTGTTGCATGTGTAATCCATGGTGTTTCCTACAACATGATTGTCTCTCTAGAAAATCTAAAGATCAACTCAAAAACCAGGCATCTATTTGGTTACAAAACGACTCTGCAAACGAGTGGAGACTTTGAGTAAATGATAAATTACTAACCACATGCATTAAATATGAGACAGTAATGTATAGTGTTCAGGAGCAAGACGGCCTGGGTTTGAATCCTGGCACTGCCAGGCATGTGACTTTGTTGGACGCCATTTATACCCCCCTTGGATCTGCTTAGTCTCATCTCGGTTTGGGTCCTTCAGCTGTTCACTCATGATGAGTCCTGGCTGCTGCCACCACCACATCTTCAAACAGCTCACTCCATTGGCTAAACTGGCCTCCCCAAACCTAAGTGCCAGACTCTGGCAGGATCTCCATTGCACCGGCCGCAGTAGAAGCCCCAGAACCCCTGGTAAAGCCCTCCAAAACTACAGAGGCTTGGGCTCCTCTCAGCACTTCTGGACTTACTCGAAATGCCACATCACAGGACTTGGGATATGGTTTTCCCAGCAGTGTACCAAAGGGGCCAGATGATACAGCACAGAATGACTGCACTCTGACCAATGGGGGAGGAGACAGGGGAAAAACAGCACTAAGTTGCTCTTCCTTTCTGCTTCTGGTGGGCTTTTCTAAAGCACCCATAAAGAGTTGGATGCTTCAGAAAAAGAGAGTCATAAAGAGTGGGTCTATTTCTACAGGTCTTAAATCTCAGCTGGTCCAATGACTTACTTTGCTCAATAGAATACAATGGGAGTGGGCTTCCCTGGTGGCGCAGTGGTTGAGAGTCCGCCTGCCGATGCAGGGGACACGGGTTCATGCCCCGGTCCGGGAAGATCCCACATGCCGCGGAGCGGCTGGGCCCATGAGCCATGGCCGCTGAGCCTGTGCATCCAGAGCCTGTGCTCCGCAACGGGAGAGGCCACAACAGTGAGAGGCCCGCATACTGAAAAAAAAAAAAAAAAAAAAGAGTACAATGGGAGTGATGTGTGCCATATACAAGGCTGTGTCTCAAAAAGCCTTAAGTATTTCTGTTCTCCCTCTTGCCCCTCTGCTTCACCATGGGAACAAGCCCAGGCTGGCCTTCTGGAGAAAACATGTGGAGCATAGCCAAGTCAAGTAGTTGTCTCAGCTGAAGCCCCAGATGTAGGAAACGGCCCAGCCAAAATCAGCAAAGTCACCTGGCTGACTCAGAGCTGACCTGAGATGCATGAGCCCTGCTGAGCTCAGCTCTGAGCAACAGAACGAGCAGACCCACAGAGCTGGAAACAAAAGCAAATAGTCACTGATGTATATCACTGGGGTTTTATGGTTCTTCATGCAGCACTCTTGTGACAATAGATAAATGATTCAGAAATTGGTACCCAAAGTTCAGCGCGGCCATAACAAAAACCTAAAATATGTGACATCGGCTTTGGAGACTGGAGAACAGGAAGAAACTAGAAAAATCAGCAAGCAAACTGCTATAACAGACTGGGAAAATGAAATCCATGCCGTGTAGTGGCAAAACAACTGGTAAAACTCTCACTCGTGGCAGTTTGGAAGTTTGGAAAAACCTCTGGACTTGAGCAAGATGATTTCCAGGGCAAAATGCTCAGTGTCAGCTGACTGCTTCTAGGTGCATATGATAAAGTATTGCAAGAAAGAGATGAGCTAAAGAAAAACTGATAGGATTGCAAGTATAATTTAAAGGGCGTATGAAGATGCTAGAGTTTGCTGAGTTGAAAAATAAAACAGCTTCTCATCTGTAGCCTCCCCAGGTGATAAAGATTCTCAAAGTAAAATAAGGCCTGAGAACAAAGATAAAATCAAGGATGTGGCTCTAAGACCTTTTGTTAAAACCACTGAAAGAATTAAGACAGTACCTAGTAGACCCTCTGATAAGAACCTTAAAGACATTGTCCCATAGATGCTTAATCCCTAAGAAGCAACAAATAAGTATTCAGGGGCACATCTCAAAAATAATCATGAATGGAGCTTTTATGTAATGGAGTGACCTTAAATCAAAATCATAAGAAGCCTAAAATGTTTTTAAGGGAGTTGCATTGGATCAAGTGCCACTAACTTGAACTAAAAGTGATTGAGGTTCCTCAAAGAGAAAAAGATCTCGGGGGCCCAGTGTTCTTAAGGCAGGTTGAAAAAAATGCTTAAAGAGCATATTTTCCACTGCCCTCTTTAGAATTGACCAAAAGTGATAGAAAAGGAAGTATGTCTCAGAGGACAAAGCCAAGGAACAGTGTTCCCTGTGGAGTAACTCCAAAGAGTAGAAGCAGGGCCTAATCAAGGAACAATCCTCACTCCAAAAGGATCTGTAAGCATTTTCCCAGGAGTATTTCAGAACTGTCATCAACCAGTGGCTGCCATGTGCCTCCCCTTTTTGAAGAGGAGTATTTATTATAATTATCCTGTCCCTATTTTGCCACTGTATTTGAAGGGGGAGGGTGCAGGGTGATGGGAGTAGATAACGTGTCTTTTCATTCAAAGATCTTCAGAGCGAAAGGAGATGCATCTTACAAACCACTAAATGGTTATAATGTAGACATTAAATGGCCCAAGTCTATCTCTGGGGGCAGTGGGACTATTGACTTTGCAACTGGCACAACCTTCACACTGGTTCCCCCACCTATAGAGTAAGGGCTATTACGGTAGGAAGAACAAAGTGAAAGCCTCTGAAACCGAAAGATAATGCATCAGTAACAATATTGAATTCTTCAGGGCATCAGAGTTTATCACTACCATCAAAAACCTGAAGATGCAAGAACACTGAGCCTCATGCTATCAAGATCCAATTCACCTGTCCAACCTCTATAAAAATGAGATGGATGGTGGCAGATAATGGTGGACTACCATACACTTAACTAGAGAACATCCCAAATCACAGCTGCTATGTTAATGTTGTATCTTTACAGGAACAATACAACACATACTCTGTCACTTAGCATTACCAGTGCCTAGGAATTTGGTGAAAGCTTTCTTAACAACCGTCATCTGTAGCAAGGGTCAAAAGACATTCACTGTTACACAGAAAGACCAACAGTACTGTCTAGCCTCAGGGCGACGTTAATTTTACTCTTCCTCATAATATGATCCACAGGGATCCTGATCATGATGATATTTCACAGAACTTCACCCTGCTCCAGTACATAAATAAAATTATGCTGATTGGATCTGCAGGAAGCAGCAACTATGCTAGGCGCTTTAGTACAGAGGTTCTCAAACTTTTTTTGAGCTCAGGGTCCTCTTTACATTCTTAAAAATGATTGAAGGGGCTTCCCTGGTGGCGCAGTGGTTGAGAGTCTGCCTGACAATGCAGGGGACACGGGTTCGTGCCCCAGTGCAAGAAGATCCCACATGCCGCAGAGCGGCTGGACCCGTGAGCCATGGCCGCTGAGCCTGCACGTCTGGAGCCTACGCTTCGCAACGGGAGAGGCCACAACAGTGAGAGTCCCGCGTGCCACAAAAAAAAAAAGGAAGAAAAATGATTGAAGATGCCAAAGAGTTTATGTGGGTTATATCTTCCAATGGCTACCATATTAGGAATTAAACTTTAAGATATCTTTAAAACATTTATGAATTCCTTGACAGATAATAAAACCAATACATGATAACATAAAAGATGTATTTTTATTAACAACAACCATATTTTCCAAACCAAAAATCAGTTAGTGAAAAGAGTGGCATTGGCATTGTTTTATAGCTTTGAGAATATCTGTCTTGAGAGAAAACAGCTGGATTCTCCTATCTGTCTCTACATTCAATATGTTGTTTTGGTTAAAGTCTAAAGTTCATGAAGAAAATTTGACCTTACACATATATGTAGTTGGAAAAGAGAGGGGTATTTTGATAGATTTTTCAAATAATTGTGGAACACAGCAGATGGTAATTTCTTTAAAGTTAGTTGCAGTGCAAAATCTGAAAC
Source organism: Leucopleurus acutus (assembly GCF_964270905.1). Taxonomy (NCBI): domain Eukaryota; kingdom Metazoa; phylum Chordata; class Mammalia; order Artiodactyla; family Delphinidae; genus Leucopleurus; species Leucopleurus acutus. Next base: position 18,549,018 of record NC_139143.1, read on the forward strand.
CATATCAATGAGATATTTTTACTCTGTAACATTAAAATTCTTGCACTTAAATGAATCTTTCACTAGTGCATGAATTTGTACTATCATTGATCATTTGAAAAATACTGACTCTTTGAATTACGCAGATATTTTGAATATTGACACATTTCATTATACAATACAAAAAACTAAAATTATTAATATCACTACCTCTCTTATCAGAAAAATGTTGAACTGGGAGGCTTTCGAGATCAAGATGGGAGAAACAAGTTTTCCAAACTTCTAATTTTTTTCTTTTTTTTCTTTTCTGCAGTACGCGGGCCTCTCACTGTTGTGGCCTCTCCCGTTGCGGAGCACAGGCTCCGGACGCGCAGGCTCAGCGGCCATGGCTCACGGGCCCAGCCACTCCGCGGCATGTGGGATCTTCCCGGACCGGGGCACGAACCCGTGTCCCCTGCATTGGCAGGCGGACTCTCAATCACTGCGCCACCAGGGAAGCCCCAAACTTCTAATTTTTAATTGAAAGACTAAATTTTATCATTATCAACAAATACTGTCAGTTACTTTCCTTGAACTGACAGACTTATTTTTTTCATTTTCAAGGAAATGTCTGACAAATATCCAAGTCTGAGTAACTGAAGTTTGTCTGCTAATCATCCTTTCAAATACAAGGTGTTTTCTTCTTAAAAGTCAGTCAACTGGCTAACTAGTTAGATTACTACCTCACATCTTACATCTAAAAACAAAATGTTTAGTGTTATCCAGGATATAGGGGAATAAGAATTCTCATAAACTGCTGGGGAGAGAGTAAACTGTACAATTTCCACTGGAAAATTTGGCAATGTGTATCAAAGACATTTACATGAGAAACTGACTCCTAAGGAAATAAGCAAAGAAGGAATGTATTCATACAACAGTGTTTGCAGAGGCATTGTTTACAAAAGTGAAAACTTAGAAACAATCTAAATGGCCAACATCAGTAAACTGACTAAATAAATTATGCTACCTCCATGCAACAGAGTCATTAAATATGATGATATTAACATACTAGAACATACTGTTAAGTAAATACAGTGGGTTACAAAACAAAGTGGTTTTTTTTCCCTTGTGATTTCTTTTTTGATATATGAGTTGTTTAGAAATATGTTGCTTAATTCCCAAATACATGGAGATTTTCAGATAACATTCTATGACTGATGCCTCATTTAATTTTATCGTGGTCAGAAAAATACTCTGTATGATATCAAAGGACTTTTTAAAAAGACTTGGTCTCTTGCCCAGTGTATGACTTATCTTGATGAAATTTATGTGAGCTTGAAAATAATGCAAATTCTGCTTTTATGTGGAATGTTTTATAAATGTCAATTAGGTCAAGTTGGTTGACAGTGTCATTCAGCTCTTCTATAAACTTATTGATTTTCTGTCAACTTGTTCTATCGGTTACTGAGAGAGAATTGTTGAAGTCTCCAACTATAACTGTGGATTTGTTTTTTTCCCCTTTCAGTTCTGTCAGTTATTTCTTCATGTTATTTGAAGTTCTATTATTGGGTGCATACACATTCAGAATCACAATGTCTTCTTGATGAATTGCTCCTTTTATTATTATAAAATGTCTCCTTTTATTCCTGGTCATATTCTTTATTTTAAAGTCTGTCTGATACTAATATAGCCACTCTAGTTTTCTTATTAATGTTTACAGGGTATACTTCTTCCATCTTTTATTTTTACCCTACCCGTGTCTTTATATTTAAAGTCTATTTCTTATAGATAGCATATAATTGGGTCTTGCTCTCTTTTCTAGTCTGACAATCTCTAATTTTTGCCTTTTAATTGGAGTATTTAGACCATTTATACTTAATGTGGTTATCAATATGATTACCTTTAACTCTACTTTCTTACCACTAGATATTTATTTGTCCCATAGGTTGTTCTTCTTTTTCTCCCCTCTTATTCTGCCTTCTTTCAGATTAACTGATTTATTTTTTTAAGTATTTCATTTTACCTCCATTATTGGCTTATTAGTTGTACCTCTGTGTTATGTTGTTAGGAGTTGCTTTAGAGTTGTAATGTGCATTTTTAACTTACCACAGTCTATAAATAATATTATACCACTGGGATCAAGTAGCAGATGTAAAAATAACTTTATCTTTTATTTTTTATCTGTGTGTTCTTTTTTCTTACAAATATGAATGACTTGTTTAGCTAAATAAGTAAAAATTTTTTTAAAAAAAAATTCCTAACCATTTGTTAAGTACCTGTTTTGATTCCATAACAAAAGATAGAAACATAGCAAGTTTCTGAATTCCCAGCTACACTGGTTGAGAACCAAAGTCAAGCCTGGGCTTTTTACAGTCCAAGAAATTGTCTTGAAGGAAATACTCCTGGGGGTAGTAATATTTGTGTTCCTTCAAGAAAATTCCAAACTATAGCCTCTCAATTTACTGCTTTCTATTACATGTATGTCACTGACACATCATGAAGACTAAAACCAAATTATCTGTGTCATTAAAAAATAAAAATATGGTTTCTCTACTCTCATTTTTGGGTTTACACTATAATTCATCATGACTCAAGTATATCAAATGCCCAATATATGTATGAGATAAGCAGCATTAATAATGGTTAATTAACATAGATGTTCCTGGTTAACCTTTTCAATTACTTGAAACAAAATAAAGTATTTGCATTAAGTGTATGCAGAGACAGATAAATTATTTTGTGAAGAACTCAAATGTTTCTCCAAGGCAAGAATTCTATATTATTTATTATCCTTCCAAAGTCATCCAATATCATTTTCTAGTTGATAAAACCAGATCAGAAATTTGTCATACACAAGGAGAGGAGGGGTGAGACTCCTATTGTTGCTTCTAACTACACGTGAAGATAAGTGACTTTTATGAAACTAAACATATTCAAAACAAAGTTTCCTTTATGACCCACAAGTCCTCAGACCAACTTCATCCATTTGACATCTTAAGTTAATAACTTAAGTGAGCCACTGTATTTTGTAAATTAATTGGTCATCCAGCCTCATGTGATTGAAGTTAATCTTACTGGTAATGTTTTAAAATTCTGATTACTGCCCTACTCCTCCTTTTCTCAGAACAATTTAAAGATTGTTTTCTGTATCAGTTGCTCTGCTCCATCTTCATAGTTAATAACACAGAATCTCAAACGATGTCATCTAAGTTCAGCCATGGGACCATCTCCTGTGTTAAATGGTCCTAAACTGAGCTCATTTTGATGCCTCAGTAGGAAAAGCCAGCTATGATGGGATTCATGATTCTCTATAACAAACAGAGTATTCCCTAGTGCAAATACTATGTTCCAAAAGTTTGCTTCATTTTCGCATAGTAGTGGTATTTAAAACTGTGGTCAGTTTCCTAAGCTAGATCACAAGAATCTGCTTAACTGAACATAAACCAAAATTTTTAAAAAGTATATATGCAATAAAAAGAATAAAGCACTGTTATAATGATGCTAGCACTTAAATATATTGAGGGAAACAAATTCAGTTTGTAAATATTGTCTATTCATCTTAAGTGTAAGTGTTGAATAACGAAATTTCTTTTCTTTTAAATTACAAGCAACTTTTTAAAAATATTTAACATCAGTTTTAAGCTTAACACTGCTTTTTTGTGATCCACATAATCTTCATATGTACTGTGGATTCTGTGCCTTTATTTTTTTTTACTTTTTATTTTATATTGGCGTATAGTTGATTTACAATGTTGTGTTAGTTTCAGGTGTACAGTAAAGTGATTAGTTATACATATATTTTTTTTTCAGATTCTTTTCCCATTTAGGTTATTACAGAATATTGAGTAGAGTTCCCTGTGCTATACAGTAGGTCCTTGTTGATTAGCTGTTGAAATTTCTAATGATAGAAAAATAAGAAGACAAATGGGGGCTCTTGTGAAAATACTTTTGTGACATTTTGGACACATGCAAGAGATTCCAAAGTTCATGAAAAGTCTGTATTATGCATGTTAACCCTAGGAGTTTTGACTTTGCTTTTCTTAGAGGTGTTACCTAATAGAGAGGCTTAATTGATACAATTAAATGGTACATTGATCATGGAAGTTATTCTTATTTATGACATTGGTTGTATGGCAGCTAATATTCTTTAAACCAAATTTTTCTCTTAATTTTGAAACACTAATTTTAAAGTCTTGTTAAATTAAGGACAAGGATTTTTAGCTGAATTCATATCCAATTACAGTATATATAAATTATTCAAGCTCAGAAAGTCAAAATTAATGAAACCATATTTAAACCATGTGTATGAGAGGAAAACCCTTTAAAACATAGAAACAAAACTTCCCATGAAAAGGATATCAAAAAAAAGCAGCTACTGTATCTAGTATATAATTATGCTTTTTATAAAGATGACAGGAAGTTATTTCCTAATATACTGTTAAATTTTTTTTTCTCTGACTTCTGTGGAAATAGAAAATAAGGAACACGGAAGGCTGCCATCACTATTACTAATCAAGCATGTGTCAAATATGAAACTGGTTAAACTGGTTTATTACTTATAGCCAGATTTCTTCCACAATGAGTTATAGGCAGTTCTTCAATGAATTTGCTAGACCCTGACCCTTGAGATGGTTTTTAATTGAACTATAATTGATTTACAATATTGTGTTAGTTTCAGGTATACAGCAAAGTAATTCAGTTATACATATATTTTTCCAATTCTTTTCCATTATAGGTTATTACAAAATATTGAATATAGTTCCCTATGCTATACAGTAAATCCTTGTTGTTTATCTATTTATATATAGTGGTATATACCTGTTAATCCCATACTCCTAATTTATCCCTCCCCACCCCCAGAGATTTTAATTCCTGATAAACACAGTGAAGAAAATGTCCCAGTCATACTAAAATGAAATAAAAATCCTAAGTTAGGTGGAGACCTATTTTCATGAGTTAAAGCAAAGACGTAAGTGAATTTAAGCTCTTGGTTTTTTTCAAGATCGTCCTCTCTCTAGCCCTATCTTCTTGCCCAGCTGAAGTTAAAAGCTTTCTGATTTTTGTTAAAACCAGGAAACTTTGATCATGAAAGAAAAACAAAAGCCACCAAAACACATTACAGGCTCAACTCAAAAAAGCACCGGTACGAATCTGAAGGGCTGCCGAACATGGAATTATTCTTCCCTGCCCTAAACCTCAAAAGGGTTCACAGTACCACATCTCAGAAGGCCCAGATGCTGATATCTGAAGGCTGAAATCTGGTCCCATTCCAGGCATGGCAGTGCTGAGTCCTCAGCGCCCACTGGAAGCTTTAGTTTCTGCTCTCTAGGAAGTTAATATTAAACCCTATGCTCTTAGGAGATGCATTCTCTAATCTGGTTACATCTATTTCATCCTACCAGAAAAAGGCAACAGTTTGAAATGTGAATAATGACTATTGAAAACACAGCCACACACAAACTGAAAGATCATCCAAGCCCTTAAATAACTTTGCAATACGGCAGGTTCTGTATTTTTTTTATTAGAGTAGTGCCAATGTTATACAACTTTATTATTTTATAATCCTTTGAACCCAAAGACCTCGTCCTCCCTTGCTACATGAACCCATTAAACCCATTAAGCCCTTCCAACATCACTGGATTGGTGGCAAGTTTTCTTTCAGTATTTTTCCCCTGTGTATTTCTGATAGACGAAGTGAAACTGCTTATTCACTGGTGGTCACTGAGTTCATTGGCAAGGTGAACTGGGTGGCAACTTAGTAGTGCAATATCTAGAGTTCTAGGAATGGCAGACATCAAAAAAACCACTCCCTATTGACCGGGTCAGGAATAGCGTGAGGAAAGAAAGGCACTCGTCTGGTATTGGGGGTGGGGGCAGGTGAGGTGCAGAACTTAAAGGGGAATCAAAAAACATAGAAATTAGGATGAGTGGGCTTCCCTGGTGGCACAGTGGTTGAGAGTCCGCCTGCCGATGCAGGGGACACGGGTTCGTGCCCCGGTCCGGGAAGAACCCACATGCCGTGGAGCGGCTGGGCCCGTGAGTCATGGCCGCTGAGCCTGCGCGTCCGGAGCCTGTGCTCCGCAACGGGAGAGGCCACAACAGTGAGAGACCCGCGTACTGCAAAAAAAAAAAAAGAAAGAAAGAAAAAAAAGAAATTAGGATGAGTAATTTTTTTTTTTTTTTTTTGGCTGCATTGGGTCTTAGCTGTGACAGGCGGGATCTTTCAAGGCGGCACGCGGGCTTCTCTCTAGTTTTGGCGTGCAGGCTCAGTAGTTGCCGCGCACAGGCTTACTTCCCCGCAGCATGTGGAATCTTAGTTCCCCGACCAGGGCTCGAACCCACATACCCTGCAATTGGAAGGCGGATTCTTAACCACTGGACCACCAGGGAAGTCCTGATAAATAATATTTTGATGTAATCTTTTTAAAAACAAAATTTTTTGCTGGGATGGATTTGGAGTTTGGAATTAGTAGATGCAAACCATTATATGCAGAATGGATAAACAGCAAGGTCCGATTGTATAGCACAGGGAACTATATTCAATATCCCATGATAAACCATAATGGAAAAGAATATGAAAAAGAGATTTATGTATATGTATAACTGAATTACTTTGCTGTGCAGTAGAAATTGCAAATCAACTATACTTCAATAAAATAAATTTGAAAAATAAAAATTAAAAAATTAATGCAGAAAATCCAGGATGAGCAAACTGTCAAAAATTTAAATACAGAATTGCACCTTGCACTTGCATGGGTCAGCTTCACTCACCTCATCCTAGTCCTGGCTTTTCTGTACTGACTCAGTGACCCCAGAAATTCCACACTTCAGGAGCCCCTCTTTTTAAAGCATTGTCTGCAATTAACATGCAGATCTCCCAGAGGGAGCAGCATATTAAATCCCAGCAAATATATCCTAATGTTCATTAGTCTACTGAACACCTCCCAAAAACCAGACTGGGGGGCTGGAAAGAAAACAAGAAATTACTGGTGCTGGGTCTTCAACAGACAGTAAATGGCGAGTTAAAGCCAATTCTGTTTCTGACAGTCCAAGACCAAAGCCAACAGTTTTGGTTTTTCACTTCAAGATTTAGACATCATTTGTTGTATATTCTAGATCCTGGACATAAGGAGGCGCTGCCAGGCCATAGATGAAGGCTCAGAGTTAATTTCTGCTTTTAACTTCCAAAACTCACTAGGATCTGCTATAGCCCTGAAGAGAAAAGAAAAGAACTTTTCTCAGCAGACACATTCGGCATTTATAGATTTTGAAGCTGCTGTGAATTTATTTAACTACAGAGCATCCTCATCCAATTCAAGAGGACCTGCAGAAACTTTCTTTGGGCCACAGGGTGAGTAATATGCAAAGCTAGAATAAAAATATTTAATAATAACAATAATAATAAACCTATCAGTTTTCTCCATCATAGCCATCTTTTGCAATCAAGATAATTTTTAAGATTAGTTACCATATTTTATATAAATCTGAACACCCTTAAAATTTTAAAGATACTTATTTTTAGTTACACATTCAGTATACTTTCTTAAGCAATGGTAGACAGTATCTTGGGCCACCAATGTCAAAAAACATGCAACGAATAAGACTTTAGTCAAAACAGCTTCAGTGGGATTCCCCCTCTACCTCTAGATATATATTCTCTTTCCTCCAAACAAAAGTGAGAGTTTATTTTATTTGTTTCTGACTAAATCCAGTAAACCAAGTTTATATGTTAAAATATCAGATAATCTCTTCATTGCATTTGTGGGGACTTTTCTTCTTTTCAAAGTGTCTACAGATGAAAGAACATGTTCATTTCTCAAACTTTTCTGTTTTCATTTTTCCTGATCTTACAAAAATAATACAAATGTACAAAGAATATATAAAATATAAATATTCTAAAATTAAAGGTTAATTTTAAGCTTTGAATGCTGAAATGGAAGGAAAAAAGCCATTTTCCTAGAAGAGATCAAAGTGGTTAAATCAACCCTGGAAAATTCATAGACTGTCCCCAAAGTAAGTGAAATGGATGAAATCAGGTCATCCCAATAGGAATGCAATCAGTGGCAGTAAATCAAGATAGTAGGGAACTTAGCCTGTAATTTATAATCTTACAAAACTAAACTTTTAGACACAGCATAATTTTTGCAGGGCGTAAGGCTTCATATTAGAAAGTTGCAGAATAATATAGAGCAAAATATGGGCACAAGTTCAGAGGGAAAAAGGAAGGAATGATCAGTTTCTTCTGTAGTGAGAGAAATTAACTTACACATCTATGCTTTATCTTTAGTTGGCTTAAGGAACTAGAGGCAAAATGTGTGCATAATATACAATTTTCTTGTAAAGTATATTGTGTGAAATGCAGAGGACATTTCAAGTTGATGAAAATGAAAATAAGGTATTTAAGAAAATGTTAATAAATGTAATACACTAAGAAGTAAACTTTTAAAGTATAGGTGATCAAACCTCCAGAAAAATAATTTCTTAGAAAACAGTTAAATGGGGGCAGGAGAAACACCATTAAATTTAAAATTTGAGAAAGCCTTGGACAATTTTTAATGTTGATTATTAAATCTCCTCTTCTGCTTTCTTATTGTAGAAACTTAGCTGGTTTCATATTGCTACCTACTAAACTTATCCAAATCACAAAATTACTAAACTAATTGCTAATCAGTTACTTATCAAAAGGTTTTTTTCTTTGCTTTTACACTATGTATTGATAAACATGAATGAATTTTTGGACAAATTCAAGCTCTATTTAGATGCATAAAACACAGCCTATTCCTTTGAGAGTCAACCTTGGAAATCCTGATTTTGCTTGGATAAATCCCTTAACAAACCTGTAAAATAGAAAGTTGGACCTCAGCTTACACAGGACTTAATCCCAGACTGAGTTTTAGATTTCTGCAGTCCCTATGTGGGCAATTTAATTAAAGAGTAGGTTCTTTAAAATTATCTTCTATATCAATCTTTGCCAGAAATTTTTCTCTACATCTTGAGAACATACAAGGTTCTAGTACCATTATAAAACAAACAAACAAACAAAAATTCTATTTACTGAATGCTGGAGTTTGAAAAATTAGCATTAGTCTTCTTTTTTCTTTACAGTTTGAAAAATATTAACTCCTTGTGAGTGGGTAAATTTATACACTAATGTATCAGGTTATAAATATGTCCTCATAATTGTTACAAACAAAACGATAATCATACCAGAAGATTATTTTATTTATTCATAAAATTGTCAAGTAACTTTTCAGATTCTTTTTTCAAAGAAATCAAAGGGGAGAAATATTGAGGAAATATAAATGCAAATTGCACTATAACCAGTGAGGTAAGCTGACGAGTTGTTCACAGTTCGAAATGTTGACCTGTTCAATCATAATTAATCGTAAAGTCATTTTCCTTCAACTAGGACATTTTCAAAACAAAACTAAATACAGTCCTGTTATTCAACTCAAAAACATTAAATGAGAAAATGCAGAATGTGTTCAAAATTTTTAAATAGCTCCATCAGTTTTGTAGAGTATATAAATAAAAGTTAAATATAAATGTATTTCAGGAATAAATAAAAGCTACATAGACAATTACACCAAAAAGGAAATGGAAAGATATTGATACCTTTATCTCACCAAGCCTATTATAACTGACCATTCCTGAATTAATGGAGAACTGATTTTATGGATTAAATATTTTTAGCTTGTAATATCATGCTAAACTATTCCAGATGACATCAGATTTCTAATAGGAAATACTAGATTCTTAAGAAAATAAGCAAGATATTTAGGAAGAAAATATAGAATTTCAGATTCTTTAATTTGTTTCTAATCCATTACATATATATGGGAAAAACTGTTGAATTCATAAATTTCATGTCATCTTCATGCTGGTCTGATGTAAAGTTAACGTGGTGCAGGATATAAAAATTGATATTAAGAAAATGAATACATGTGCACAAGTTATATGATACTTACTCTGTAACATTCTTATTACAACCAAGTGTGTTATTGATTCTACAAAAGAAAATTAAATCACTGAATAAGTACATTGAAAGTTTAGCAATCGAGTAAATGTTTCATTTTGAAAATATTTCAAATGTGAAACTTATGAGTGTCATATTTATAACTACATACTGAAAATTGCCTTCTTATAATACTTAATTCCTGCCTACCTTGGATAAGCTACAGGTTTTAAGAAATATAATGAGACTATTGTCAGCAGGAAATTCGGAAGTAACAAACTCACTTGCCTAATATAACACTCCTACAAGCCGTTAATAGTATCAATGATTAATTTTCCCTTAGCCACTGAATCAAAATGTTTGATTAATGGTTCACCTTGCAAATCAAAAGTAAATATCTAAATAGCATTACATTTATATCAGTTCTCTTATTTTGTAACCAATAACCGTATACTGTGAATTCATTTTCTCTAATATAATAAAATGCCTGTCTTATTTATAATATTTGTCATCTGGGGGTAATTTTTTAAATAACATCTGTATCTTTACCCTGTTAATTGAGTGAATTAAATTATGCAACACAAACAACATTAAATTTGTCCAGGAACTAGTTAATGCTGAATGGAAATTGTTTATATTCTAAAGCATTACGAGATCTTAGTACCCAGGATTTCAGTCTATCACTTGAAGAATTTCTGTAGTCTTTTTGGAATAAAACTAATAAAATTATTCCCTTCGCATCTGAAAATTATTTACAGCCACTGCTCTCACTAATCTTTGACAGAATTAGAAAAATAAAAATAAAAAACCATTAATCAAAAAATACAGCCTAATCAATAATGCAGCAAAAGTATGTGCTTATGAAATTTGTGCCCTTTGTATGTTTCTTGGGGAGAGAGGGGATTGGTTTTCTCTGTATCTAACACCGGTTTTTTATCTGACTTATTATATGCACCTTTCTGTGTGTATTTATAGTATATAAAACTGCTCACATGAATAGATAATAATTCTCTCTGCCTTTAAGTTGTAGAAAGCTGAAAGTATTTTACTAGCATTATCTCCTGAATCCTGTCTACCCCCTTGGGAATATAGATGATAAAGAAGACTCTTTCAGCAATGACACTAGTGTTCCTTTTTTTTTCGAAAGCATAACTTGTGAGAGCTGGGTCTTCACTTGATATTTGAAGATAAACAATATTTGATTTATATTCGCTGCCGACCTTTGAGAGGGAACGTCAAGAGTAAGGGCTCTGGAGCCAGACTCCCTGGGTCTAGACCCTGGCTTTAGCACTTACTAGCTGGATGAATTTAGAGAAATCACTTCATTTTTCTATAGCTCAGTTGTCCTTATCTGAGGAATGAATGACGGGAATGAATGATAATAATTATATCTGCTTTGTTGAATCATTGAGGGAACAAATGAGTTTAAGCTGTGAACAGCTTGAGACAGGCAGTGACTTGCATTTTAAATGATTACATGCTTTTCGGGAATTTGTGTGTATTCACATCAGAGTGGTAGTTTTATTTTCCCAATTTTGCAAAGACCAGCTATCAAGCTCTACCTTTGTTATCGTTTATCTTTAATACCTTATCGTGGCCGACGACAGTAACTGGGAACTCCGACTTTTATTTCAGATCTTTTTCATTTGCAACGAATTCATCTATTTAATAAGTCTTACTGTGAAAAACATTAGTAAGTAGTAATTCACTTGTGCTTTCTTTTTAAACATCTTTATTGGAGTATAATTCCTTTACAATGTTGTGTTAGTTTCTGCTGTATAACAAAGTGAATCAGCTATATGCATACGTATATCCCCATATCCCCTCCTTCTTGCGTCTCCCTCCCACCCTCCTTATCCCACCCCTGTAGGTGGTCGCAAAGCACGGAGCTGATCTCCCTGTGCCATGCAGCTGTTTCCCACTAGCTATCTATTTTACATTTGGTAGTGTATATATGTCCATGCCACTCTCTCACTTTGTCCCAGCTTACCCTTCCCGCTCCCCATGTCCTCAAGTCCATTCTCTACATTTCTGTCTTTATTCCTGTCCTACCCCTAGTTTAATCAGAATCTTTTTTTTTTTTTAGATTCCATATATATGTGTTAGGATACAGTATTTGTTTTTCTCTTTCTGACCTTCTTCACTTTGTATGACAGACTCTAGGTCCATCCACCTCACTACAAATAACTCAATTTTGTTTCTTTTTATGGCTGAGTAATATTCCATCATATATATGTGCCACATCTTCTTTCTCCATGCATTTGTTGATGGACACTTAGGTTGCTTCCATGTCCTGGCTATTGTAAATAGTGCTGCAATGAACATTGTGGTACATGACTCATTTTGAATTATGGTTTTCTCAGGGTATATGCGATTGTTGGGTCATATGGTAGCTCTATTTTTAGTTTTTTAAGGAGCCTCCATACTGTTCTCCATAGTGGCTGCATCAATTTACATTCTCACCACGAGAGCAAGAGGGTTTCCTTTTCTCCACACCCTCTCCAGCATTTATTGTTTGTAGATTTTTTGATGATGGCCATTCTGACTGGTGTGAGTTGATACCTCATTGTAGTTTTGATTTGCATTTCTCTAATGATTAGTGATGTTGAGCATTCTTTCATGTGTGTGTTGGCAATCTGTATATCTTCTTTGGAGAAATGTCTATTTAGGTCTTCTGCCCATGTTTGGATTGGGTTGTTTGTTTCTTTGATATTGAGCTGAATGAGCTGCTTGAGGAGACAAAATACCTGTATGCAGAAAACTATAAGACACTGATGAAAGAAATTAAAGATGATACAAACAGATGGGGAGAGATATACCATGTCCTTGGATTGGAAGAATCAACATTGTGAAAATGATTATACTACCCAAAGCAAGCTACAGATTCAATGCAAGCCCTATCAAACTACCAATGGCATTTTTCACAGAGCTAGAACAAAATATTGCACAATTTGTATGGAAACACAAAAGACCCTGAATAGCCAAAGCTATCTTGAGAAAGAAAAATGGAGCTGGAAGAATCAGGCTCCCGGACTTCAGACTATACTACAAAGCTACAGGAATCAAGACAATACGGTACTGGCACAAAAACAGAAAGATAGATCAATGGAACAAGATAGAAAGCCCAGAATAAACCCATGCACATATGGTCACCTTACCTTTGATAAAGGAGGCAACAGTATACAATGGAGAAAAGACAGCCTATTCAATAAGTGGTGCTGGGAAAACTGCACAGCGACATGTAAAAGAGTGAAATTAGAACACTTCCTAACACCATACACAAAAATAAACTCAAAATGGATTAAAGACCTAAATGTAAGGCCAGACTCTATAAAACTCTTAGAGGAAAACATAGGCAGAACACTCTATGACATAAATCACAGCAAGATCCTTTTTGACCCACCTCTTAGAGAAATGGAAATAAAAACAAAAATAAACAAATGGGACCTAATGAAACTTAAAAGCTTTTGCACAGCAAAGGAAACCATCAAAAAGACAACCCTCAGAATGGGAGAAAACATTCACTTCTGTTTTTGCCTTTACATGTCTATCAGCTGGATTGGAGATAAGATGACTATCAATTTGTGATAAAAAATAAAGATGCCTGATCCTAACATCTCATTAACAAATGTGGTTATTGTTAAGGAATGTAAATTTTTTTTTTTTTTTTTTTTGGCGTTACGCGGGCCCCTCACTGCTGTGGCCCCTCCCGTTGCGGAGCACAGGCTCCAGACGCGCAGGCTCAGCGGCCATGGCTCACGGGCCCAGCCGCTTCACGGCATATGGGATCCTCCCGGACCGGGGCACGAACCCGCGTCCCCTGCATCGGCAGGCGGACTCTCAACCACTGCGCCACCAGGGAAGCCCAGGAATGTAAATTTTTATGTTATCTTATTCACATTTTATGAAAAATTCCAGTTTAGGATTAGAGTTTTTCAAGGCATGAAATATCTGCCAGTAAATGGTCAAAATGGAAAAGTATAGTCCCTTGTCAAATAATATATCAAAATAATATTTATTTGAAAAGTATCACACGGGAATAAAAGGTTAATTCATTAATTCACTCGAAATATTATTGGTTATCTATTATCTATTATTGGTTATCTATTGGTTATCTATTCTATTATTTGCTAGAATAAACTAGAATTCAAAGCAGTTTCTATAGGAGTGGTGAAAATTTATTACAGTATTTAGGAACAATTTCGTGAATCCAAATTAAACCTTTTCTTTCTCACCAAGGAATCAATCTTCAAGTCTATGAAAATAATGTTCTATTTGTTTTCAACCCTTATAAAGTTGTCACAGGGCTATAAAAACAGCTATGGCTCCCTGCACCAAAAAGTCAGTCTTGGACTTCCCTGGTGGTGCAGTGGTTAAGAATCATGCCTGCCAATACAGGGGACAGAGGTTCAAGCCCTGTTCCGAGAAGATCTCATATGCCGCGGAGCAACTAAGCCCATGTGCCACAACTACTGGGCTTGCACTCTAGAGCCCACGAGCCACAACTAATGAGCCCATGTGCTGCAACTACTGAAGCCCATGCACCTAGAGCCTGTGCTCCACAACAAGGAAAGCCACCACAATGAGAAGCCTGTGCACCGCAATGAAGAGTAGCCCCGGCTCGCCGCAACTGGAGAACGCCTGCGCACAGCAACAAAGACCCAACGCAGCCAAAAAAAACCATCAGCCTTACAATCTTGCTACGGAAGTCAAGAATAGGAATGGATACATACGGTTCAGTAAGAGGTCCCTGGTCAACTTCACACAGTCTGAATCATCTAGCTGCTCATGTTGTCTTTTGTTTTGTTTTTGTTTTTTAACATCTTTATTGGAGTATAATTGCTTTACAACAGTGTGTTAGTTTCTGCTTTATAACAAAGTGAATCAGCTATACATGTACATATATCCCCATTTCTCCTCCCTCTTGCGTCTCCCTCCCACCCTCCCTATCGCACCCCTCTAGGTGGTCACAAAGCACTGAGCTGATCTCCCTGTGCTATGCAGCTGCTTCCCACTAGCTATCTGTTTTACATTTGGTAGTGTATATAAGTCCATTCCACTCTCTCACTTTGTCCCAGCTTACCCTTCCCCCTCCCCTTGTCCTCAAGTCCATTCTCTACATCTGCATCTTTATTCCTGTCCTGCCCCTAGGTTCTTCATAAGTTTTTTTATTTTTTAGATTTCATATATGTGTGTTAGCATATGGTATTTGTTTTTCTCTTTCTGACTTACTTCACTCTGTATGACAGACTGTAGGTAATTGAAGTATAGTTGATTTATATCATTATATTAATTTCAAGTGTACAGCATAGTGATTCATTATTTTTATAAATTATACTCCACTTTAAGTTACCACAAAATAATGGCTATATTTCCCTGTGCTCTACAATATATCCTTGTCATTTATTTATTTTATACATAGTATTAATAGTTTATATCTCTTAATCCCATACCACTAATTTGCCCCTCCCCGCTTTTCTCTCCCCACTAGTAACCACTAGTTTGTTCTCTATAGCTGTGGTTCTGTTTCTGTTTCATTATGTATATTCATTTATGTTATTTTTTAGATTCCACATAATGTGATAACATAGAGTATTTGTCTTTCTCTGTCTGACTTATTTCACTAAGCATAATACCCTCTAGGTCCATCCATGTTGTTGCAAATGACAGAAATTATTCTTTTTTATGGCTGAGTAATAGTCCATTGTATATATTTACCATATAACTGCTCATGTTTTTAATGTCTTCTGCTATTTCAGTGAAACAGAACAGATCATTGCAGTCTACTCCTTCCCCCCCGCCCCCGCAAGGAAATACACAGGGAAAAGGGATGTCTTACAAATCTGTAATTGCAATGCAAAATTGCACCAAGTTTCTTTAAGAATCACAGGGCATTCCCTGTCTTCCTGAACTAAATAAAGCCTGCCTTGGGAAGAAATTGAATACCAGGATTCTGCTTCTACATTGCTCAGTTACCCAGGCAACTGAAGCTTTTGCAGCCAAGTCTGATGAGTCCCTCAAAAGCAGTCTTCTTAGCCAGTATGAGAACAGTTCTTTTGAGTCATACTATTAATTCCTCTATACAAGCAGAGGTCTGGTTAATGTTCTAGAGACTGAGAAGAGAAACAAAGACCCTCTTTATTCCAGAAAAAAAAGAGATTTAAAAAAACTTCACCAATATATTTTATACTTGAGTAATTGTCAAACTCTTGGGACAAAAAATTTTGAGGACTTCCATTGCTGGTTAAAATAATATTTATTACAGTATTATTTAAATAAGCATAAATACAAAATTAGGTTATATATTTTAGCTTATATACAGCTTTAGAAACAAACACATCTAAAATTTTAGTGCTAACAAAAACCCAAATCTCTGGCATTCATTTAATGTGATAAATCATGTTTTGCTAAAAATAAATCCACTGCCTACGTGAATATAGTTCTGATGTTATGGTGGAGAATATTTTTTAAGATCAGCCTCCCCAAATTACTATGTGCTGTGTAATGAATCCACATGCCCATCTACCCTCTAGATAAACTGTTATCAAACCCTAGAGTTCTGCAGTCAGGCTCCCTAGGTTCAATTCCCAGGGCTGCCACTTCCTGAGTTCTGAATGCGGGACCACTGGCAAGTTGCTTAATATCTCGGTGTTTCAGTTTCATAGGGCTGTGGTGAGGCTTACTAGAGTTGATAAATGCAAAGTGCCTCGTGTATAGTAAGCACTCAATTCATATTATTATCTTGCATTAACTCAAGCTCCACATAGTAAGCCTGCAAGAACTCAAGCCTCAGTCCAACAGACACACCAGACTATGAGGAACGGAATTTCTACTTCCTCAGGAAAACAGGAACGAATTCAAACGAGGCTTTTTGCATAAAGTTGGGGCCAGCTTTGTACACAGAAAACTGAAGGTTACAGTTACCACTGGAAACAAGCTGCTCTCTTGGAAAAACGGACAAAGACACACCTACCACCAGGTCCTGCTCATTGGCTCCTGGGACTGGGACTGTAATTTCCCCAACATGCAAACCCTAGGAGTAAAACTGCTTCTCAGCTGAGGTCACCTGCATCATCATTTTCTCCTTTCTACCAAATTTTTACCATCCACATATAAGTATCACTTAATATTATATATATATATATATATATATGTTTTTCCATCTTTATTAAGATACAATTGACATGTAACATTGTGTAAGTTTAGGGTGTACAATGTTATGATTTGATCCACTTATATATTGCAAAATGATTAAAACATAGCTAACACCTCCCACACATCACATAGTTATCATTGCTTTTTGTGGTGAGAAATTTAAGATCTACTCTCTTAGCAACTTTCAAGTATATAGTAGCTATAATTACCACGTTGTAAAATAGATCACCAGAACTTGTATATCTTATAACTGGAAGTTTGTATCCTTTGACAAACATCTCCCCATTTCCCCTTGCCCCTTCCCTGCCACCCGCCACCTCAGGCAGTCACCAATCTGTTCTGTTTCTTTGAGTTTGGTGTTTTTAGAGTCCACATACAAGTGCTTTCATACAGTGTTTGTCTTTCTCCATCTGACTTATTTCACTTAGCACAATGCCTTCAAGGTCCATCCATGCTGTCACAAATGGCAGAATTTCTTTCTTTTTATGGCTGAAAAAAATTTCATTGTATGTGTGTGTGATACCACATTTTCTTTATTCCTGTATCAATGGACGCTTAGGTCATTTCTATGCCTTGGCTATTATAAATAATACTGCAATGAACATGGCTGTGCAGAAATCTCTTCAAGATAGTGGTTTTGTTTCCTTTGGATATATACCAAGAAGTGGAATTGCTGGATCATATGGTAGTTCTATTTTTAATCTTTTGAGGAACCTCCATACTTTTTTCCATAGTCGCTGCACCAATTTACATTCGCACCAACAACCCACAAGAGTTCCCTTTTCTCCACATCATCTCCAAGACTCATCATCTCCTGTCATTTTGGTGACAACCATTTTAACAGGTGTGAGATGATATCTCATTGTGGTTTTGATTTTCATTCTCCTGATGATTAGTGATGCTGAGCACTTTTTCACATACCTGTTGGCCATTTGTGTATCTTCTTTGGAAAAATATCTGTTCAGATCCTCTGCCCATTTTTTTTTCATTGGATTGTTTAGGATTTTTTGTTATCAAGTTGTATGAGTTCTTTATATATTTTGGATATCAACCCCTTATCAGATAGATGATTTGAAAATATTTTCTCTCATTTCATAAGTTACGATTTCATTTTGTTGATTGTTTCTTTTGCTTGTGAAAGTTTTTTAGATTCACACATTCCCACCTATTTATTTTTGCTTTTGTTACTTGTGTTTTGGAGATCATATCCAAAAAATCATTGCCAAGACCAACATCAAGGAACTTTTTCTTTACATTTTCTTCCAGAAGTTTTATGGCTTTGAAACTTATGTTTAAGTCTTTAATCCATTTCAAGTTAATTTTTATAAGTGGTGTAAGATAGGAGTCCAATTTCATTTTTCTGCATGTGATTATCCCATTTTTCCAACACCATTTATTGAAGAGCCTATCATTTCTCCATTGAATATTCTTAGCTCCCTTGTAAATATCAGTCAACCATATATGTGAGGCTTTGTTTCTGGACTCTTGATTCTGTTCCATTGGTTTAGGTGTCTATTTTTTTTTCCAGAACCAACTGTTTTGATTACTGTAGCTTAGTAGAATATTTTGAAATTAGGACGTGTGCTGCCTCCAGTTTTGTTCTTCTTTTTCAGGATTGCTTTGGTTACCATGAGGCTTACATAAAACATCTTAGGAATGTAACAGTCTATTTTATGGTGATAACCATTTAACTTTGATAAGTTACAAAAATCTACCCTTTCACTCTCCCCACTTTTATGTTTTTAATGTCACCATTTACATCTTTTTGTGGATACTGTGCTAGATGCCAACACGACATCCTTCCTCTCAAGAACTGTGCAACATTGAAATCAGATACACGAAGAGAAAATTGTAAAATAAGGCCCATGTCATAAACGCCAGAAATGAGATTCAGGTAAAGCACTACAGGAGTTCAGAGAGGAACAGCACTTCAAGCCAGGGGGAATCGGTATCAGCTTTGTGCAGCTTCTGGGTGAAAGGAAGCCCAGTCATTCTAGTCACAGAGACAACGTGAGCAGATAAGTGCACAGAAGTAAGAAAGAGAAGTTGAGGATAAGGGAAAAGCAGATAATTCAGTTTGACTGACAAAAGAGATGATAAAAGGGCTGTGATAAAAAAAAAAAAAAAGGGCTGAAAAGAAGAGATGAAGAGAGTTCACGTGAACTTTAAATTAGAAGTTGAGGCTTTTCCTGTAGATGATGAGAACAACTTTTTTCTTTTTTTAATTTTTATTTATATTTTATATATATATAATATATATATTTTATATATATAATTTATTTTTTATTTATATTTTATTTTATATATAATTTTATTTATATTAAATATTTATATATTTAATTTTTATTTATATTTTATTTTATATAAATCAGGATAGCTGATTTACAATGTTGTGTTAGTTTCAAGTGTACAGCAAAATAATTCAGTTATACATATACATATATATATCCATTCTTTTCCAGATTCTTTTTAGGACGGGAACAATTTGAAGGATTCTGAGGCCGGAAATGGCATGATCAACTCTGTTCTTTGTAAAGATAATTCTGGAAACTTTGTGCAGGATGAACAAAAAGAAGACATGAACATCTGTGAGAACAGAGGTATGACAGAGAGTAGAGTGTCCTCATGCCACCTTTTAATTGTCTCCTTGCCTACTGAATACCCAACCCTTGGTCTCTCCCCTTGCCATTATTTTTTTTTTAATTTGACACCTGTTCACCATCTTCTAATCTTGCCATCATCCTAGCAAATTCCACCATGCAAGTGGATTACCCATCCTGTAGCCCATGCTCCAATTCCTTGATTCCACATAACCTTCACCTGCATTTTATAGCAGCCACTCACTCTTACAATCCACCCTTTTCACCAGGAACCATTCCACCTCTGCAATCTGAAACTTCAATTGCCCACTCTTAGATATTTATTTCTTGTTCCCTATTCACCCTGATCTTGCTTTTTAATGTAAATTAAGCCATCCCTTCTGGTCCTCCCTAGCTCTTCTCTACTTCAGAGCAGCTGTGCAAATTTTCACAACTCTCCTTCAGCCTGGCCTCATGGCTATATTTTCTCAATAGAAGAACCCTGACTTCTGAATGAAATAGAGACCACCATAGAGGGAGTCCCTCAACTTACTGTCCCTCAGCTACCAATTCACCTGACTTTTTATCTTCTTCTCTTTTCTACCTCAAGATGTTTTTCCTCCTAAACAAATGGATACTCTTATTCCCATTTTACATTCTAGGAAAACTGAGCTGAAGTCACATACTCAAGGTCACCACAACCAATCTGTTGAGAAGCTCTTATAGGGAGTTAGGTCTTTCTGGTACCAGTCCTCAGCCAGGGATATGGGAAACAAGGAGCAATGAAATAAAGACCCCTACTCTGCTGGTTCTGCTAAGATTATGGAAACAACATAAATACAGCACACAAGTTCTCATTACGTGATAGCTTGTATTATAGGAGTGCCTTGGTGGCTTGGAGGTTGGTGATGTTACTGACAAAGTTAAGGAGGTCAAGAAGAAGAGATGATTTGGCATATGGAAAATGAAGTTTGTTTTTAACACGTTGAGTTTGAGGCTGATAAGACCTCTAGCTAGGAAATGTTCAACAGACAATTAAGTACAGAGCTCTAGTGCTAAGGAAAATAATGAAGTGTGGAGATAAGATTTGGAGCCATTCATGGGGTGGAAACCATGACACAATCAAGTGAAAACATGAACTAAAAGAAGGAAAGAAGGCAGAGGATAGGGAAGCAGTAGAAAAAGAGATGCCAGTGAAGGAGACAGAGGACAAGTCACCAGAAAGATTGGAGCAGCATCATGGAAGCCGAGGAAAGAGTTTAGCTCATCAGTAAACTGGAGGCAGCCCACTGAATTTCTCTGTAAGTTTTTTCCCATACACAAAAGGTAAATAATAACTTCTGACACTGTAATGTAGATCATGCTTTGCCTTGTTGCACGCATGATACCATGTGCCAATATTTTAAACTTTATCCAAGAGTACTTTGCAAACTATAAAGTTCTACTCAGATTTACTATTATCACTTATGGTAGTCCCACAAAGTTGTCTTAAGATAATTCTATGATGGTTCAGCCTCTTGCATGTATAATTCTCTAAATGGGACTAATTTCATTATGCTAATGTCTTAAGAGGAAGGAAAAAACTATCATTGATGAATCAATACCAATTAAAAATGTGTAATCATTTGACTTGAGCTGAGCTACTGGCCACATTTGCATTAGCGTTGGAGGGTCCACTTGACACATAGTTAAAAATAATAATAATAACCAACTTTAGAAAATGAAATTACCCTACTTACTGTAGTTTTGTGTCCCTGTTGCCCTATATTCAACAATTGGCTGTAGTCACCCCTCCACAAAGTTTTCATAGCCCCAAGCCATCCCCTCTGCCTCTAAAATAATAACATTTGTATCACGCGTTTGACAAGACATTCCACTGTAGAACCTGCAGACTCAGTAGATTCAGATCATTTGCCAACTGGACAAGTCAAAGATGAGATAAAGTATTTTCAACAACTGAAGGAAGTAGGAAACCAAGATCTAAGGCTAAGCCACACACACACACACATTGAACTAAAGCTCCATCAGAAGTTTCTTTTGCATCTCCTCTAATATTGGTGAGCACACATGGTAGGCATGTAAAACTCTTACTATTATGGAAAAACATAATAAAATCGTGTTAGTACTTTGAATTGCTCCTTTCTTCCTATAATTTTCAATCACTTTCCCCCAAGTTAATGAGATTTCATTTTGTGTTTACAAAAAAAAAAAAAAAAAAGAGGGATTCCCTGGTGGCGCAGTGGTTGGGAGTCCACCTGCCAATGCAGGGGACGCGGGTTCGTGCCCCGGTCCGGGAAGATCCCACATGTCGCAGAGAGGCTGGCCCGTGAGCCACGGCCGCTGAGCCTGCGCGTCCGGAGCCTGTGCTCCGCAACGGGACAGGCCACAACAGTGAGAGGCCCGCGTACCGCAAAAAAAAAAAAAATCCAAACAAAAGTACAATTCTTCGGTAGTCACCAAGGATTAAATTGGACAGCAGAATCTCACATTCTCCAACTCCTGAATCATTACGGAGTTAAGCTTTAGGGAGGAGATAGGAAAGGCACTTGAAATTTGGAAGGTGAAAATGACCTGGTGTCTGAGTAGAAGACGTGGAAAATAATAAGAACTTGCATTTTACGGCACTTCACTGTTTTCAAAACACTTTCACATGTATTATCTTATGTGATAACCCTCGCCTTAAATCTAAAAGGCAGGCAGCGCAGGTAGCATTACCCCTACTTTACTGATAAGGAACTCAGGTGCAGAATGGTTTCATGAATTACCCAAGGTCATGCAGTCGTCTTAAATATAAATGCGGAGACCTGAATTAGAGTTTTGGACCCAAATTCTGCTTTTCCCTGCATTACAGAAGAAGTCAAGGAGAATGAAGTATTATTTTTTTTAAAAGGCACACACATTCATGAGGGGAGGTGGAGGGCTTATAAAAAGCCCTTTCAACCAAAATGCATGAAATTTCATTTTCCGTTATGATATCCAGGGCATACGGCTATTTTTCAAAATGCTTAGCAAATTGATCTTCTCCTTTAAAATGCAACTGCCCTTGTATTAGTCATAGAGGTTTAATCATTTGTGAAGAATAAAATGGCCCTAGCTTTACCAAATGCCATTGTAATCACTTGGGTAAATAGTCTGAAGCCATTTGTATTATTCCTTCCAGGGTAATGGGTTCAAAGTTGTAAAATCTGGAAATATTTTACCACAAGAATGCTGCTATAGGCATTTCCCATTTTGAACCTCAGCTGTCCCTGCCCACAGTTATATCTTGCAGGTCAAGAACTTCATTTTATAATGATACATTTAGTGAACAAACCAATTCTGAAGCTACCCACACATGGCCTCATAGACCTGGAATGGACCCCAGAGAGGTCACCTCCATCTCCCACTCCCTTCTCTTCTGATGGAGACGCAACCCCTCTCCCATCAGCCCAGCTCCAATCAAGAATGTATTCTCTTCCTGGCTGTGGTTACCCTACACTCTCTGCCCTTTCCAGTGGAGAGCCTGGCATCAGTGAAATTCACCAGGCTGACCCTGTGTTGGTTGCTGGTAGGGAGAAGGTAAGAGGGTCCTTTCCTTAAAGCACTTGGGGATCATAAATGTCAAGGTGCCCACTATGAGAGATCAACAAAGTGAAAGACATCAATGTGTCTTCACAAACACTTACCATGCATTGATAACTGCTACTGATCTAATCCTCTCAATATTCACTGATCTTGGTATCTTATGGATAAAAAAAATGAGAGTCACAGGGAGGAAAGGGAATTAATATGTGTTAAAACTTATGACACAATGAGCCCCTTATACTTTCTCCAGCATTTTAATAGAGGTTAAGTGATGTGTCTAGAAACAAACAATGGATCAATAACCAATCCAGCATTTGAGGTATGTCCAATGCCAAAGCCCATGTGTTTTCCATTACCTGGAAACTTTCCAAGCTTCAGTCATTCAAAACCACCTTCATGACTTTTGCTAAAATCTTATGCCATGTACTCTATTACTTTCTTAGAGCCAGTATTGTTTAGTGGTTAGAACACAGTCCTGAAATCAACCTACCTAAGTTCCGATCCTGGTGCTGCCTCCTACTAGTGACTTTGGGCAGTGGACTTGGCTTATGCCTCTTTCCTCATGTTTAAAATGGGGGTGAATTCCTTGTATCTAGGAATAAAGAAAAAGTATTGAATAGTTAAATTTCCTTTTTCTAATTAAAATATGTATTTAATCAATGTTTAATGCAAAATTGGTGCATACCTATATCCTTATGTTGAGGAAAAAAAATTTGTAGCTGTTAATTTAATGAAAAATTTCTCTTGTGAATCCTTGAAAAAACAATAAGCAATATCTTTTAAAATGGTGTAACCAAAACAAAACACAAATCTCAAATTAAAATTTCCCCTTATAATAATAAATAAATAAATAAAATGGGGGTGAATAATAGCACCTACTTCATTGAATTGTTTTGAGGATTAAAGGAATTAACATGTTAAAACACTATACTAAGTGGTCAAAGTTAACTTGCATTATTTCAGAATTTTCTTTTGCTAGTTAAGGAAATATATTAAAAAGGAGAGCTTTTATAACACAGCTGTGAACCTATAAGTTTTATGTGATAGTTATATTTCAACAAACACTCAAATCAATACACAATATTTTTTTAAAAATGTGTTTGTTCATGTATCACCTAAAATATTTCCCATATCCTGCTTTGGGAATACAGGTCCATATCAGGCTGTCTGCTATCCATAAAGAGAATAGAGGAAGTTGAGTTTTTAAAGCTTAAAGGTAATCTTAGAGAAAGTTTTAAGCTTCCTAGATGTAGGGGAAATAAGATAAAAAATAAAATAAAAAGATAGAAGTGGAATGTAATAGACCAGATGCCAAAACCCTCTAGCAAAGGAAAGAAAACACAGTTTTTGCAAGACTTCGATTTCCATGGATCCAGCTGTCTCCTGTGGGGAGGACATCCTGAAAGAATACAAGTGGCCTTCAGAACAGACCTTAGGCCAATCTTCTGACGCTTGAGTTACAAAGAGGTCCTGTGTGAGGGAGCTACAAGGGGGACAGGAGCCCAGAAGAATTCATTGCAAGAACATAAGGGAAAAGGATGTAAGATAAAAAGCCTTTAGGCAAAGAAAACAGGGCAGAGCTGAAGGGAAATAAAGTTAGCCAAGAACAGAACTGAAACACTCGTCATGTGCCACAGATGTACAAGCAGAGAAGGACACCAAAGCAAAGTAGCAAGAATTACTCAAGATGCTCAAGAATAAAACAAGAAACTCAAACATGAACCATGAGACCCTAGGATAGATGCACTGAAGGGAACCTGGAGATCATTCACCCAACGACTTCATGTCACAGAGGGAGAAAAGAAGGTCCAGGGGGAAAAGACTTATCCAAGATACTGAAGCACAGCCCAGTTCAAATCCAAGTTCATATCCAACATCCAAAATGTGACAGCAAAATAGACACCCATTCTTTAATTAGAGGATAAAAGAGAATTCACTTAAATGGGGAAGAAAAATATAAGACATGACTCTTAAAGAGACAATCATTTAATGTCCTTTTTAACTTTTTGAATCTCCAACATGGAATTTACAATAAGCCTTATTTACAATAAGCTCAATCTACAATTGAGCCTGTTCTCAATTGAGAACAGGCTATATAAAGGATAAAAGGTAGAATTAAGGGGGGGGAGTCAAGATGGCAGTGTGGGAAGACGCAGAGTTTGTGTCCTCCCACAACTAGGGCACCTGCCGGCCACTAGTGGGGGAACCTCGGAACCCCCAAGTGAACCAGTAGGACGTGGGGGGTTTGGGGGGGAGGAAAGGTGGAGGCCAGACAGGACCAGCACCCCTGAGGGGTGGCTGAGAAGGTGGAGGGGTTCTCAGCCCTGGAGGGACCCACAGGGGCTCAGATCAGGGGGAAGCACGCCCAGCGTTTCCCCTGCCCAATCGGCCTGGGAAGTCTGCCTGGCTCTCTGGCCAGGTCCTATGGCCTCAGAGGACCCCTCTGGGCCACGTTGGTCCTGGGGGTGTAGGAGGGAGGCCGGGAGAACAGGAGAGGCAGGTGGGAGGGGCCCTCCGGACCTGGAGAAGCAGGAGAGAAGGGCATTTGCCCCACCCACTTGAGCCCAGGAAGCCTGCCGGGTTCCCAGGTGGGATCCCCTGCCCTCTGAGACCAGAGGCACAGGCACCCTTGGCCCCTTCTGTTCTGTGGAGCCTAAGCCCCACCTCCCACACCGGCAGGGCCTTTTCCATCCCTGTGGGTCCTGAGCATAGGCCCCCCACCACCGCCCAAACCCCACCCCTGCTTAAGGCCCTCCCTCCACAGCCAAGGCCTTTTCCACCTTTTTTTTTCTTTTCTCCTCCTCTTTTTTACTACTGTGGTTCTCTTTTACCTTCCGGTTGTTGTTTCATCTGTATTTTTATTTTTATATTCTTTCTAACATATCTGTGAGTTTCCTAGTCTAATTTTATTTTTTACTTTGTTATTGTTCTCCTTTTTTCTTGTTTTTTTTGCCACCCCACACAGCTTGCGGGATCTTGTTTCACAAGCCGGGGGTTCGGGCTGAAGCTCCTGCAGTGGGAGCTCTGAGTCAGAACCACTGGACTAACAGAGACCCTCAGACCCCAGGGAATATTCATTGGAGTGAGGTCGCCCAGAGGTCTTCATCTCAGCACCAAGACCCAGCTCTACCCAATAGCCTACACACTCCAGTGTGGGAAACCTCAGGCCAAATAACCAGTAAGATAGGAACACAATGCCACTTATCAAAAAATAATAATAATAACAAGATGGCAAAAAAATATGTCACAGATGAAGGAGCAAGGTAAAAACCTACAAGACCAAATAAATGGAAGAGGAAATAGGCAAGCTACCTGAAAAAGAATTCAGAGTAATGATAGTATAGATGATCCAGAATCTCGGAAACAGAATGAAAGCATGGATTGAGAAAATACAAGAAATGTTTACCAAAGATCTAGAAGAATAAAGAACAAACAAACAGAAATAAACAACACAATAATTGAAATGAAAATACACTAGAAGGAAGCAATAACAGAATAACTGAGACAGAAGAACGAATAAGTGAGGTGGAAAACAAAATGGTGGAAATAACTGCTGAAGAGCAGAATAAAGAAGAAAGAATGAAAAGAATTGAACACATCTCAGAAACCTCTGGGACAACACTATATGCACCAACATTCTAATTATAGGGGTCCCAGAAAAAGAATAGAAAAAGAAACGGTCTGAGAAAATATTTGAAGAGATTATAGTGGAAAACTCCCCTAACATGGGAAAGGAAATAGTCAATCAAGTCCAGGAAGTGCAGAGAGTCCCATACAGGATAAATCCAAGGAGAAACACACCAAGACACATATTAATCAAGCTATCAAAAATTAAATTCAAAGAAAAAATATTAAAAGCAGCAGGGAAAAACAAAAAAAGTGCATACAAAGTAATCCCCATAAGATCATCAGCTGATTTTTTGGCAGAAACTCTGAAGGCCAGAAGGGAGTGGCAGGATATACTTAAAGTGATGAAACAGAAAAACCTGCAATCAAGATTACTCTACCCAGCAAGGATCTCATTCAGATTCAACAGAGAAATTAAAACCTTTACAGACAAGCAAAAGCTAAGAGAATTCAGCACCACCAAACTGACTTTACAACAAATGCTAAAGAAATTTCTCTAGGTGGGAAACACAAGAGAAGAAAAAGACCCACAAAAACAAACCCAAAACAATTAAGAAAATGGTAATGGGAACATATATATTGATAATAACCTTGAATGTAAATGGATTAAATGCCACAACCAAAAGACACAGACTGAGTGGATACAAAAAGAAGACCCATATATATGCTGTCTATAGAGACCCACTTCAGACCAAGGGACACATACAGACTGAAAGTGAAGGGATGGAAAAAGATACTCCATGCAAACGGAAATCAAAAGAAAGCTGGAGTAGCAATACTCATATCAGATAAAATAGACTTTAAAATAAAGATTGTTACAAGAGATAAGAAGGACACTACATAATGACCAAGGGCTCAATCCAAGAAGAAGATATAACAATTGTAAATATTTATGCACCAAACATAGGAGCGCCTCAATACATAAGGCAAATGCTAACAACCATAAAACGGGAAATCGACAGTAACACTGTAATACAAGGGGACTTTAACACCCCACTTCAACCAATGGACAGATCATCCAAAATGAAAATAAATAAGGAAACACAAGCTTTAAATGATACATTAACAAGATGCACTTAATTGATATTTATAGGACATTCCACCAAAAACAACAGAATACACTTTCTTCTCAAGTGCTCAAGGAACATTCTCCAGGATAGATCATATGTTGGGTCACAAAATGAGCCTTGGTAGATTTAAGAAAATTGAAATTGTTTCAAGTATCTTTTCCTACAACAACGCAATTACAGGAAAAAAACTGTAAATAATACAAACCCATCATCGAGGCTAAACAATATACTACTAAATAGTCAAGAGATCACTGAAGAAATCAAAGAGGAAATCAAAAATACCTAGAAAAAAATGACAATGAAACATGATGACCCAAAACCTATGGGATACAGCAAAAGCAGTTCTAAGAGGGAAGTTTATAGCAATGCAATCTCAGCTCAAGAAAGAAGAAAAATCTCAAATAAACAATCTAACCCTACACCTAAAGCAGCTAGAGAAAGAACAACAGAAAAAAAAAAAAGTTAGCAGAAGGAAAGAAACCATAAAGATCAGATCAGAAATAAATGAAATATAAACGAAGAAAACAAAAACAAAGATCAATAAAACCAAAAGCTGGTTCTTTGAAAAGATAAACAAAATTGATAAACCTTTAGCCAGACCCATCAAGAAAAAAAGGCAGAGGACGCAAATCAATAAAATTAGAAATGAAAAGGAGAAATAACAACTGACACTGCAGAAATACAAAGGATTATAAGAGACTACTACAAACAAGTATATGCCAATAAAATGGACAACCACAAAGAAATGGACAGATTCTTGGAAAGGTACAATTTTCCAAGACTGAACCAGGAAGAAATAGAAAATATAAACAGACCAGTCACAAGTAATGAAATTGAAACTGTAATTTAAAATTTTCCAACAAACAAAAGTCCAGAACCAGATTGCTTCACAGGCAAATTCTATCAAACATTTAGTGAAGAGCTAACACCTATCCTTCTCAAATTCTTCCAGAAAATTGCAGAAGGAAGAACACTCCCAAATTCATTCTACAAAGCCACCATCACCCTGATTACAAAACCAGAAAAAGATATCACAAAAAAAGAAAATTATACACCAATATCACTGATGAACATATATGCAAAAATCCTCAACAAAATACTAGCAAGCAGAATCCAACAGCATATTAAAAGGATCATACACCATGATCAAGTGGGATTTATCCCAGGGATGCAAGGATTCTTCAATATATGCAAATCAATCAATGTGATACACCATATTAACAAATTAAGGTATAGAGTGAAAGAGGAGGCTTCTGGGAAGATGGCGGAAGAGTAAGACGCGGAGATCACCTTCCTCCCCACAGATACACCAGAAATACATCTACACGTGGAACAACTCCTACAGAACACCTACTGAATGCTGGCAGAAGACCTCAGACCTCCCAAAAGGCAAGAAACCCCCCACGTACCTGGGTAGGCCAAAAGAAAAAAGAATAAACAGAGACAAAAGAATAGGGACGGCACCTGCACCAGTGGGAGGGAGCTGTGAAGGAGGAAAAGTTTCCACACACTAGGAAGCCCCTTCGCGGGCGGAGACTGCGGGTGGTGGAGGGAGGAGCTTCAAAGCCGCGGAGGAGAGCACAGCAACAGGGGGGTGGAGGGCAAAGCGGGGAGATTCACGCACAGAGGATCAGGGCCGACCGGCACTCACCAGCCCGAGAGGCTTGTCTGCTCACCGGCCGGGGCGGGCAGGGCTGGGAGCTGAGGCTCGGGCTTCGGTCGGAGCCCCGGAAGAGGACTGGGGTTGGCGGCGTGAACACAGCCTGCAGGGGGTTAGTGCGCCACGGCTACCTGGGAGAGAGTCCGGGGAAAACTCTGGAGCTGCCGAAGAGGCAAGAGGCTTTTTCTTTCCTCTTTGTTTCCTGGTGCGCGAGGAGAGGGGATTAAGAGCGCTGCTTAAAGGAGCTCCAGAGACGGGCGTGAACCGCGGCTAACAGCACGGACCCCAGAGACGGGCATGAGATGCTAAGGCTGCTGCTGCCGCCACCAAGAGGCCTGTGTGCGAGCACAGGTCACTCTCCACACCTCCCTTCCGGGAACCTGTGCAGCCCGCCACTGCCAGGAGGCTGGTGCAACGTCACGCTGGCCTCTGCCGCCGCAGGCCCGCCCCGCACTACGTGCCCCTCCCTCCCCCCCCCAACCCCGAGTCAGCCAGAGCCCGCGAATCAGCGGCTCCTTTAACCCCGTCCTGTCTGAGCGAAGAACAGATGCCCTCCGGCGACCTACACTCAGAGACGGGGCCAAATCCAAATCTGAAGCCCTGGGAGCTGTGAGAACAAAGCAGAGAAAGGGAAAACTCTCCCAGCAGCCTCAGAAGCAGCGAATTAAAACTCCACAATCAACTTGATGTACCCTGCATCTGTGGAATACATGAATAGACAACGAATCATCCCAAACTGAGGAGGTGAACTTTGAAAGCAAGATTTATGATTTTTTCCCCTTTTCCTCTTTTTGTGAGTGTGTATATGTATGCTTGTGTGTGAGATTTTCTCTGTATAGCTTTGCTTCCACCATTTGTCCTAGGGTTCTAGCCATCCGTTTTTTTTTTTCTTAATAATTAATTTTTTATTTTAATAACTTTATTATATTTTATCTTACTTTATTTTATTTTCTCTTCTTTCTTTCTTTCCTTCCTTCCCTCCTTCCTTCCTTCCTCCCTCCCTCCCTCCCTCCCTTCTTTCTTTCTTCCTTTCTTCCTTTCTTTCTTTATTCTTCTACTAATTCTTTCTACTTTTTCTCTCTTTTATTCTGAGCCGTGTGGATGAAAGGCTCTTGGTGCGGCAGTCAGGAGTCAGTGCTGTGCCTCTGAGGTGGGAGAGCCAACTTCAGGACACTGGTCGACAAGAGACCTCCCAGCTCCACATAATATCAAACGGCGAAAATCTCCCAGAGATCTCCATCTCAACACCAGCACCCAGCTTCACTCAACAACCAGCAAGCTACAGTGCTGGACATCCTATGCCAAACAACTAGCAGGACAGGAACGCAACCCCACCCATTAGCAGAGAGGCTGCCTAAAATCATAATAAGTCCACAGACACCCCAAAACACACCACCAGACGTGGACCTGCCCATCAGAAAGACAAGATCCAGCCTCGTCCAGCAGAACACAGGCACTAGTCCCCTCCACCAGGAAGCCTACACAACCCACTGAACCAACCTTAGCCACTGGGGACAGACACCAAAAACAACAGGAACTACGAACCCACAGCCTGCAAAAAGGAGACCCCAAACACAGTAAGATAAGCAAAATGAGAAGACAGAAAAACACACAGCAGATGAAGTAACAAGATAAAAACCCACCAGGCCTAACAAATGAGGAGGAAATAGGCAGTCTACCTGAAAAAGAATTCAGAATAATGATAGTAAAGATGATCCACAATCTTGGAAGTAGAATGGACAAAATGCAAGAAACATTTAACAAGGACCTAAAAGAACTAAAGATGAAACAAACAACGATGAACAACACAATAAATGAAATTTAAAATACTCCAGATGGGATCAATAGCAGAATAACTGAGGCAGAAGAACGGATAAGTGACCTGAAAGATAAAATAGTGGAAATAACTACTGCAGAGCAGAATAAAGAAAAAAGAATGAAAAGAACTGAGGACAGTCTCAGAGACCTCTGGGACAACATTAAACGCACCAACATTCAAATGATAGGGGTTCCAGAAGAAGAAGAGAAAAAGAAAGGGACTGAGAAAATATTTGAAGAGATTATAGTTGAAAACTTCCCTAATATTGGAAAGGAAATAATCAAGTCCAGGAAGCACAGAGAGTCCCATACAGGATAAATCCAAGGAGAAATACGCCAGACACATATTAATCAAACTGTCAAAAATTAAATACAAAGAAAACATATTAAAAGCAGCAAGGGAAAAACAACAAATAACACACAGGGGAATCCCCATAAGGTTAACAGCTGATCTTTCAGCAGAAACTCTGCAAGCCATAAGGGACTGGCAGGACATATTTTAAGTGATAAAGGAGAAAAACCTGCAACCAAGATTACTCTACCCAGCAAGGATCTCATTCAGATCTGATGGAGAAATTAAAACCTTTTCAGACAAGCAAAAGCTGAGAGAGTTCAGCACCACCAAACCAGCTTTACAACAAATGCTAAAGGAACTTCTCTAGGCAAGAAACACAAGAGAAGGAAAAGACCTACAATAATGAACCCAAAACAATTAAGAAAATGGGAATAGGAACATACATATCGATAATTACCTTAAATGTAAATGGAATAAATGCTCCCACCAAAAGACACAGACTGGATGAATGGTTAAAAAAACAAGACCCATATATTTGCTGTCTACAAGAGACCCACTTCAGACCTAGAGACACATACAGACTGAAAGTAAGGGGATGGAAAAAGATATTTCATGCAAATGGAAACCAAAAGAAAACTGGAGTAGCAATTCTCATATCAGACAAAATAGACCTTAAAATAAAGACTATTAGAATAGACAAAGAAGGACACTACATAATGATCAAGGGATTGATCCAAGAAGAAGACATAACAATTGTAAATATTTATGCACCCAACATAGGAGCACCTCAATACATAAGGCAAATACTAACAGCCATAAAACGGGAAATCGACCAACACAATCATAGTAGGGGACTTTAACACCCCACTTTCACCAATGGACAGATCATCCAAAATGAAAATAAATAAGGAAACACAAGCTTTAAATGGTACATTAAACAAGATGGACTTGATATTTATAGGATATTCCGTCCAAAAACAACAGAATATACATTTTTCTCAAGTGCTCATGGAACATTCTCCAGGATAGATCATATCTTGGGTCACAAGTCAAGGCTTGGTAAATTTAAGAAAATTGAAATTGTTTCAAGTATCTTTTCTGACCACAACACTATGAGACTAGATATCAATTACAGGAAAAGATCTGTAAAAAATACAAACACATGGAGGCTAAACAATACACTACTTAATAACGAAGTGATCACTGAAGAAATCAAAGAGGAAATAAACAAATACCTAGAAACAAATGACAATGGAGACACGACGACCCAAAATCTATGGGATGCAGCAAAAGCAGTTCTATGAGGGAAGTTTATAGTGATACAATCCTACCTTAAGAAACAGGAAACATCTCGAATAAACAACCTAACCTTGCACCTAAATCAATTATAGAAAGAAGAACAAAACCCCCCAAAGTTAACAGATGGAAAGAAATCATAAAAATCAGATCAGAAATAAAAGAAAAAGAAATGAAGGAAACAATAGCAAAGATCAATAAAACTAAAAGCTGGTTCTTTGAGAAGATAAACAAAATAGATAAACCATTAGCCAGACTCATCAAGAAGAAAAGGGAGAAGACTAAAATCAATAGAATTAGAAATAAAAAAGGAGAAGTAACAACTGACACTGCAGAAATACAAAAGATCATGAGAGATTACTACAAGCAACTCTATGCCAATAAAATGGACAACCTGGAAGAAATGGACAAATTCTTAGAAATGCACAGCCTGCCAAGACTGAATCAGGAAGAAATAGAAAATATGAACAGACCAATCACAAGCACTGAAATTGAAACTGTGATTAAAAATCTTCCAACAAACAAAAGCCCAGGACCAGATGGCTTCACAGGTGAATTCTATCGAACATTTAGTGAAGAGCTAACACCTATCCTTCTCAAACTCTTCCAAAATATAGCAGAGGGAGGAACACTCCCAAACTCATTCTATGAGGCCACCATCACCTTGATACCAAAACCAGACAAGGATGTCACAAAGAAAGAAAACTACAGGCCAATATCACTGATGAACATAGATGCAAAAATCCTCAACAAAATACTAGCAAACAGAATCCAACAGCACATTAGAAGGATCATACACCATGATTAAGTGGGGTTTATTCCAGGAATGCAAGGATTCTTCAATATATGCAGAACAGTCAATGTGATCAACCATATTAACAAAGTGAAGGAGAAAAACCATATGATCATCTCAATCGATGCAGAGAAAGCTTTCGACAAAATTCAACACCCATTTATGGTAAAAACCCTGCAGAAAGTAGGCATAGAGGGAACTTTCCTCAACATAATAAAGGCCATATATGACAAACCCACAGCCAACATCATCCTCAATGGTGAAAAACTTAAAGCATTTCCACTAAGATCAGGAATAAGACAAGTTGCCCACTCTCACCACTCTTATTCAACATAGTTTTGGAAGTTTTAGCCACAGCAATCAGAGAAGAGAAGGAAATAAAAGGAATCCAAATCAGAAAAGAAGAAGTAAAGCTATCACTGTTTGCAGATGACATGATACTATACATAGAGAATCCTAAAGATGCTACCAGAAAACTACTAGAGCTAATCAATGAATTTGGTAAAGTAGGAGGATACAAAATTCATGCACAGAAATCTCTGGCATTCCTATACACTAATGATGAAAACTCTGAAAGCGAAATCAAGAAAACACTCCCATTTACCACTGCAACAAAAAGAATAAAAAATCTAGGGATAAACCTATCTAAGGAGACAAAAGACCTGTATGCAGAAAATTATAATGATGATTATAATTATAAAATTATAATGATGAAAGAAATTAAAGATGATACAAATAGATGGAGAGATATACCATCCAAGAGATGTTCTTGGATTGGAAGAATCCACATTGCGAAAATGACTCTACTACCCAAAGCAATCTACAGATTCAATGCAATCCCTATCAAACTACCAATGGCATTTTTCACAGAACTAGAACCAAAAATTTCAAAATTTGGGGCTTTCCTGGTGGTGCGGTGGTTGAGAGTCTGCCTGCCAATGCGGGGGACACGGGTTTGTGCCCCGGTCCGGGAAGATCCCACAGGCTGCGGAGTGGCTGGGACTGTGAGCCATGGCCGCTGAGCCTGCGCATCTGGAGCCTGTGCTCCGCAATGGGAGAGGCCACAACAGTGAGAGGCCCGCATACCACCAAAAAAAATTTTTTTTCAAAATTTGTATGGAAACACAAATACCCCGAATAGCCACAGCAGTCTTGAGAATGAGAAACAGCTGGAGGAATCAGGCTCCCTGACTTCAGACTATACTACAAAGCTACAGTAATCAAAACAGTATGGTACTGGCACAAAAACAGAAAGATAGATCAATGGAACAGGATAGAAAGCCCAGAGATAAACCCACGCACATATGGTCACCTTATCTTTGATAAAGGAGGCAGGAATGTACAGTGGAGAAAGGACCACCTCTTCAATAAGTGATGCTGGGAGAACTAGACAACTACATGTAAAAAAATGAAATTAGAACACTTCCTAACACCATACACAAAAATAAACTCAAAATGGATTAAAGACCTAAATGTAAGACCAGACACTATAAAACTCTTAGAGGAAAGCATAGGAAAAACACTCTAACATAAACAACAAGATGTTTTTTGACCCACCTCCTAGAGTAATGAAAATAAAAACAAAAATAAACAAATGGGACCTAATGAAACAAATGCTTTTGTACAGCAAAGGAAACCCTACACAGGATGAAAAGACAACCCTCAGAATGGGAGAAACTATTTGCAAATGAAACTACAGACAAAGGATTAATCTCCAAAATATACAAACAGCTCATGGAGCTCAATATCAAAAAAAATAATAATCCAATTAAAAAATGGGCAGAATACCTAAATAGAACTTTCACCAAGGAAGACATACAGATGGCAAGAGGCATATGAAAAGATGCTCAACATTGCTAATTATTAGAGAAATGCAAATCAAAACTACAATGAGGTATCACTTCACACCTGTCAGAATGGCCATTATCAAAATATCTAGAAGCAATAAATGCTGGAAAGGGTGTGGAGAAAAGGGAACCCTCTTGCACTGGTGGTGGGAATGTAAATTGATACAGCCATTATGGAGAACAGTATGGAGGTTCCTTAAAAAACTAAAAATAGAACTACCATATGACCCAGCAATCCCACTACTGGGCATATACCCTGAGAAAACCATAATTCAAAAAGAGTCATGTACCACAATGTTCATTGCAGCTCTATTTACAATAGCCAGGACATGGAAGCAACCTAAGTGTCCATCGACAAATGAATGGATAAAGAAGATGTGGCACATATATACAATGGAATATTACTCAGCCATATAAAGAAACAAAATTGAGTTATTTGTAATGAGGTGGATGGACCTAGAGTCTGTCATACCGAGTGAAGTAAGTCAGAAGGAGTAAAACAAACGCTATATGCTAACACATATATATGGAATCTAAAAAAAAAAAAAAAAAAAGGTTCTGAAGAACCTAGGGGCAGAACAGGAATAAAGATGCAGATGTAGAGAGTGTACTTAAGGGCACGGGGAAGGCAAAGGGTATGCTGGGATGAAGTGAGAGAGTAGCATTGGCACATATACACTACCAAATGTAAAATAGATAGCTAGTGGGAAGCAGCTGCATAGCACAGGGAGATCAGCTCAGTGCTTTGTGACCACCTAGAGGGGTGGGATATGGTGGGTGAGAGGGAGACGCAAGAGGGAGGAGATATGGGGATATATGTATACATATAGATGATTTACTTTGTTATACAGCAGAAACTAACACAACATTGTAAAGCAATTATACTCCAATAAAGAAGTAAAAAAAAAAAAAAAGAAAGAAACCTCCTGCCATTGCAGGGGACACAGGTTCAATCCCTGGTGCAGGAAGATCCCACGTGCCGTGGAACAACTAATCTCATACACCACAACTACTGAGCCCGTGCACCAAAACTACTGAGCCTGCATGCCACAACTACTGAAGCCTGTGCACCTACAGCCCATGCTCCGCAACAAGAGAAGCCACCACAATGAGAAGCCCATGCACCGCAACAAAGACTAGCCCCGGCTTGCCACAACTAGAGAAAGCCCGTGCATAGCAACGAAAACCCAACACAGCCAAAAAAATTAATATATTTAAAAATTTAAAAAGCGAAAAACACTCTCTGGGCTTCATTTTCCTCATAAGTAAAAGAGCAAACTGACTTTGCAGACATGTGTGATGATTAAATGAGATCATATATACATGTCAAGTACCTGGCACATAGGAGTGCTGAGTCAATGTTACCATCATATGAAGATGCAGTCTATGTTGTCAAGGAACAGCTTTATTTGAAGATATGAGACACTGTTGAATTGAGTTGAACATTTGTGAAATGAATACTATTTTTAAATAATTTTTTTCTGATATTATATAAGTATCTTATACTCATTATAGAAAATGGGGTGGGGCAAAAAGTATAAAGAAGAAACACTTTTAATGGCATGGAGTCCAAACATCCTCACACATAATACCCATAAAATTGTATGTAGATTTAAGTCCATATGGTTTTCTAGAAGTAAAATTCATCAGTAGGAGATTAGATATTCATTGATATAGACATGCAATGGAATACTATGTAGCTATTAATAGAAATAGAGTGAATCTTTATGTCCTGACTTGGAAAGTAGCCAGAATATATTGCTCACTTTAACAAGCAAGTTCAAGGGAATTCCCTGGTGGTCCAGTGGTTAGGACTCCACACTCACTGCCAAGGGCCGGGGTTCAGTCTGTGGTCAGGGAACTAAGATCCTGAAAGCCACACAGCATGGCCAAAATTTTTTTTTAATTAAAATAAAAAGCAAGTTGAAGATAAATTGGGAGTATGGGATTAACAGATGCACACTACCATATATAAAATAGATAAACAACAAGGATAAACACAGGGAACTGTATTCAATATCTTGTAATAAATGATAATGTAAAAGAATCAAAATAGAGTATAGATATATACATATGTGTGTGTGTATAACTGAATCAGTTTGCCGTACACCTGAAACTAACACACTGTTTTAAATCAATATACTTCCGTTTTTTAATATGAATAAAAAGCAAGTTGAAGAACAAAATATATAGTTGGAAATGGTTATTTTATTAAGCATGCTTTCCTCTGAGGTTTGGAATTATCTCAAACACTTTATACATGTCTGCACAATTTTGTTTTATGACAGTTTAGTCATTTAAAAAATAGTTCTAAGAAAGGCAAAAAGAAATCAAGAACCCCCAGATAACATGGAAGCAACCTAAATGTCCGTCAACTGAGGAATGAATGAAGAAGATGTGGTACATATATACAATGGAATATTACTCAGCCATAAAAAAAGAATGAAGTAATGCCATTTGCAGTAACATGGATGGACCTAGAAATTATCATACTGAGTGAAGGAAGTCACACAGAGAAAGACAGATATCATATGATATTGCTTATATGTGGAATCCAAAAAAAAATGGTACAAATGAACTTATTTACAAAACAGAAATAGAGTCACAGATGTGGAAAACAATCTTATGGTTACCAGGGGGAAAGTGGGGGGAGGATAAATTGGGAGATTGGGATAGACATATACACACTACTATATATAAAATAGATAACTAATAAGGACCTACTGTAGAGCACAGGGAACTACTCAATACTCTGTAATGGCCTATATAGGAAAAGAATCTAAAAGAGTGGATATATGTATGTGTATAACTGATTCACTTTGCTGTACAGCAGAAACTAACACAACATTGTAAATCAACTATACTCCAATAAAAATTTTTAAAAAGAGAACTCCCAAATAACAAAAGACACTATCTTAGCATATGAGCAATGGGGCTCAAAACATCTGTTTCAAATGTGATGGCCTGAAACATATGTGGGCGTGGAAGTCCAAGTCCAGGACACTGTAAAGAGGAGATAGGAGGCCAACATTGTTGGAAACCACAGATATCTCACCCAGGGCATTCTTTGCGGTGAAGTGTTGAGCACTGAAGTGACTTATAAACTGTATATCAGAGCTTCATTTGAATGTTGGTGTCAAAAGAGAAAGAAAATACCTACTTGACAGACTGTGGGGTGAGAGGTGAACCACACTTCACCATTTACCTCCCTTCATTCATTCATGTATTGATGTTTGACAGATAGTTACCTGAGTATTTGGGTAACAGTCTGGCCACTGAGAAGCTGTGTGACAGCCCATGCTAGGACACACATGTTAGCCAGACTCTCTCTAGCCCTGATTATTTGACACCATCTTATTGGTTACAGCAGTAGTGATGGCGGCAGTAACATGAAGAGTATTTCCTAGGAGTGACCACAAAAGAAGAAATCACCTTAGGCATCTAGCAAGTCTTCTAACCATGACATTTAAAGGATTTTGTTTGGTTTTTGTTTGTTTTAGAGGCATTTTATTTAGACAACTAAAAACAATTAGATGTTCAGAAGCTGTGTAAAATGAAAGAGAAATCAAGCCAGTTACTTTATCATGTATTCCCCCTCTTCTTTATAACTAAAGCAAAAAAAATGGCTTTCTGCTTTAAGAGGAAAGTCAGAAAACTAGGCCAATATATTTTCCCTCTTCATAATAACATAAACAGCTACAAGAAATCTACCTGTAATAAGAGAAATTGGATGTTGATTTGCACATATTCATTAAAAAGACAACAATGTTTTACATTAGGTCCTTTTTGGTTATCTATTTTAAATATAGCAGTGTGTACATGTCAATCCCAAACTCCCAATCTATCCCTCCCCGCCACCCTTCCCCCCTGGTAACCATAAGTTCATTCTCTAACTCTGTGAGTCTGTTTCTATTTTGTAGACAAGTTCATTTGTATCATTTTTTTTGATTCCTCATATAAGTGATATCATGTGATATTTGTCTTTTTCTGGTTTACTTCACTTAGTATGACAATCTCTAGGTCCATCCATGTTGCTGCAAATGGCATTATTTCATTCTTTTTTATGGCTGAGTAATATTCCATTGCATATATGCACCACATCTTCTTTATTCGTTCCTCTGTCGATGGACATTTAGGTGGCTCCCATGTCTTGGCTATTGTAAACAGCACTGCAATGAACATTGGGGTACATGTATCCTCTGAAACCCATGTTTTCCTCCAGATATATGCCCAGTAGTGGGATTGCTGGATCATATGGTAGCTCTATTTTTAGTTTTTTAAGGAACCTCCCTACTGTTCTCCATAGTGGCTGCACCAATTTACATTCCCACCAATAGCGTAGGAGCGTTCCCTTTTCTTAAAGGATTTTTTTAATAGTCCCATGATGCAAGGAAATAAAATGAGGCAAAAGGAGAAAGTGCATTTGATTCATGTCCTAAAAATGAGACAGTCATGGAGGCAGATATATACATAGAGGGGCTCAATAAAAACGGCTAACATTTTAAAGTCACTGAGTCTTTGCCAGGAACATGCACGATCTCATTTTATTTTCACAGCACTCCTGGGAGTAGGTATCATACCTCACGTTGAAAAGTTTGGAGGATACTGACACTCCAAGAGGTGAAGTGACTTGCCCAGGGTCACACAGCTTCTAAGTGACCTTCAAAACAGGATTTAAACGTGCATAGCCTGCTTCATTAAAATGCATCAACAAATATGTGACGTACTGAAAATATGAAAAAGAGACAAGCAGGTCCCCTGACATCTGGAACTGACACAGCCCGGCCTTGATGTTGCTAGGATTGGCCTGGCGCTCACGGCTAAGTCAGAGTGTTCTGTTGAACACAATGTCTCAGGACATGAGCACCAGACAAGAAGCCACTCTGCCCTCTGATCTTAAGCTCAGATAAAAATAAGAGCGCTCTGCCAGCCAGAGAAATACTGGACATCCCCCTACCCAGGATAATATGAATGACTGCTGTTCTTTACCAATTAAAACTGAAGCCTCGCTTCATTCCCCTCACCTTATAGACAGAATTTATTAAGACACCCAGTCATAGAATTATCCCACTTGCCGGCAGCATCTAATCCAGGGCAAAGCCCCCCTTCCTTGAATCCTCCCCCAGATCAGCCAGCACAGCCCAGATGCTGTAACAAATCCTTGTGAACACGCTCTTGCTAAGATGCTTCGTGGTTCCCCATGGTGGACAGTCCCCTCCCTACATTGAACATTAAAACCCATTTGTTTTATTATTTATCCACAGGTGCGTCCTGGTGGTCTGTGGCTGAAAGGCAGTGACAGCCGTGGAGCTGAAGCCCTCACTGCTTCTGACTGGAACCTGGACCCAGGAACCCTCCATAAAGCTCTTGTTGGAGACACCAACTTGGTTGGGAGGTGAGGTCCTGCAGAGAAGGGCCCTGGTAATCCACTGAAGCCCTTCAGTATGGGGTCAGTTTCGCTTTCCTAGGAACAAGGTGCCTTGGGATTTTTCGGTCATGTGATCAAGTCTATATTGTTCTTTGGTGAAATAGTGGAATATGGCCTCTGCCCTCAAGACGTTTAAAATCTAATTGGGTGCCGACACTCAAGGCTGGTCTATGCTATACATTTTGGCATTTCCACTGTGAGTCGTGAGTCAAAAAGAAGACTAACTCTTGAAATCTTACTTATTAAAGTTGGTAGTTTAAAGAAGGCCTAGCATTCCTAAGAGCATTTACAGATCCAGGCTCTGTGCTGGTACTCCACGGGGACCATCGCCGTTAATCCTCCCCAAAATCTCATGAGGCAGGAATTAAGACTTTCTCCACTTTTACAGATGGTAAAAATGAGGCTCAGGAAACTTTTTTTATTCACAGATAGTGGACTTCCTGAGGTCAAGCAGCTGGTGGAGCTGGGAGTTGACAGCAGGCAGACCCCAGAGCCAGAACGCTCAAACTCCAAGCTATACTTCATAGTGTATGTTAATTCTTATAATAAAATCTCTCTGGAAACCCCTTTTCTTTTTTCGTTAATTAATTTTTATTGGAGTATAGTTGCTTTACAATGGTGTGTTAGTTTCTAGTGTATAGCAAAATGAATCAGCTATATGTATACATATATCCCCTCTTTTTTTAGATTTCCTTCCCATTTAGGTAACCACAGAGCACTGAGTAGAGTTCCCTGAGCTATACAGTAGGTTCTCATTAGCTGTCTATTTTATACATAGTATAAATAGTGTATATGTGTCCATCCCAATCTCCCAATTCCTCTCACCCTCCTGGAAAGCCCTTTTCTATAACCTAGATTTGGTCAGGCCATGGGCCAGATCCCGTCTCCCCATTTAGGAAGCCCTCTGCTGTGCAAGTTTTGACAATAGAAAGCAAAAGCTATAAAGCAAAGCTTCAGGCATCACTCCTTCTAAAAGTGTCATATTCGTTTTTTCTAAATACTTTTGAACACCAGATTACAGCCACACACTCACAGCCCAGCACAGGTCCCAGGTTTCTGAGGCAGATAGAAGACCTGGTTTTTATCATCACCACTGCAAGCACATATCGACACCAGCCACTCTAAGAATTTATACCTCCTCCTTCCCCTCCCTCCCCTGAGAAAATGCAGGCAAAAAACCCACCCAGCCCTGTGGTTAAAAATTCCATGAAAATTACATCTGCATCTCCAAGCCTAAAAGAACCAGTGTGATGTACCAAATATTGTGACTCTATATGGGAGCTTATTATAA
The DNA here is from genome assembly GCF_964270905.1 of Leucopleurus acutus. Lineage (NCBI taxonomy): Eukaryota > Metazoa > Chordata > Mammalia > Artiodactyla > Delphinidae > Leucopleurus > Leucopleurus acutus. Next base: position 18,591,354 of record NC_139143.1, read on the forward strand.
TGGTACAGCCACCTCTGTGAACATACGGTTCAAGTATGAGACAAAGGAAAGTCCACCATCCTTCTGCCTTACAAAAATGAGTGAGATCGTGGCTCTATTTCCCTGCATGGAATGTATTCATTTCAGAGCGTGCTCCTGAATCAGGACACTAGGGCTGGAAGAGCGGCAGTTTGTCATCCACAGAAAATCACCCTTTGGGGCAAAGTGACATGCTAACATAGAAAAGGAAGGAATCAGAAAAAAAAAAAAGAGAGAGAGAGAGAAAGCAGAAAGGAAATCACTTGGCTAATCTCATTCAAAACTCAAAAAAGTGAAAATGCCTTTTTAGGGTAAACAGAACAGGCTACTGTGTGATATTCACTCCCCAACTCATACAAAACTCCATTTACCAGTCCACAAGGAACCACCATTACACCCTCTCACATTCTAACTTCCTTAGGTTATCTCGGTGCTCTTATTGTCTGCTGAAGAAGATAAAGCTTGCTGGGGCCCAGCGGGGCAAAGGGGGCTTTGGTGACAGGCTGAGGAGTTTGTCCTCTTCCTGGAGCAGAGGGAAACAAGAGGGTCGACAGGAAGTTCAAGGCTGGTCAGGTTTCTGCACCAGCACAGGTGGGAAGTGTTAATTCTGCGCCCAAGAAATGGGACAGGAATAGAAAAGGAGGGGCTGATGTCAAGAGTCCTTTGAAGGGAACATTAATTGAGCGTAAAGATTAGTTAGACACAGGATGAGAGGGAAGGTGGTATTAAATGTGGCAGCAAGGTTCCAGCTGCTCTGGGGAGAGGAGCATGGAGGAGGGATTGTGGGCGGAATGCTCCCACTAAAACCAACAGAAGAGCATCACGGAACGGTGATTTTAGAATTGGGCTAAACTCATGGATACAGAAGATGTGGTGCATATATACAATGGATACCACTCAGCCATAACAAAAGAACGAAATAATGCCATTTGTGGCAACATGGATGCAACTAGAGATGATCATTCTAAGTGAAATAAGTCAGAAAGAGAAAGACAAATGCCATATGATATCACTTATATGGGGGAATCTAAAATATGGCACAACTGAACCTATCTAGGAAACAGAAACAGACTCACAGACATAGAAAACAGACTTGTGGTTGCCAGGAGGGAGGGGGTTGGGGGAGGGATGGAGTGGGAGGTTGGGATTAGCAGATGTAAGCGATTATATATACAATGCATAAACAACAAGGTCCTACTGTACAGCACAAGGAACTGCGTTCAGTATCCTATGATAAACCATAATGGAAAAGAATATTTTAAAAAAGAATGTATATATACATGAATAACTGAATCACCTTGCTGTACAGCAGAAATTAACACAACATTGTAAATCAACCATACTTCATTAGAGAAAAAAAGAATTGGGGTAAACTCCCAGTGAATGTGGGATGTCTGTAGACTCCCGTGGGACATCCCCAGGGAGTCCTTAGCAACAGCTCCTGGGGCTCAAGATCCTGTGAGAGGCAGGAGATGAGGTGGTAGGTCTGCTGAACACAGAGCAGCATAGATCGTGGTGGGGAAGATGTCTGCATAGAATCGTTTCACCAAAAAACTTTGTTCCTGGTATTTCCCCAATCTGCACCCTCCAACATCCCTCCTACAAAAGCTTAGCGCCTGCTGCCTTAGAGAATGAAGTCTCAGCTCTCCAGATGGGTTGTCCTCTCCCTGTTTCTTCACCCACTGAACTACCCCAAGGCTAGTTTCAAATGGAAATCTTTTGCGCTGTGCTTGACTCTTCATTCTCTCCTCTTCACTTTTACCCGTGTTGACAGTACCACTGTTTAGTGCCATTTAGCTTTAAGGGGTATTTAACTGACAAAATGGGATTACAGAGATGAGAGGAGGTGGGATAAGAGCAGGAAGGATGCGAACGTCAGATTGAACGCATAAAATAATAAAATCCATTGACACTTAACTCTGCTCTCACCTATTTGATCTCCTAGGATTCCTACAATAACCCTGTAAGGAAGATAACACAGGCTTTCATCATTAACCTCATTTATAGATAAGAAAACTGAAGCACGGTGAAGTTAAATGATTTGTCCAAAGCCTCCAACCAGGAACACCAAGTGCTGAACCTATTCATTCATTCATGTGCCAGGTACTGTGGCACTGTTCCAAGCACTGGGATAGAGGCTGAAGAACACAGTGGTGGATTATACAAAGCCTTATTCTACTTGGAGAGACAGGAAATAAACAAATGCGTAATATAATGTTACCAAGCGACAGTGCTACGAAGAAACATTAAGGAAGGTAAGAGACACAGGGAGAGGCTGGGTTCTCTCTTAAATGGAGTAGTCAGAGATTCTGGAGCCTAAGCCCTAGAGTACTGAGTACTTTCACCTCTGCTCCATACTCCAGACTCTTACTGCTGAAGGAAGTTAATGGTCATGAAATATTATGTAACCCTCTCCTTTTGCAGATGCTGCCCAGGGCTTAGAATGTGCACATTTGAGCACCAGAACCCATCCAGCACAAGATCCCCCCACTCCCCGGCCATCCAGGCTACAGGTAGCTCGCTTTAAACTCCCACAAAGGTGGACTGCCTTTTTCACATATAGATTATAAACTCCTTAGAGGCAAGAAGCACGTGTACATGGTTTACAATAAGTATAAGCCGATTAATCAGTTGACTGATGGGTAGCATAAAAGCAATTGAAAGAAATGGAAGACTGTTCCCCTTATTCAATAGTCATAAAGATGCCAGTCAATTCATTGGAGAGATTTTCAGATCTATAGGGTCTCTCCCCCAAAAAACCTAACCTCTCACCATTCCCTAAATCCCAGGAGCTCCTCTCATACACAAACCCATTGGGTAGCCCCCACTAGAAAACCAGATCAGTCCAGGTTACAGTAAGTAAGGTAGCTGGGTCAATTGGTGACATTTCTGCCAAGAGTGGAGAGTGGCAGAGGGGTGTGAAATGGAGACAGAATTATTAAAATCAATCCACGGAGTTACTGAGTGGAAACTGACTATAGAGTAAGTGACAAAGACAAAATGCGTTCAGCTACTTTGCGTTATCGGTTAAATTTTCACAAACATCTCTCAGTCATATATTTATTTTAAAAACTTTTTATTGATAGCACCATTGAACATCTTCACTTTTAAAGGTATGCGTCTGTGCATACATCACTGGGGGACTTCACATGCAATTAGCGATGAGTTATTGAAACTTTGTGTCTTAGAGTTTTAATAATTCCCCCAAATGTGACAATTATACTTTGGCAAAATCACCTGTGAGGACAGAAGGAAGACTTTAAGCAACAAAACTCCACAATACTGTAACATAATTTCAGACCTCCAGGAAGGGATTATTCTCCCTTGAAAATCATCATCCTTTCCAGATTATTCCCATCAGAATTCAGAGGAGGTTCAGTGTCTCTGGCCTGGCTTTGTACCAAGAGGAGCCCACTGATCCATCTAGCAATAAGCAAGAAAGTTCCACGTAAACAAAAAAGTCCAGAATGAAACACCTGAAAAGTTCCAGAAAAAGATGCACATTTTCATTAGCTAAACTCCAAATTGATAAGAACATTGAGATTACAGTGAGGATGAGGGTCTGATGCAAGTACCATTTGAGCAGCTACTTCCCCGATTCAACGGCTTCATTCCTGTTTTATTCCTGTGGCTAATCACATGTGAATACACTCAGAAGCACAAATAGGTGACAATTTATCAAGTGAACGACAAGGGCTGTACAATAGGCATGCTTACTCAGCCTACATTAGAAACCCAAATTAGGTTGCGTTTCGTCGTTTTTTTAAACCAGTCTTTTTTGCGATCTTTAATTGCAAGAGTGTGAAGATACATTACACGCGGGGTAATTTAAAAACAGGAAATGTATTTTGTACTCTTGGAAAAAAATGGATATGATTTGGCAAAGGATTAAGTGAGTCATGAACAATAAAAAAATGTTTTTAACATCCGAATTTGTCATAGCACTAAGATGCGCTGTTTGTCAGAAACCAGTAACAAAAAAATATCATCAAGTTTAAAATTGGTAGGAAATTAAACACCTTAACTCCAAGAATCAATTGTGCTGATGTAACCCCTTCTAAAGACGACTGTATTTTTATAAATAGTTTTATCTAGCCTTTAAAAATATTTTTTTAAAGAGCAAATTCTGCAGAGTGATTATATTAAAAGGATTATTGGGCCCTGGAAGGGCTTTCATCAACAATATCCCTCAAGGACCCGTAGGTTAAGTCAGTGGCTCAGAACTAGGGGCTATTCTGCTCCCCAGGGGACCTGTGGCAATGTCTGGGGACATTGTTGGTTGTCACAACTTGAGGGGATGCTACTGGCATCTAGGGGGTAGAAGCCAAGAGATGTTGCTAAAAATCCTACAAGGCCAAGACAGCCCCACACAACAAGGAGTTATCCAGTTCAAATGTCAAGGACAAGGAGATTGAAGAAGCATAGCAAAAGCTCTTGCTACCTCAAAAGGCAGTTTATTACAATCCAAAATCTACCCCAGTGATTTCTTTGACATTCAAAGCACCCATTCCTACTGAACTTTGAAGTTCCTGATTTACCTCCACTAGAGTTTGGCCAGCTGGTGGCAAAAAAAAAAAAAGAAAGAAGGAAAAAAAGTAACTAAACATGGAGAGTATTCTAAATTCTTCCTCAATGTCTCCCTATTTTATTGATCAAAAAATTAAAAGGATAATATTTTTTTCTGTCAACAATGGAACCTGGTAGCCCCACGGGTATTCATAATGGACAAATATCATGACAAAAAACGTAACCTCTATTTTCACAAACAGAGTTGAAAGTTGGAAAATAAAAGTAGACTTAGTTTTTCCTATAGCTGGTGCTGAAATAATGCGGAAAGGACTCTTTCCATAGAAATAGGAGGCTATCCCTCATCCCCAGGTTAGAACACCTGATGGCTGGTCCTGATCTGACACCCAGAGGATTCCCTAGACTCTTAAAAACTTATTTTCAGTTCCTAAAAAAAAAAGAGAGAATTTTCTGGAACTAACCTATGCACACAGGAACGCGAAACTGAGTAGCAGTATTTTTGTAATCTCAGGAAAAAAAACAGTGTTGTTTAGGCACCACTGCCACTTTGCAGGGCCCATTCAAAGGAAAAAAGAAAATGTTTATGTTTCCTTGGGAGAATTAAAATGCAGGACAACTAAAGGGAGAGTAAAACCCAAGTAAAAACACCATACAGCAGGCATCACAGTGCCTGAGTGGCAAATGCAAGCACCTAACCCGATAGAAAAATATTGCACTTAATTAGCTTGTTTGGACATTATTAAACACACCAAGCCCAACTGTCTTCAAAAGGTACTATTTCACATTGACTGCACTCCATAATTTGGTATGTTCGTAAATGTCCATCGAGATAATTTTCTGAGGTTAGATTTAATTATGTTGGAATTAAGAGCCTTTTCCTTTCCAGAAAAATACTTTAGAGATTAATTAAAGAACATTATTTGGATGTAAACTAATACGCATTCCTTTACCCAGCTGCACAAAAACTATAAAATTATAATTTTTCCCTTTTAATAAAAGCAGAATGATATGAGATCAAATTAGACCTTCAAATCTGGAAGTGAGAGACATTTCTTCTTTGGCTCCAATCAGTGTATCTCAACCAACATTTATACAAGAGAATTTGGTCCACAGTTTACTGTGGTGAGTTTCACAGAGAATCCTCTGTTTTGTGTGAGTACATGCCATGCTTTTAATATTAAAAGTAAAACTGTTGCCTTATATCTACCCCCATTTTAGCTATTAAGTACATACTATGTAATACTATTTAGCTATTAAGTACATACTATATAATAGCTATAGTACTATATAATACTATTAAGTATATATGCTTAATAAACTCCTAGGGATAAAAACATATTTAGGCATTTTTCTATTTACCTAATTCATGGCCAATTTAAACTCGGATAATAAATTTTCAAGGAATAAAAATTTTCCTATTCTACTGATCACAGTTGCTTCTTTATTTCAGCCTTAGAATTTAAAACTAAGACACAGTTTTTTAAATGGTGTTTGTGTTGAAAAATGTGGGTGCTTTTTCTGTTCCCAATCCAGCATTTCTGATGAGAACTGTGAAGATTCTAAACTGCACAGACTCAATGCTTACAGCCTGAGGGATGATCTTTTTCAGTCAATTTTGCAACCCATCAAAAAAGATTCTAGGGCTTCCCTGGTGGCAGCAGTGGTTCAGAGTCCGCCTGCCGATGCAGGGGACACGGGTTCGTGCCCCAGTCTGGGAAGATCCCACATGCCGCGGAGCGGCTGGGCCTGTGAGCCATGGCCACTGAGCCTGCGCTCCGCAACGGGAGAGGCCAGAACAGTGAGAGGCCTGGGTACCGCAAAAAAAAAAAAAAAAAAAAAAGAAAAAAAAAATTCTAGTTCTTTAGCAAGGCACCTCCCGTTTCTTATACTTATTTTGAGACTGTTCTGGTGAAAATATTGCTGCCTAAACAGTTTGTTAAATTCATGTCAGATGTTTCTCCAGTACATGGAACGAAAATCAGATTCTAATAGATGTATGAACTTGATAATATGGGTCAAGAGACATAAAAGAAAAAGGTAAGCTCCTTGAAACACATTAAAGGCAGCAATTTAATTAATTCTCATTTCTCCCTTGGACATACACTTTTCCATCAAAGTACTAGTTGGCAACTATAGTAAATGCCTTAAAATATGTCTAATTAAAGGAAAGTCAATCTAGCTTATCTTTTGGGCAAGAATGCATACTCAATGCCATATATTCTCCTATCCCGAGAATACTCATTTTCTCCTGGTAAATGCTACACAGATCAATGTGATCATATAAAAGAAGACTGAAGGGAAATTTGGGCAAATAAGTAAATCATTAATAAGCAATAAATGAAAACAGTCCTAACTAGACTGACTCTAAAAGACAGTATATAGGTACTGTGTCATACTTAAAGGAGTAGAAATATTCCCACACTTCCAAGTGAAAAAAAAAAGCATCTTATGTATTTGAACATTCGAAGCATCCTATAGCTGTAGTTCAGTTCACAGCAGAAAGTCTTTTTCTCTCTACCTCTCAAAATGAAGAAATCATCAAAATGCATTTTCTTCCTGCCTTTCCCCACCCCCAATAAACCTGACATCCTCTAATGTTCTGAGAATATTTTCTACCTTACTAGGTATTCATTTTACGTTTATTCAAAAATTAGTCAAAGAAAAAATTTCTGCAGTTATAGAGACTACTTAACTTTCCTCTTTTATGATCTCCCAGTGGAATAGAAAAGAATATAGCTATTATGGTTCTTAAGTTTTTGTTTGATGTGCTTGGCTATGAGCTCACCTGAGAGTCAGCTAGCCGTTCTAAGCAATTCCAAACAAAAACTACTTTGAATCCTGTGTCCACAATTATTGAGTTCCAGCCTTCAATGTCCCTGATATGTATACTAGTGCATTTGCTTCAGAAAATAAATGTTCACACAAAACTGTTGAAGAGCAGCATGAAACACCCAGGATAATGTAAAAGGGTTCTCGGTCACATAAAAATTAACAGACAAGTTCAACTAACATCCCAAACAGCCAAAACCCTCATTGAACACAGAGTGTGTGCACACTGTGAGTGTGATCAGAGTCTATGACCCACAAATCTCTTCCCACAAGCCCAGCTAGTGGTTCCAAAGTGCCTCACCTATACAGCTTACTGATGTGGGCACCAAACTAAAAATGTGTGCTGTTGACATAACGTGAGTCCTCCTGAGATTTGCTAAGAGCTTGTCCATGGTCACTCAGACAACCTTCCAAAGATACTTCAAGAGCCACTTCTGCTGTTTGTCGTCTCCCAAGGCCATCACTCCGGGACAAGTCCAGTGGGGGACAGCCATTGTGCTCGGCACAGCCATTGACATGGGCCAGAGGCAGTGCCCCGGGGGGACAGCACAGCTGCTTGGCGCAGCCCTTGGAGATGCAGGGTGAGCTGCAGAGCAGCTGCAAGTCCTTCTGCCCCAGGGGCCCCTTCAGGTCCACCTTCTCAAACTGGATGGTCACATTGTGGATTCCCGTGTTGTGGAAGATTTCTCGAATTTTAATACTGGCATCCTGATCTCCCCCATCCTGCTGATACTTGATGTGCAGAGTGGCAATGATCTTCCCACTTATAAGTTCCCAGATGTGAACTTCATGGACACTGCTAATTCCGGGCACAGCAGAGAGTTTACTCACTAGAATAGGGGAGAGAAAACAATAGCCAAGGTGAAGGTTCCATTTGAAACATGGAACCACCACGGGAGGATAGGGTCCCCTTAAGCATTCTCACCAGAATGATGTAGTTACTAAGAATAACAGGAAGCAAAATAGCTGTACCGTATATGGCTACATCTTCCCATACATTTTCCCATAATCGTCTTCTTCCTCTCTGAATTCCTCTACCATACACTGTTAGCCCATAAAAGGCAATTCAAGGGGCTTCCCTGGTGGCGCAGTGGTTGAGAGTCCGCCTGCTGATGCAGGGGACACGGGTTTGTGCCCCGGTCCGGGAAGATCCCACATGCCACGGAGCGGCTTGGCCCGTGAGCCATGGCCGCTAAGCCTGCGCGTCCGGAGCCTGTGCTCCGCAACAGAAGAGGCCACAACAGTGAGAGGCCCGCGTACCTCGAAAAAAAAAAAAAAGCAATTCAAGAAAATAAATTTCATAACAATCCTCCCCACAAAATGCCCAGGGTGGTTGAGTTTACAAGGCATTCGACGCTCTGATGGACTGGCGTGGGAATATAAAGAAGGATGCCTTTTTTAAAGGGGATTTGGCAATGTGGATCAAAAACCTTAACCAGCAATTCTAACACTAGGAATTTAACTGAAACAAATAACCAAATATTTATGTACCAGACTGGTTTGGACAATGCTTTTTGTGTTAATGAAAAAAAATGGAAATCGTTAAATCAATTATGTGATAGAATATGATACAGCTGTGAAAAAGTAAGTTGCATATTTAAGAATATGAGAAAGTGTACATAATGTATTTTTAAGTGAAAAAGCAAATAGCTAGAATGTATATGTGGTATGATATTCTTTCTTTTTTTTTTTAACATCTTTACTGGAGTATAATTGCTTTACAGTGTTGTGTTAGTTTCTGCTGTATAACAAAGGGAATCAGCTATACGTATATATATCCCCATATCCCCTCCCTCTTGAGCCTCCCTCCCACCCTCCCTATCCCACCCCTCTAGGTAGTCACAAAGCACCGAGCTGATCTCCCTGTGCTATGTGGCTGCTTCCCACTAGCTATCTATTTTACATTTGGTAGCGTATATGTGTCCATGCCACTCTCTCACTTCGTCCCAGCTTACCCTTCCCCCTCCACGTGTCCTCAAGTCCATTCCCTACATCTACATCTTTACTCCTGTCCTGCCCCTAGGTTCTTGAGAAAAAAATTTTTTTTTTAGATTCCATATATACGTGTTAGCATATAGTATTTGTTTTATTCTTTCTGACTTACTTCACTCTGTATGACAGAGTCTAGGTCCATCCACCTCACTACAAATAACTCAATTTAGTTTCTTTTTATGGCTGAGTAATATTCCATTGTACATATGTGCCACATCTTCTTTATCCATTCATCTGTCGATGGACATTTAGGTTGCTTCCATGTCCTGGCTATTGTAAATAGTGCTGCGATGAACATTGTGGTACCTGACTCTTTTTTTTTTTGCGGTACGCGGGCCTCTCACTGTTGCGGCCTCTCTCGTTGTGGAGCACGGGCTCCAGACGCGCAGGCTCAGCAGCCATGGCTCATGGGCCTAGCCACTCCGCGGCATGTGGGATCTTCCCGGACTGGGGCACGAACCCATATCCCCTGCATTGGCAGGCAGACTCTCAACCACTGCACCACCAGGCATTTCTCTAATGATTAATGATGTTGAGCATGTTTTCATGTGTTTGTTGGCAACGTGAATATCTTCTTTGGAGAATTGTCTATTTAGGTCTTCGGCCTATTGTTGGATTGGTTTGTTTGTTTTTTTGATATTGAGCTGCATGAGCTGCTTATATATTTTCGAGATTAATCCTTTGTCAGTTGCTCCATTTGCAAAGATTTTCTCCCATCTGAGGGTTGTCTTTTCCTCTTGTTTATGGTTTCCTTTGATGTGCAAAAGCTTTTAAGTTTCATTAGGTCCCATTTGTTTATTTTTGTTTCTATTTCCACTTCTCTAGGAGGTGGGTCAAAAAGGATCTTGCTGTGATTTATGCCATAGAGTGTTCTGCCTATGTTTTCCTCTAAGAGTGTTATAGAGTCTGGTCTTACATTAAGGTCTTTAAGCCATTTTGAATTTATTTTTGTATATGGTGTTAGGGAGTGTTCTAATTTCATTCTTTAACATGTAGCTGTCCAGTTTTTCCACTTATTGAAGAAGCTGTCTTTTCTCCATTGTATATTCTTGCCTCCTTTACCAAAGATAAGGAGACCATATGCACATGGGCTTATCTCTGGGCTTTCTACACTGTTCCATTGATCTATATTTCTGTTTTTGTGCCAGTACCATACTGTCTTGTTTACTGTAGCTTTGTAGCATAGTCTGAAGTCAGGGAGCCTGATTCCTCCAGCTCTGTTTCTCTTTCTCTTTAACTGTTCGGGGTCTTTTGTGTTTCCATAGAAATTGTGCAATTTTTTGTTCTAGTTCTGTGAAAAATGCCATTGGTAGTTTGATAGGGATTGCATTGAATCTGTAGATTGCTTTGGGTAGTAGAGCCATTTTCACAATGTTGATTCTTTGAATCCAAGAACATGGTATATCTCTCCATCTGTTTGTATCATCTTTAATTTCTTTCATCAGTGTCTTATAGTTTTCTGCATACAGGTCTTTTGTCTCCTTAGGTAGGTTTATATCTAGGTATTTTATTCTTTTTGTTGCAATGGTAAATGGGAGTGTGTCCTTAATTTCTCTTTCAGATTTTTCATCATTAGTGTATAGGAATGCTACACTATTTCTGTGCATTAATTTTGTATCCTGCTACTTTACCAAATTCATTGATTAGCTCTAGTAGTTTTTTGGTAGCATCTTTAGGATTCTCTATGTATAGCATCATGTCACCTGCAAACAGTGACAGTTTTACTTCTTCTCTTCTGATTTGGATTCCTTTTATTTCTTTTTCTTCTCTGATTGCTGTGGCTAAAACTTCCAAAACTATGTTGAATAATAGTGGTGAGGGTGGGCAGCCTTGCCTTGCTCCTGATCTTAGTGGAAATAGTTTCATTTTTTCACCACTGAGAACAGTTTCAAGTTCAGTGCTTGTGATTGGTCTGTTTATATTTTCTATTTCTTCCTGGTTCAGTCTTGGAAGTTTGTGCTTTTCTAAGAATTTGTCCATTTCTTCCAGGTTGTCCATTCTATTGGCACAGAGTTTCTTTTAGTAATCTCTCATGATCCTTTGTATTTCTGCAGCATCAGTTGTTACTTCTCCTTTTTCATTTCTAATTCTGTTGATTTGAGTCTTCTCCCTTTTTTTGTTGTTGAGTCTGGGTAATGGTTTATCAGTTTTCTTTATCTTCTCAAAGAACCTGGAAAAGGTTTTATTATTTAGTTTTTATTTTGTTTCATTGATCTTTGCTATTGTTTCCTTCATTTGTTTTTCCTTTATTTCTGATCTGATATTTATGATTTCTTTCCTTCTGCTAACTTTGGAGTTTTTTGTTCTTCTTTCTCTAATTGCTTTAGGCGTAAGGTTAGATTGTTTGTTTGAGATTTTTCTTTTTTCTTGAGGTTGGATTGTATTGCTATAAACTTCCCTCTTATAACTGCTTTTGCTGCATCCCATAGGTTTTGGGTCGTCATGTTTTCATTCTCATTTGTTTCTAGGCATTTGTTGATTTCCTCTTTGATTTCTTCAGTGATCTCTTTGTTATTTAGTAGTGTATTGTTTAGCCTCCGTGTGTTTGTATTTTTTTACAGTTTTTTTCCTGTTATTGATATCTAGTCTCATAGCGTTGTGGTCGGAAAAGGTACTTGATTGATTTCCATTTTTTTAAGTTTACCAAGGTTTCATCTGTAACCAAGATATGATCTATCCTGGAGAATGTTCCATGAGCACTTGAGAAGTGTATTCTGTTGTTTTTGGATGGAGTGTCTTATAAATATCAATTAAGTCCATCTTGTTTAATGCGTCAGTTAAAGCTTGTGTTTCCTTATTTATTTTCATTTTGGATGATCTGTCCATTGGTGAAAATGGGGTGTTAAAGTCCCTTAGTATGATTGTGTTACTGTCTATTTCCCCTTTTATGGCTGTTAGCATTTGCCTTATGTATTGAAGTACTCCTATGTTGGGTGCATAAATATTCACAATTGTTATATCTTCTTCTTGGATTGATCCCTTGATCATTATGTAGTGTCCTTCTTTTTCTCTTGTAATAGTATTTATTTTAAAGTCTGTTTTGTCTGATATGAGAACTGCTACTCCAGCTTTCTTTTGATTTCCATTTGCATGGAATATCTTTTTCCATCCACACACTTTCGGTCTGTGTGTGTCCCTTGGTCTGAAGTGAGTCTCCTGTAGACAGTATATATATGGGTCTTGTTTCTGTATCCGTTCAGCCAGTGTATGTCTTTTGGTTGGAGCACTTAATCCATTTACATTTAAGGTAGTTATTGATATGTGTGTTCCTATTACCATTTTCTTTCTTTCGTTTTTTTTTTTTTTGCGGTATGCAGGCCTCTCACTGCTGTGGCCTCTCCCATTGCGGAGCACAGGCTCCAGACGCGCAGGCCCAACGACCATGGCTCATGGGCCCAGCCACTCCGCGGCATGTGGTATCTTCCCAGGCCAGGGCACGAACCCGTGTCCCCTGCATCGGCAGGCGGACTATCAACCACTGCACCACCAGGGAAGCCCCTTATTACCATTTTCTTAATTGTTTTGGGTTTGCTATTGTAGGTGTTTTCCTTCTCCTGTGTTTCCTGTCTAGAGAAGTTCCTTTAGAATTTGTTGTAAAGCTGGTTTGGTAGTGTTGAATTCTCTTAGCTTTTGCTTGTCTGTAAAGGTTTTAATTTCTCTGTTGAATTTGAATGAGATCCTTGCTGGGTAGAGTAATCTTAGTTGTAGGTTTTTCCCTTTCATCACTTTAAATATGTTCTGCCACTCCCTTCTGGCTTTCAGAGTTTCTGCTGGAAGATCAGCTGTTAACCTTATGGGGATTCCCTTGTGTGTTATTTGTTGCTTCTCCCTTGCTGCTTTTAATACTTTTTCTTTGTATTTAATTTTTGGTAGTTTGATATGTGTCTTGGTGTGTTTCTCCTTGGATTTTTCCTTTATGGAACTCTCTGTACTTCCTGGACTTGACTGAATATTTCCTTTCCCATATTAGGGAATTTTTCAACTATAATCTCTTCAAATATTTTCTCAGTCCCTTTCTTTTTCTCTTCTTCTTCTGGGGCCCCTATAATTCAAATGTTGGTGCATTTAATGTTGTCCCAGAAGTCTCTGAGACTGTCCTCATTCTTTTCATTCTTTTTTCTTTATTCTGCTCTACAGAAGTTATTTCCACTATTTTATCTTCCAGGTCACTTATCTGTTCTTCTGCCTCAGTTATTCTGCTATTGATTCCTTTTAGAGAATTTTTAATTTTATTTATTGTGTTGCTCACCATTGTTTATTTGCTCTTTAGTTCTTCTAGGTTCTTGTTAAATGTTTCTTGTAGTTTTTTCATTCTATTTCCAAGATTTTGGATATCTTTACTATCTTTACTCTGAATTCTTTTTCAGGTAGACTGCCTATTTCCTCTTCATTTGTTTGGCCTGGTGGGTTTTTACTTTGCTCCTTCATCTGCTACATGTTTCTCTGTCTTCTTATTTTGCTTATCTTTCTTTTTTAAAAAAAATGAAACATCATTGTATATATACACACACAAAAATGAGTTTTTTAGATAGATTAAGTCTTGTTTTATTGAATGACTGACATAAAATATTAAGAGTGGTAATTTCTGGGTGGTAGGATTATGAGAGATTTCTATTTTCTTATTTAGGCTCTTCTATATTTTCCATACTTTCTAAAATTAGTATGTATTTAGAAAGATGGTATTGAACAGTGATGATGAACAACCTGTAGCCAGCTAGAGTTTGAATCCCAGCTAATCATTTACTACCTGCATGACCTTGTAAAATTTACCCAGTCCCTCTGTGCCTCGGTTTCCTTATCTGTAAATTAGGAATGATAATGACAGTACCTCAGAAGTTTATTTTAAGGATTAAAATGAGTTAATATAAGTAAAGCATTTGGACAATATTACCTAGCATGTAATAAGTATCATAAGAGTGTTCCTATCGTTATTATACTCTAATTTTTTTAATATCTGCTTTCCAATATATCTATATTATTTTGTTAAAAGGCAATATAAGCCAATATATATCACAAGTTGCTTTGTATATGCTTCTTTTGTTTTTTCCATTGGCAAACAAGCCCCTGGAAGGAAAATGATGCGGTATATCTGCTCCTCGGAGCCTCTTTTACCTCCGTCATCCTCTGCCTGCAGCACTGGGCAAAGAGTAGGCATGCAGGACAGTCACACTGTAAATCATGCCTGTAGGGGGAAAGGCTATCCACGGCTGTTTAATATATTAAGACCTATCAAATCTAATTTCAGCTATTTGTCATGAAATAAGGTCTTCCAACTTTCAGCTGCATAGTGGGCCTGGGCTATAGTTCATGTTTACTGGCTCACTGATGAAGTAATGATAGATAGAATAATAGCAAATATTCATGAAAAAAATTTTTTTCCTATAAAAACTTCATCTCCATTTAGAAACACTAGAACTAAAGTTGCACATTCAGTTTCTCACCAACATCTGGAGAGTTCCCATTCAGACATCCTATAAAGTCTATAAAAATGTTCTATCCTCAGATGCACATAAACTCAAGTGAGAGTCTGACCTTCTATTTGAGCAAAGCAAAGAAACAGATTCCACTACTGAATGAGTGAATTTAAATATGGTCCATTTTACTGTGTTATAGGACACACGGTGACTTGTGTGCCCACAAGAATCAGTTAACTAAAAAGCAGGATCTAGAATAGGAAGGAATGACTCATGTTTTCAGAATAGGGGGAATAAAAATCAAGTCCTGGACAGAGTGGCCTTATCTGAGTTAGAATAAATCTCTGACATGAAGGTAAATAAATAGCCCAGGAATAGGTATTGCCCAAGCAACACATTCTTAAAAATCTGCAGTAGAGTCAGAGAATGATGGGCTAAAAAGGACCTTTGGTTCTCAGAGCTGTGAGTCATCTTAGTAGCAGCAGTCATCTACAAAACATGTGAGGATGTCTCTATTGCGTTGTGATTTAAAGTATTTCAGGATACAGAAATCAAACGCTGCTCTGAAATAATGCTGGCCCTTTGGCCTGAAGAACAGTCACTGGGCAGTGGTTCAAGATAAGAATTGCATGACTTACTCAGCTCTTCCATGTTGACGCCTTTGGGGACCATCTGCAGCAGAATGGCAGCAGTCTCCTTGATGAGTGGGAAGGCAGATGACAAAATAATGATGACCATGATGACAGTCAGGCTGGGGTCAATGTAGCACTGCCAGTTACATGGGTCCTCATGCTTCAGGGGAAGCACATAGAATATGATGGCCGTAATCACCACAACCACCGACCCCAGGGCATCTCCCATCACATGTAAAAGTACCCCTGTGGGGAAGAAAGAAAGACCAATAAAGCCCACGTGACACTCACTGACTTGGCTTCCCAAGTCTATGAATACCTGTTGCTATTTGTTCTCTGTTCAGTTAGAACAGCAGGCTGGATTTGAAAGCAAAAAACAATGGCCACTGCTGCACAGAAAACAAAACCTCAGGCCACCGTCCCAGGACCCAGAGAACCTGGAACAGCCTAGGAAGATTCTGAGCTGCAGACACCTGCGGGAAGAGGGACTGTGCCAGTTCAAGGTGCCACATTGCTGCCACCTACCACCCATCAGAGGGCACCAAGCTGGAAACAGACGCTATGCAAATGGTTTCTTTTTCTTTCAGACAGGTGTCTGTGATTTAAATTGCTTCAAACATTTTTTTGGTGGGGGGTGCCATGCCACGTGGTTTGTGGGATCTTAGTTCCCCAACCAGGGATCGAACCCAGGCCCACGGCAGTAAAACCACAGAGTCTTATCCACTGGACCGCCAGGGAATTCCCAAACTTTTTTTTCCTAATTGAAGTATAGTTGATTTACAACGTTGTGTTAGTTTCTGGTGTACAGCAAAGTGATTCAGGTATACATATTCTTTGTCATATTCTTTTCCATTATGGTTTGTTACAGATAAATATAATATTTATATTTATTTATTCTTTGTCTTCCCTCTACCTTGATCCATTTTCCCCTTCCCTAAATGCATTTACCTACGTCTCACTTAGCCTGTGGTCATTTAAACTGCCTTTGGTTTAAGAGGTCCTCCACAGTGTCCAGCAACATTCCCACTAAATAAAGAGCCCTTCGTAACAATAAAATAACATTTAAATTCTACAGATAATAACAAAAATTGTGGATGCCTTTACTTAAGGGAACCACTTCGAAAGTTTTCGGTCATGATACAGAAAGCATGTAATTCTAAAGAAGATCTAAGTGTCCAGGTGTTTGTTGGACACAGACTGAACTGGGAGTTAGTGAATGGAGTGGAGATTTGGTCATACCCTGCATTTCCTTTGTTTGTATTTTAGCACTGGAGGCATACAATCTAGGCACTCGGAAAAAAACAGTTTTCTGGTTGGTCAGTCATAACTCCCACGACATAGAGTGCCTTCTGCCTTTTACTTAATTATAATAACTGTAATGCTAGCTAACATCTATGCACCAGACATTGTTGTATGTTGCATGTATTTACACATTAAGTCCTCTTAAGGACTCTCTAAAGTGGTTACTCTCTCCACTCTACAAATGAGCAAACTGAGGCACAGAGTAGCTTAGTAACTTATCCAAGAGCACACAGCTACAAAGTGTTCGTGTGGGGATATAAATCTGCATAGTATGACTAGAGAACCACTGGGCATCCTGCCCCATCGAAGTCCTACATTCCCGTTTCAAGTTCTCCTTCTGAGAAATCTCACTACCGGACCCTAAGAATTATATAAAAGAGTGTTCAAACTTATTTTTCACATAATCCACAGTAAGAATCTTATTTTGCATCCTAGCCCAGGCACAAACACACACTGAAACAAATGTTTCTCGAAAAAACAAAACCTATCCTTACATGGGACTTATTACTATTTTCTATTCTATTTCATTCAATTCTAGTTAGTTTTCAAAATGCTGATCATGCTTTACTAAATTGATTTTACAACCCAAACTATCGTGACCTTCAGTCTGAAAAACTGCTTACAGCTTCATTTCACTAAATTCCTGAGATATTGCGGTGTGTTTTCTGGCCTTCCATACAAAGATGGTCATGATCTTCTGGGGACCTCAGTCCACTGGCAGGGCTCTGGATAAGTGCATCAGTAACTTCCAGAGGGAGGATTATTCCCTGTGATGAGAAATCTCAAGAAAGGCTTCTCGAGACATGGGCAAGAGTCTGAAGAGGAGACAGGCTTCAAAAGGCAATAGTCCCAGGCAGAGAAACTCAGAGAAAAGGTGTTCCAAGCAGAGAACTCAAAGGAGGCTGCAGAAGAGGATGTGCTTGTCAGGCAACATGGGAGACGGGTGCGCTACATTTAGAGTCACAGACCTGACAGTCTCTGTGAGTCATGGGTCTTGTGAAAGTCAACCTCTCTGAGCGGCAAGATTCTCACTGGTGAAATGGGAATAAGAATAGCATCTGCCTCACTTCTCGAAGAGGCCAGTTCTGAAGAGGACGTGATACTAGAAAAAAATGTGTATAAACATCTAACGAAAACATAGCCGGTGTGTGTGTGTGGTGGGGGGGGCAGGATAAACTGTGGAAATACTGCCGTGATTTGCTTTTTGCTATTAACTGTCAGGATCATAGAATAACAGAGTCAGTAGAACGCTTGGAAATTAATATGACCTAATCTGGAGCCCTGAAACTTGTTAGTGACTCAACTATCTTGAATACATTTGTGTTGCATGTTGCCATCTCAAAGACTTTCAGGGATAATGTCTTATTATCATGCTAGTCAAAAGATGTTTTATTTGTTATTTCTATGTCTAGCTGAAATTTGAGTCACTTACTATGCATATATAATTTATAATAAAATGTAGAAATTAAAAAAAAAAATAGAGGACGTGAAACAACGTCTGAAAACCCACTGAGAAGTAAGTGCACAGAACTGATGGGAAGGCAATTCATTAAGTGAATCCTCTGTGCTGTTCCCATCAGCCATGATGTCTCACAACAACACAGAGATATCAGCACTGCTATTATCTCCCTTATGTAGATAAGGAAACTGAAGGTCCAAGAGGGAACGTTACTTGCCCAAGGTCACATAGCTAGTGGAAGGCAGAGACAGAACTCAAACCAGATCCGCCTGCCTAAGCCCTCCTCACCCCACTATATGTATGTCTTAAATGGTGGTGAGACAGGCTGGGACCTGGGACCCTTTGCTGCAGTACTTGCACCTGGACAAACGTCTCCTTGAGCAGCAAAATTAACAAGCTCATTTGTATGAGGCATCTTAAAAAAAAAAAAAAGGCTCACAGATACAGAGAACAGATTGGTGGTTGACAGAGGTGGTGGAGGGGTGGGCAAAATGGGTGAATGGAGTCAAAAGGTACAAACTTCCAGTTATAAGATAAATAAGTCATGGAGATGCCATGGACATCAGGGTGACTATAATGATGAACCTAGTGGCAGGGCAGGAATAAAGACATAGACATAGAGCATTGACTTGAGGACACCGGGTGTGGAGGGGGAAGCTGGGACGAAGTGAGAGAGTGGCATGGACATATATACACTACCAAATGTAAAACAGATAGCTGGTGGGAAGCAGCCGCATAGCACAGGGAGATCAGCTCGGTGCTTTGTGACCACCTAGAGGGGTGTGATAGGGAGGGTGGGAGGGAGATGCAAGAGGGAGGGGATATGGGGATATATGTATATGTATAGCTGATTCACTTTGTTATAAAGCAGAAACGAACACAGTGTTGTGAAGCAATTATACTCCAATAAATGTGTATTAAAAATAATAATAAATAAAATAAGAAAAAAAATAATCCTGTACCATATATTTGAAAGTTGCCAAGAGAGTAAATCTTAAAAGTTCTCATTATGAGAAAAAAAAATTGTTACTGTGCATAATGATGGATGTTAACCAGACACTGTTATTCATGTATTTATATTTATACTGTGGTGATCATTTCACAATACATATAAAGATCGAATCATTATGTTGTACACCTGAAATTAGTGTTATATGCCAATACTATCTCAATTAAAGAAAGAATAAAAAAACAGAATGTGCTTTGAAAAGGTGAAGTGCTATGATGGTGAACTCCATCTTAAAAACCCGTTAAATATATATATAGAATATATATGTTATTAATATATATTATATATGTAATATATATTAATAACATATATATTCTATATATTTATATTTAAACTGAACCTAAAAAACAGGATAAACTAAAGGATTATGAGTTTTCATCACAGATCCTCTTTCCAAAAAGATTCACCACCATGTTTTTTAGGAATTCCCCTGTTGCAGTTAAATTTTTTTAACTAATTCATTTAGAAATTTTTAGGAGCTCATGTGCTGCTGTCGTTCTTTTCTGATTTTCCCTCCAGATTCATTCTGGGTATCACTTTGTAAAACAGATGTGAGACTCTCAGAAATGAAGGTGTTTCCTGCATTATTTGTTTTTCTTTGTATTATTTACCTCTAAGACCCACTTCAGGCTTCCTCAAACCATCTAATGGTAAAGGGCTGCATAACTTTTGTTGAGATTCTCCATCAGACTGGGAATTGGGCTTTCTTGAATCGCTCTGAAGCAAAATCTGTGCCCCAGAAGTTGGAAAGGGGAGATGTACTGTACCATGTTGGTGTCTGGTGAGAAACCCACTTTTGAACTCCCAGGGCTCAACTTTGCCCTGGGTTTGTGACCTTGAGCGCATGGTAGGAGGGATGCAAGTGACGTGCCTTCCTCTGTCTCCCCAGAACCCCTTCTTTAGACCTTGAGGTGGAAACTCAACTGAACCAACAGACCATCTCAGGAGCAGTTTTCTGACCAAAATAAGTGAGGCAATGAGGGTCAGTCAGCAAGGTCACTTGGGGCGTAACCTTGGATAGGTCCCACCTACTCTCTTCCAACCTTTATCAAATGATATCCAATTCAAACAGGCTGCATTTTATGTTAGCAATATCCACGGACGGGCAAAATCAAGCAGTAGCATGCCAGGGATCTGTGAGACTCTGGAGCAGGCAGCGTGAGCATGGGCCTAAGTGGAGCAAGGATAAATCATTAGCAACTCTGACTCCCCCAGAATCGATGCCGTGATTAGGCAAGAGATCTAGGTAATAGTCTCTGCATGTAACCAGCCTACTTTCTAACACACCTATGAAAAGGCAAACAGAAAGGAAGAGTCCAGCCCAGTCCATGCGTAACACTGAAAAGGATTTCAGCTTGACCCCAGGTCAATCCTACCTCTGATATTCAGGGCTTCGGACTTCTTCTCCTTTTTCATAGTCTCTTCTGGTTCATTCTGCGTAGTCAGGGAATCACCTGCATTCAAAGAAGAAACCTTGTGTTGTGTATAAGTTCTACAAACAAAAAGAACCAATGGACTCAGAAAAACGTTTCATTATTTTCAAAGCCCACTACCTCATCAGCCCCCCCACCTCTCCAAACACACAGCCCAGAGTGGCACATTTTGGCCTTTAAATCAGCCTTGTGATTCACCTTTGGACTTCCTTCACACTTTCATTCAAGTTCAAACAAACAAACAAACAAAAAAAGAGGCAGTGGGAATCCACCCCCAACCCCAAACCCATAACTCCCAGGGGGATGGACGGATGGGCAAAGGGGGAAGGAGAAAAACAAAGTGCAGATAGTATCCAATGGAGGAGGGAGAGGTGGGGAGTGCTATCTGTTGCTCAACAATAATAACTGATTTCCGAGAGAATCAATACTCCTATACAAAGAAAATAGGGGAAGGGAAAAAAGAAGCAAAGGGGGCCCGAGGACCCAGGAGGAAAAAGAAAAGAAATCGGGGGAATACGTTCAGTTAGCGGCACAGACTTAAAGCCGGCCGGCAGAGGAAATAGTTGTGTTTTTTTTGTTTTTGTGTTTTTTTGTTTTTAAAGCAGACAGGTAAAAAGAGGGCGTGGGGCGAGGAAGAAGGGATCGGGCGCTTGGGGGAGGGAAGGGCAACGCTGTCCAGAAGATGCAACCGAAAGGCACCTGCTACGTTGGAGAACACGGTCGCCCCCTTCTCGTCCTTTCTGTCCACCGAGGCCACACGGAGGGTCACGGCCGAGTCGCGGCCAGGGGCTGGCAGGGCGGCGGCGTGCCAGCGGCCCTCAGCGCCTTGGGGACCCGGGAAGACGCCGCGAGGGCCGCCCCCGGCCGCCGGTTGCTGTTGCCGCTTCTGTTGGCGGCGGCGGCGGCCGCAGCAGGCGAACCAGGCGGCGCAGTCCCGGAAGATGAGCAGCCCTACCACGTTGACGGCCAGCCCCAGGGCGCCCACGATGAGCACCAGCTCGGGGTCATCGATGCGCTCGGGCCGGGCCAGGCGCAGCACGGCCTCCACGAAGATGGTGAAGCAGAGCGCGGTAAGGAAGACGGCGTTGCCGAGCGCGCCCACCACCTCGGCGCGGGCGTAGCCGTAGGTGGCGCTCAGGCTCCCGCGGGGGCGCCGGGCGATGTAGCGGGCGCTCAGCCCCACGCACAGCGAGATCAGGTCCGACAGCATGTTGAAGGAGTCGGACAGCAGCGCGATGGAGTTGCCCAGGTAGCCCGACACCAGCTCGGCCACGAAGAAGGCGATGGTGAGCACGAGCATGAAGAGCAGCCTGCACGTTTTGCCCGAGTAGCGGCCCATCCCCGCCCGGCCGATCGTCCCGCCGCCACAGGTGGGGGCGCGGCGCCCTGGACTCCGCCGTGGCCTGGTCCCCGCCTCCCGGGCCGCCCTGCCCGCCGGCACCCGGGCTTCTTATAAGGCGGAGGCGGAGGCAGAGCGGCCCCGGTCCCCGCACGTCCAGAGTCTAAAGGAAGGGCCGGGCGGCCGTATCTAAGGGACCTTTCGCCGCCTCCCCGACCCCTGCCCCTCCCTCGCGGCTCGGCCTCCCTTGGTACGTGGCCACGGGCCAGTGTCTGTCCTTCTAAGGACGGAAGTGGGCAGAGAGGAAAGCTGCCGAAAAGAGGGGGCGTGCCTGGATGGCACCCGTCACAGACACCCCCTAAACACAAGTGGTATTCACCCGACGACCCCTTTTCTCCAGTCCCTCCAATCATCTGTGCCGTGACTGTTGGCTTTTAGTGATAAGGACCTTGACTGCTGCGGGGTGTGTTCGCAGTGGTGGACGTGAACACCTTCGCGTACGTGCCCAGACACCGATTCATTACAGATTCCCTAAGAAGCTGGGAGCACCGACCCGTCCCACCCTGCCCTTCCGGGTGCTTCCTGCCTTGCATTTGCGAAGTTGGAGCTGATTGCTTGGCACTCCCACTCCAACACCACACATGGTGTAGCTATTTTATCCTCTCTTCTTGCTCACAGCCTTCCTAAAGGGCACACTATCGCTTCTGTCACCCCCTCATGGCCCAGCATCACCCCTGTCCGCCTTTAGGAACTTGGCTCACAAGGTCACCTTCCAGAGGTGAACTGCAGGCAGCCCTGGGGGAGAGCTCAGATCACACTTCTGTGAGCCTGGCACTCCCTCCCAGCTCTCAGAAATGCAGTTTCTCTGTCATAGGTGCAGGTCCCTTGGCCACCAAAAAAAACAAGGCTGGCCTCCTCTGTGTACTTGTCTCCGTTCTCCATTGGAGAGAATATTCTCCTCACCCCCATGGGTCCCTCCCAGCATGACCTGATAGAGTTCAGTGACTGACCTACGTGAAGGCTTATTCCAAATAGAGCCTTTCTGTTGACAACAGGCCGTGTTCCAAGTAAACGTCACCCAGAAAAGGACTGTCTCCAGGACTCGGGGAAAAACCAAGGATCGTGGTCCTTGAAGATGGGTGTTTGCTCTTGGTCAGTTCAGGGAGCGGGGTGGAGGAGCCTTGCAGGTTTCTTTATTGGTTTGTTTTGGTTTTATACTCTTGTCTCATTCCGAAAAAGATCTGAGGGTGAAGTCTGATGATCTCTCTTCTCCCTCCCCCATTCCCAACCCCTGAACTTTAACCATTCCTAAAAAAACACATCTGCTTTTGGCTTGGAGATGAATAAAAATGTCTCACTCCAAAACAGCCACAGAATCCATTCAGGGAACATTCTAATTCTAGTCCCATTCATTGCCTTAGCCTTGTAAAGCATGATCTTGTCTTTTAATGGTCCCCAAGCGTCCTTAACAAGATGCAAAAACATCTTGGATCTGAGGGTTCCACCTTATACAAGATGAGCCTCGAAATTCTGGGACCCTGTGAGGCATTCCCTTCCCACCTCCAGGAAAATACCCCTACACTGAGAACTTGAGGAAATTGATCATTTAAAGTCTTCTCTAGGGACTTCCCTGGAGGTCCAGTGGTTAAGACTCCGTGCTACCAATGCAGGGGACACGGGTTCGATCACTGGTCAGGGATCTAAGATTCCGCATGCCCCATGGCGTGGCCAAAAATAAAATTAAAAAAAAAAACAAACCACCATTATTTCAAAAATAAATCAATAACTAAAGTCTTCTTCAAAAATTAGTGTTAAAATGATCAAAAACTAAAAAGCAGTAAAGATATATAGGCTGATGAAAGTTTTGAGGCTGAATGGTCTTGCACAAGGTTCCTTAATTGTCTGGGCCTGTTGTCACTACTGTAAAATGGGGGTAATCATAGTGCCCTCTCATAAGGTTGTGAGGATTGAAGGGGTTAATAGGTGTAAAGTGATTATAACAGTGTTATTGTAACAGATTATAATAGTAAGCACTCAATAAATGTTAACGGCTTATTTAAAAAAAAAAAAGAAGCAGCAGACAGGAAGAAAAAGAAGGTGTGGGATGAAGAAGAGAGTGGGCAAGAGAAGGGAAGAACGAAGTGGTCCAAAGGGCCACATGATAGTATTAATATTAGTATTAATATTAGTAATACAGCATGTGTAACAAAATTGCTATTGAGCCACAGATGACACACTCTAATACAAGAAGAAGCTATGCCCAAGTACTGCAGACTGTGAAACCCCTGAGACATGTAACCTATGACAGAAAGCCAAGCAGTCAAAATAAGAGAGAAAGGCCTTTCGGAGATCACTTGACAGCGTTAACACAGTCCCCGCTGATTGCATTTCTCTGTCATTCACAACTGCAAGAAAAACCTGAGAACAGCAGAAATATATCACTTGTGTCTGTTGCCCAGTCATTCTCCTAACCAAAGGCATATAAGAAGAATTATGTCATTGCCCCGGGAGGGCAGTCAGTGGAACTAGAAAGCCAGCGGCTGAGGAAGCGTAGTGCCCTGCCCAGGGCCTAGTTCCTGACTTCAAGGAAGTCTAAAGACTAAGGGTGTCAACCAAAAGCACTTCAGGAAAATGTTCTGATATATATAGTTGTGTGTATATGTATATACATACATGTTGCTGTGTGTACATATATATATAGTTGTGTGTAAATATACATATATATAGTTTGTGTGTGTGTATGTATACATACACATCTATATATATATAGGTTATACATATATAATCTAAATTAATTGCCAAAAATTTAGACTTCATCTTATAGTTACTATGAATTATGAGGTTTCGGTAGCTTTTTTTTAAAATTTTTATTGGAGTATAGTTGATTTACAATGTTGTGTTAGTTTCAGGCATATAGCCAGTGAATCAGTTATACATATACATATATCCACTCTTTTTTCTTTAGATTCTTTTCCCATATAGGCCATTAAAGAGTATTAAATAGAGTTCCCTCTGCTGTACAGTAGGTCCTTATTAGTTATCTATTTTATATATAGTAGTGTGTATATGTCAATTCCAATCTCCCAGTTTATCCCTCCCCCCCAACCCCCTGATAACTATAAGTTTGTTTTCTACATCTGTAACTCTATTTCTATTTTGTAAAGTTCATTTGTACCATTTTTTTAAATTCCACATACAAGCAATATCATATGATATTTGTCTTCCTCTGTCTGACTTACTTCACTCAGTATGCCAATCTCTAGGTCCATCCATGTTGCTGCAAATGGCATTATTTCGTTCTTCTTTATGGCTGAGTAATATTCCATGGTATATATGTACCACATCTTCTTTATCCATTCCTCTGTTGATGGACATTTAGGTTGCTTCCATGTCTTGGCTATTGTAAATAGTGCTGTAATGAACATTGGGGTGCATGTATCCTTTTGAATTATGGTTTTCTCCAGATATCTGCTTAGGAGTGGGAGCTTTTGGTTATTGAGCTCTGACTCTCTGCCTAGCCCTTGTGCTAAGTACTTTATAGTCATTATCCCATTTCATCCTCACAACAGCCCCATAAAATAAGTACAGGAAGACTTCAGAGATACTGTGGGTTCGGTTCCAGATGACCCCAATGACGGCCAATGAAGCGAATATCACAAGAAAGTGAGTCACACAGAATTTATGGTTTCCCAGTGTATTTAAAAGCTATGTTTACACTATACTGTGGTCTATTAAGTGTACAATAATAGCATTATGTCTAAAAATGCAATGTACATAACTTGATTAAAAATACTTTCTTGCTAAAAATGCTAACCATCACCTGAGCCTTCAGTGAGTCATAGCAGTAACATAAAGATCACTGAACACAGATCACCAAAACAAATATAATAATAATGAAAAAATTAGAAATATTGTGAGAACTTTCAAAATGTGACACAGAGACACGAAGTGAGAAAATGCTATTGGAAAAATGGCCCCAATAGACTTACTCGATGCAGGGTTGCCACAAACCATCGATTTGTAAAACACACAATATCTGTCTACCAAGCACAATTAACCAAAGCACAAAAAAAAAAAAAAAAAAAAAATGAGGCATGCCTGTACTACTTTATAGGTGAGGAACCTAAAGCCCAAAGATTTTAAGTAACTTGGGCTTCCCTGGTAGCGCAGTGGTTGAGAGTCCGCCTGCCGATGCAGGGGACGCGGGTTCGTGCGCCGGTCCAGGAAGATCCCACGTGCCGCGGAGCGGCTGGGCCCGTGAGCCATGGCTGCTGAGCCTGCGCGTCCGGAGCCTGTGCTCCGCGACGGGAGAGGCCACAACAGTGAGAGGCCCGCGTACCACAAAAGAAACCAAAAAAAAAAAACAAAAAACCTCTTTGCTGCTACACATCTAAGCCATATCCTGTAATATGTCATATCTATAATAAAGTTGGTGTTATGTTCAACTATCATCTGTCTCTTAGCTATCAATTGCTTCCAAACCTAGCAGAGTAAGAAAGGGGTATTCTTAATTAGTACCTAAAGCCCTAACATACTGGTGAGTTGGCAGGAGCCTTGAGAAGGATAAAGGTGAGAATCTAGAGGCCAAACTAACACATGGAGATTGAGGCTTATGGTGAGGCCAGGGCAGGCGCTGTTAAGTTTTAGGTCTCCAGTAAGTGTGAGCCAGGCAGGATTTTGACCTTGGCAAATGAAAGCAGCTTCCTGCCTACAGAAGAATGGTTGTTGTTATAGATGTTTTAATAGGCCTTTGAGAGCATGAGTTTTGAAGACTGTTTTCTTACTGTGTGCTTCAGTCTTACTGTGCAAAGAAAGTGAGAGACAGAGTAGTTTGCTCTCAAAAACAAGGACATTGCACCACAGGAAGAGAGTTTTCTTCAGGCTAGACAAATGCAGAAAAGAAAAGGAGATGCACATCTATCTAAATATACTTAAAGAGGGGATTAGATTAGATCAGACTGGGAACTTGGAACCAAAGATACAGAGACAGGAAGCAAGATTTCAGACGGCTGATTGGCATCTAGGAATGCACCTCACCACTCCCAGAGGGAACCAGATGCAGGGACCTATTAAAAGTCATCCTCTTAGAACAGACTTAGGGTTGCCAAGGGGTGGAGGGGAGGGATGGACTGGGAGTTGGGGATTAGCAGATGCAAACTATTATATATAGGATGGATAAATAAGGTCCCACTGGATATCACAGGGAACTATATTCAATATCCTGCGATAAACCATAATGGAAAAGAATACGAAAAAGAATGTAAATATATGTATAACTGAATCACTGTGCTGCAGTAGCAACTAACACAATACTGTAAATCAACTATACTTCAATAAAATAAATTTTAAAAAAATTTAAAGAAAGAGTCAATAGTCTTAACAAAAAAGGCATCCTCTTAAAGCTATGATACCATCTAAAATAAAAGCAACTGGGGAATACAGCAATTGTCCCACATCTGCCCCATTGTCACATGCTGGGGATCTGTGTGAATGGGGATGATGCCCACCCACTGTGGAAGTGGATGAAAGTCCAGCCCAAGGGGAGGGGCATGCTGGGAAATGCCATCAAATGGAACTTCACCAAGTTCCTCATTGACAGGAACGGCTGTGTGGTGAAGCGGTATGGTCCCATGGAAGAGACCCTGGTGATAGAGAAGGACCTGCCGTGCTACCTCTAGCTCCACAAGTGTGCTCCCCCGACCCGAGCCTGCCACCTGTGCCCCTCGGAGCCTTCCACCCGGTGTCCATGATGGTCTGCCTGAAAACCAGCCCCTGGTGGGGCAGACCCGAGAACCCGGCGTGCACCCCTGCCAGAGGAAGGTTCCTGGGCCCAGCTCACGGCTTGGCAACCCCACCCCCTGCAGCCTTGTGGGAATAAAACACACAATACAAATTGGACAAAAAACCAAAAAGGCCCTTTCTTTGTTTCTTTAGTTCACAGATCTTCATGGTGGGGATGGAGGGGAGAAGACTTAAGGAGCTGCACCTGAGGAGTCTCATATGCCCTGGGCCCTGAATAAGATGACAAGATCCTGAACGTGAAGCTGATGCCCTATGAGATGAGACGGTAGGGGTTTGGGGAGCAGCGAATGATTTTGTATGTGGAAATGACGTGAACTATAGCTGGAGGGCAGACTGTGCAGATTGTTTTTTCCAAAGATGCCCACAACCATATCTCCTATTCCACAGGGAGACCCTGATGCTTCTATCCAGAAGTGCGTCTGAGGGCTTGATTCTCCTTCCGTCTTGTCACTTGCTTGTAACCCATACAATCTGAGGTTGGGCCAGAAAAGGCATTGAGGTGTTTACCTTGTTTGATGGAACCCTCATGTTTGAAACCTGACCCACCGTGGACGATGTCCTGAGGCCACGCTGTGTGAGGAAACCAAGCCCCACAGCAAGGGCATGTGTAGGGGTCCAGTCAGCAGTCCTAGACGTTGAGACCTCCCAGCCCAGGAGCCAGACACATGATGATGCAGCCTCTCACCATCACCTCGCTACCCCCAGCCTTCGAATCTCCCCAGCCGAAGCCTCAGACATCGTGAAGCAGACAAGCTGTTCCCACTATGTCCTTTCCCAATTCTGGTCCAGAGAATCGTGAGTATCATCAGACGATTGTTGTTTTACTTTTTTATGCCACTATTGGTGGTGGTTTGTTACACAGTAACCAGGACAGGGAACCACCACGTAAAGACCGACAGAGCTATACCAAAGCTTCTACACAATTTGGAGCTATCTGAGAGGAGAAGCCAGGAAGATTAGCATAGAATATTTAAGGTGTCATTAGA
Organism: Leucopleurus acutus; assembly: GCF_964270905.1. Taxonomy (NCBI): domain Eukaryota; kingdom Metazoa; phylum Chordata; class Mammalia; order Artiodactyla; family Delphinidae; genus Leucopleurus; species Leucopleurus acutus. The sequence continues at coordinate 18,620,096 of NC_139143.1, forward strand.
TGTCCTTCAAAGCAAAACAGTTATCGTGGATGTGGCGGTTTGCCTGTGTTCTGTTGGACAGGTCAAAAACAGACAGAGCTAGGACACCAAGGTCAGGGAGAAGGAGGATGAGACGTACCGAAGGGGATCAGGCAAGAACATAAAAGTGTGAGTCCAGGCCTGGCTTAGACTTTCGGTTTATTTGGAAAATGCTTTTCAAGTGAGATGATCCAACTCAGAGAGGTGAGAGTTGACGAGATCTGTTTGGACAACAGTTAACAGTTGCTTTTGGCGAATCCATAAACACTGAATTCATTTCCCTCACTGTGATAAGAAAAAAATCTATGTTGGAAAAATAAATGTCTGGCCCAGAAAACAAGGACCAAGTAAAAGGAAAAATGTCCAACAAAAACACTAGCCTCATGTGGGGTAGAGAAGGAAAGAGAACAACTTTAAGAACTTATTAAGCCACGAAACCATGAACAACTCAACTTAGCCTTCCTGAGAGAAGAGCACAAGAGGAACAAAAGCACTAGAAGCCCCTCCTACGCTTCAGAAGATTCAGCAGGAAGATCCACTCTGCAAGGCCTGAGGCAATCAAAGGCTGTGGGCAGACAATCTCTGGAAGGTCGGAAAGCAGCAGCACGAACAACAGGATGAGCTTCCAATATTTCAAAACAGCTTCAGCTCAGAAATCCACGGAGACTGACCCTCAGGCTGAAACAAACATGGGAGTGAGCGAAAGGCTTCCTCAGGAGGCAGGAGTCACAGGCCTGAGCAGCTCTGCAGCTGGAGACAGCAGCAGCAAATCTCTGAGGCCCAGGATTAATAAGAGCCCACTCACAGGAGAGTGAGTGTAGACGGAGCGGAAATAGGCACTCAAGATGGAAATGGAATTCAGGAGTTGGCTTACTTGCATTCCTTCCTTCCTCGCTTTCTTCCTCCCTCCCCCACCTCCTCCCTCCCTCCCTCCTTCCCCCCTCCCTTCCTCCCTCCCTCTCTCCCTTCCTCCCTCCCTCCTTCCCTCCCTCCCTTCCTTCCTTCCTTCCTTCTATCTCTCTCTCATACACACACACACACACACACACACACACACACACACACACACACACACACACACTGACTAGGAAGGAAAAGTGCCACAAGTAAAATCTGGAGCCTAGGATGCCATTGCTGCAAATTTCTAAACTCTGCAAGTAGACAGGGAATATTTTAAATGTCACTCCCTGAAAAAGGATGCAGTGGGTTTACCAGATACAAAAATCTTGGTATCATTATTAACCTCCTGTTGTGAGGTCTGTGCCAGCAGAGCCAAGTCTGCTGACACATACCAACCCACATCTTAAGAGAGGCAGAAACCAAGAAGACTCCATCTGTCATTCACCCTTTCCTCTGACATCCCTGAGCCTCTGCTATGATCCCTATAAGTAGTAATGAGGGCCTGGCTCATACTAAGTGCTGAGTTCTGGGAACATAAATTTACCTCTATTAACTGCTTTAGCTCTGGGATAATATTATGTGGTTCTGTCAAACTTTTTGGACGCTTTAAACAGTGTGGCAGGAAATTAAGAAAATACTCAGAGGCCAGAAATGAAGTGAAAGCCCAAATCCAGAAAGGTGAGTTGAAGCCGGAATCCAACTTAAGGATATCTGTCCAATAAAGACAAAAGCTCTAGTCTTGGATTTTAATAGCCACGTGATCAGGTACGGCATAAGAGACAAAAGTTAGATCCATGCAAGATGAGGTCAGAGATTCCCCTCATAAAGGTAAATCCTTTGGTGACAGTTTGAATCAAAACAAAGCAAATGATAAAATAAACAAAAACTCACTACCTCAGAGAAGACAGCATGAAAACTTGCATGTTTCAGCCTTGGTTTTGGGTGGAGAGAAAAACATCCCCTATGGGAAGTTGGAACGGTACTGTGGCCTTCATGTGGGAATGAAGTCTAAATTCTCACAATAATAATAATAATAATAGTCCTCAAGCAAAGAATTTTTAAAGTGCTCACAAGTTGGTAATGGTTTCAGGGACCCGATGAAAAGAAATGCAAATCTTCCGTGGAAAAATATACTTACAACTATTCCTCAAAGAATCCCCTCAAAGAAAGTTCCACTGATCACGAGTTTACAATAAAAAATTATGAAACACACAAAACATGAAGAAGCAAACCACTTTGAGAGAGGCAGGGAAAATAATAAACAGCAGAATCAGACATTCAAAAGTTGCAGATGTTGAGAATATCAGCTACAGAATATAAACTGAGTATATTTAATATACAGGAATAAAGGAAGGTAAAGAAAATATAAATAAAGATCAAGGCACTATAAATGAAAAATATATTAGTTGAAACTGAAAACTCAGTACAAGGCATGCCTACTCCTCCTAGCCAGGGTGTTATCAGTGAAGGCCTGGTGGGGAGCCTGAACTCCCAGTCCTGCCCAGCAGTGATGAAGTACCCCTCTTCCTCAGGGGGTCAACAGACTCCAAATGGGAAACCTGAATTTCCACTTCCATCTTACAATAACAAAGCAGTACCCCCCTCCTCCCATCAGCACCATGTCAGAGAAGGCCTGCTCAAACAGAAAATTTAAATAAGATCCACAGTCTTGTAATACCCCAAATGTCCAGGATTCCTTTGAAAATCTTTCATCATACCGAAAACCAGGGAAATCTCAACTTAAGTGAGAAAGGTCAACAGTGCTGAGATGACACAGATGTTAGAATTATCTGATGAGGACTTTAAAGTAGCCGTTATAAAAATACTTCCACAAGCAATTGCAAACACAATTGAAAGAAATCAACAAGTAGAAAGTCTCAGCAAAGAAATAGAAGATGTAAAGAAGAATCAAATGGAAATTTTAAGACTGAAAAATACAATAACCAAAATTTTAAATTTCAGTGAGGAAGTCCCTGGCAGTCCAGTGGTTAGGACTCCATGCTCTCACTGTCGAGGGTCTGGGTTCAATCCCTGGTCAGGAAGCTAAAATCCCACATGCTGCGCAGCATGACCGAAGAAACCTCCATGAATTGGCTCAACAGCAGAATGGAGAAATAGAGAAAAAAATCAGTGAACTTGAAGATAGAATAACAGAAAGTTCCCTATCTGAGCAACAGAGAGAAAATAGGTGGGAAAATGAATAGGAGCTTCCAGGTCGTTGAACACATCAGGATGCCCGGATGGTGGTGTACTCAGAGAGGGCGTGGGAGCTCCACACCCCTTAAATGTAAATAGTCTAAATATACCAATTAAAAGGCATAAGATTGGCAGAGAGACTAAAAAAATACACCCAACTACCTTCATACCATGGAATAGTCACCAGTAAAAAGAAACCAACTACTGATACACAGAACAACTGGGATGGATCTTAGGGGCATTATACTGAAAGGAAAAAGCCAATTTCAAAGGTCACATATGTATGATTCCATTTATATAGCATTCCTGATATTAGAAGATTATAAAGATGGAAAGAGTGGTTTCAAGGGCATAGAGATGGGGAGTGAGGATATGGAATTATGGGTGTGATTATAAAAGGGTAGCATGGGGGATAACTTTGTGGTGATGTAATCATTCTGCATCTTGATTTTGGGAGTGGTTACACAAATCTACACATGTGGTAAAATGTCATAGAACTATATACACACATTGCACCAATGTCAATTTCTGAATAAGTGCAGGTACATCTAAAGAACTACCTAGACTACCTAGAATGCAACACAGAACAACAAAAAGTAGAAAATATGAAAAACAGTTTACAAGACATGGAGGACAGAGTAAGAAGATCTAAAATTATCTAATTACTGTTGCAGAAGGAGAAATGGGGCAGAGGCAAAACTAGAAAAGATCATATCTGAAAATCTTCCAGAATTTATAAAAGCTATAAATGCTTAGATTTGCGAAATGTGACAATTCTCAGGGGGGATAAATAAAAAGAAATTCACATTTGGAAATATTGTAGCAAAACTGAAGAACACCAAAGGCAAAGAGAAGATCTCTAAAAGGCGGTGAACTTATCCAACCTTGGATGTCCTGATGGGATGACATCTAGTCCAGTGGAAAACAATCCAGATTAACACTACTGAAGGGATCATGACTCTCCCAGGCCTGAGAATGAACTCAGAGGAAGTTCCCAAACTGAGGAAGATTTGGTGTTTTGTGATTTTGTTTTGATTTATCCTTGATCTGGACTTTAAGTTAATAATCAGGGGCTTTGATTTCTTCAGATAGAAAGTCATAAGGTCAAATATATTTAATTTTGAATTTTAATTTTTCCCTTATAATTTGATATTAACAGGGGATTCATGTTATTTAAATTTGGGGCATTTTTATGTTACTGACATTGAATTATTAGACTATCTTGATGCTATCATTTCATGTCACTGTGTAATCTCTAATGAGCAATAATGAACATTTTGGGGGCTTCAGAGTTCATTTAACTTACATATTTTCTGTTCTAACCCATTTTAGCCGTTGAGGGGATGGGTATCAAAATTGCTTAACACTGGTCACAAGGAAAATACCCACAGGAAACAGTGGTTATTGCAGGGGATGCAGGCCTTGTGAATACTGACAGCAATACTATCCTGATAACTGTCTATCTAGCTCTTTAAGGGGAGCCCCCAGTGAAGAACACATAAAGCTGGAGAGTATTGGGAGGAGATCGTTCCTCTGGTCTTGTGTTTCCATGCGGGGACCACCACGTAGGCTCTTACTGACCCCTTCATTCCCTCTCCAACCTCCTTGTGAGAAGTCACTCCTGGGGTGGGAAGGTCTTCTCTCATTGGTGGGCTTAGTGAAAGGAATAGAAGTTTGGTTCAGCCCTCCCGTGCTTTACACTTTGAACTACCTGTCCTCGGAGTGTCCATTCTCTCTGCTCCTGGGTTCAACTCTGTGCCCCCCGTTGTTGGGTTCGGCCCCAAAGAAGATGGGTATGTTTACTGCTGAGATAAGTATAATATTAGGAAGCATTGTGGGACTTCCAAGGTCTATCCTCCAATTCAGTTCTTTCAAAAACAGAGCTACAATTTTTATCGCCATCTGACTATCTTTGATCCCTTAGTTCTCAGTTAGCTCTAGACTCATGAGTAGACATTACTTATTGGCCTCATAAAGTCCCAACAATGTCATCAATCAACTCTGGTCAGGAGCTGTAGAGCTGGTTACCAGCTCCCCTATTCTCTCTCCTGCAAAATCTCATGGTGGTTTCTTCAGGTTAATAATTCGACAGAAAACAGGTGGTCTGTCCAGGCAGTTCCTCCTTCAACCTGACTTCCTGGCTGCTCTCCTATAAAGATCCAACCTCTAGTTCTCATTGGCCTGAGTCAAGGATCTTTTTTTTTCTCCAATGTCTATTGGGCTGATACATTTCTAGTGTTGTCAAGGCAGATAAAGAACATGACCACAGATACAGTTCATCGAAAATCACTTCCCTCAAAATTCTCTCAAGACACCTTCTCAGATGTAGACAACAAATAGCAGGACACAGATGTTGGAAGACATTCTTCTAAGAAAAAGGAGTCTCTAGATATCATTGCCTCTTATAAAAAATGATGACAAAACTAGTCTATGTCATAATCATCAGAGGGAGTTATACAAAATGTTTTATATAAATCTCAATGGCTACTGTCTCCACAAAAGAGCAAGGAGGAGGCAAAAAATAACAAATATATTCTTTATATCTTGTAAGCATCTGACCAAAAGAAAAAAAAATAATAAGCTTACTTTTACCCCACTTTCCTGGAAAATTAAGCCTCTCAGTAAGGAAAATAGGAATACCTAACTAGGCAGAACTGCAGGAGAACGTTTAAAAGGCAAACCATCTTATGGCAGAAAAGAGGCGTGGAAATGCAAAGTCTCGGTTCTAACATCAGTTTTGGGTTAACTATAAAACACTTCATGTCTCGGTTTCTTCATTCGTAACTGGTAAATATGTGACTTGGAAATACGAGCTACATCTGCATCATTTTAATGAGTGATATGTTGACATGTTAGTACCATTACAACCGTTTAAAATATATAATCTTTAACAGTTGAAAAATACAAGTAACGCCCTTCTACAAAGTGCTATCTTGAGCACTGAAGATGAGGCATGTAACATTTACGAGAGTCCTTAGAAAAATAATGCATCGTGAAGGTATTATTATTTATCAAAAGAAAAGCATGGAGATCCTTTAAGATAGGTGTAATGATACCTGAGATGAGGCTCATAATGATTAAGTGTCTTCTGCAGGGTCAGACCCAGGGAAAGAGGGAAGAAGTTCCAGAACCTGCATTTTCCAGTTACAGTCCCTGCTCCAGCTGGTTCACCCCACTAGAGATGCTACTAACCTGTCATCAGGAAGACATGTGTTTTTGTGAGGTGTTCCAGGAATGGCGACGGATCTGTATGGACCATACGTATGACTAACAGCAAACCGTTGTGTGTGTTGGCCCGGGATGAGGTCAGCTGCCAGTCCGTGGATGTGAAGTAGGCAAGGACCTGTCCACAGAGGGATCTTACTAACATGTCCTTTTTCCTTGTCCCTTCAGCCCTTGGACACTCACTACCAACCACCACCACCAAGTGTGAGCAGTTTATACACGCTATATCCTTTCATCCTCACAACATCCTTAGGAGATAGATAATTCCCCACTATACAGATCAAGAAACTGAGGTTTAATAAGTTGAAGTAACTTTCTGGAGGTCATTTAGCTAGTGGAATTAGGATCAATTTGTGGTGTATTAATTTGCACTTTTTGACATGCAATTTTGTGATTATTTCCAAATAAGTTTTCACTGTCCATGATTTTTTTTTCTTTCTTTGGTCAAGCAGAGTAGGTTTTATAATTAAACCTTCTAAGTCTTTGTCCTCTACCATTAACTCGCTGCATGACTGTGGTCCTGACTGATTCTGTTTTCTTATCTGAAAATGTAGAAATAGCAAGTATTCTTTCTCGCTAATCATTTCAGAAAACATATAATGCTCCAAACGTATGTGATATGCTGCTGTGATTATTCTCCCTAGACTTTCACAGCACTTGACAACTCACAGATGTCAAGAAAGACTTGGTTTTCATTAAGATTTAACTCAGGTGTCAGACAGAGTGGCCTCTGCATATTAGAAAAATATGTCTGAGAACAGGGAACTGGTTTCTTTATCTTCCTTTTTAAATTTCGGTTGAATTTATTTCACAAACATGAAACAGGGACTTCCCTGGTGGTGCAGTGGTTAAGAATCTGCCTGCCAATGCAGGGGACACAGGTTCAATCCCTGGTCCAGGAAAATCCCACATGCCGTGGAGCAACTAAGCCCGTGAGCCACAACTACTGAGCCTGCGCTCTAGAGCCCGCGTGCCACAACTACTGAAGCCCGTGTGCCTAGAGCCCACGAGCCACAACTACTGAGCCTGCGCTCTAGGGCCCGCGTGCCACAACTACTGAAGCCCCTGCGCCTAGAGCCCGCAAGCCACAGCTACTGAAGCCCACGCGCCTAGAGCCCGTGCTCTGCAACAAGAAGCCACCGCAGTGAGAAGCCCGCGCACCGCAACAAAGAGTAACCCCCACTCACTGCAACTAGAGAAACCCTGCACGCAGCAATGAAGACCCAAAGCAGCCAGAAAAAAAGAAAAAGTTAATTATTATTTTTTTTAAAAAACCATGAAATGGCACGTATTTTTCAGTCTTCCTTTAATCTTTCTTACTCGTTCCCTATAACTGACCCAGAACCCGGTCCCTGGGCAGCAAGAGAGGTGAGGCGGTACGCAAGCTGGCATGAATGTACAGAAAGAGACATAAGAGCACCTGCTCTGGAACAGATGCTGTGATCTGTGGTGGGTGTGTGTATACTTACCACTGAGTGCCCCTGTGGAACTGAACTGTTCAAAACGCTTGGAAAACAACAGTGAGTGTCAGATATGGACGAACGAGAAAGTAACAGCTTCTGGGAATTAAGCATCATGCTTCCTAAAACTGTTTAATAATTATTGCAAACGCCCAATCATTGCAATCCTGCCTCTGAAGTAGAAAGAGTACTCAGGGAACCAATATCTAGAAAGCCTTCTTCCCCTTTCTGGTTTGAAAAGCCGCCTTCACTTGTGAAGTTTCTGATCTCTGACTTACTCCGTGACTTGCTGGCGGGAGAGAGGCAGCCAATTCCCCCCCCACCACCCCCAACCTTGCCTCTCCTAAACCCTCAGATCCCTGCCTACTTTGCTTGTCTCTAGATAAAATCTGCTCTAAAAGGAAAACGAGTTACTTTCAGTGTCTACAGGACTGTCCGTGTAAAATATTCCCATTAGGCTATAGCACTGAGTCAACGAGAAGCTTGTGAGAGCAGCTAATCAGAAGCCTGTTAAAAGCCACCCCAGCAACAAACTTTGCTGATTACTGGGCTGGCACTGCCTCTAGCAGGTTGGCTGGGGAAATGTAATGCCACAAAGGTGGTGAGAGAGAGAGAAAGAGAAAGACAGGGAGGGAGAGGGAAAGAAAACAGTTTGGAAGCCAAACAAAATTAACATAAATAAATACACAGGAAAGGTATTTTGTTAAAAAAAATTTTTAAATACAAACAGATATTTTAGATCTAAATTGTTGTACACGGAAAGCCTATCCAGGACAGAGCTGCACGAAATTACCTTTGGTTTAAAATAAAAGCCAATGTACAGCACAGTATTTGTTCAAATGCAAGTCAAGGGCAAAAAGAGTTCTTTCCATTAAATTTTAAAGAAAACTCAAGCCTGAAAAATAATCAAAAAGAAAATGCAAACAGAAAAGATAATGTGAAAGTCAAGGTAAATTTAATAAAGTAAACAAGGAGTAGGAAAAATGCAAACAAAGCAAGTTTCGTCCCTAAATCTAGAGAAAGAAGGTAGTGGGTGCCCCGTATTTCCTAGGATCTGAATCGACATGTTGTTTTCACCTCTCTTCCTCTTCCCTGAACACATTTATAACTCTCTTCCCCCGAATACACTCACACATATAGCCATCCAAATTTTGGACTTTAAACCTATTTTGTTTGCTTTTTTCTTTTGTGCTTGCAATTTTTACTTTTTTCATTTTGCTTTTTACTTTAGCCAAATCTGCTCCACCATCACCTTTTCCTGTCGGAGATGGACACCCACTGGCTAGCTACTGATCAAAGGCTTCCAGACTCCCTGTCTCAACTAAATCTTCCATACATTCTTTTCTCCCCGGTGATTTTTCAAATTTCTGCCTCCCTCTGTCTGATTCTTCAAAGTATCTCTCTCCATGAGTCCTAGAGAGGTTTAAAGTCTTTACAGTACATACAGTCTGTTTTGCTAATATTTAAAATAAATTAGTGGTCTTATTTCCTACTCTTCTGTGATCTCAGACATAAAATATAACTCGTGTCAATTCCTACACCAGACAAAGCAAAACACGTAAAAGACCCATAGAACCGGGAGAGACTAAAGGCTTGCTAAGTAAAACATTCTCTTTGGCCACAGATCCCACCAAAAAAAGTGATGGATTACTTGATTCTGATCACTAAATCAGGAGGTACCACAGTTCTTTAGTTTTTAGGTACTTCAAAATGCTTTGAGCTAAAATTTAGATATATAGAAAATCTTTATCCTAAATTTGGGTTGAATCTTTTGAAATCAAGAATCATTTTTTCTTCATATTTTACACCTCCTGGTTTAAATCAATATGTATGGATTAATCACATTTTTTCTTACACTAGGAGATAGTTGGGTTAATGTCAATAAGTAAGATGTATCTAAGCCAAATATTTACTCTTTAAGCTTATTTAGGTGATGGGAAGGATATCAAAATGTATATTTTAGTGAAAGCGATAAATACATAACTCGAGACATAAATGCTAAGAAGCTAAGCAGCTATCCTAAAATCACTTGGAGGGTTTAAATACTCTAAAATTTCTAATAGAAGAATTCAGCAATACAAAAGCTACCAAAATAATAATTTAAACATAAGAACATGGACCTTAAAGCATTAGCGATATGTGTGTATAGTACCTAAAATAATAATTTAAACATAGAACATAAATCTTAAAGCATTATCTATATGTGTATATAGTACCTATCATTACAATTATTTAAAGTAGAACACTATACAGCATCAAACACTTCAAGAGAAGATAGATAATCTGGAATTAAGACAGTAGAAACCCACGTGGTCAGGGTGAAATATTTGTCTTTAAGACTCTTGTTATCTGAGCATGGACAGAAACATTGGAAAGCACTGCTTCCCAAACAAGGGCTGAACTAAGATCTACCTGATAATAATTCAATTTATAAAAAAAAGAACTATGGCTGTCTACCAATTTTTGCATTGGTCAAAGAGTCAAACTCTTTGCCTAAATTGCTTTTGCTATATGCAGGTAAATATCATATGTCTAGAGTAAAGACAAAATTAGAACTAAAAACACAAGTTTAGAAATGGTGACACTACCATTGTCAATACTAACCATGGGTTTGATCAGCTTCCTTGCCTTAAACTTATTCTTAGCAGTAAATATTTTTTTCTTGTATCAAATATGTGAATTTTATGATCTGGAACCTCAAGGAGAAATTTTTGCATGATGACTAATGTAAACAAGGCATAAAATCTCAAGTTAACTAATTACTGCCTTTTACAAAAGATGAGGTCCTAACTGATTCATTAAATCAAATAAAGATACAGACTCTAGTTTCTTGTCTGTCCCCTTTTATACTTAACACATACTGTAGGGATTCTCATAACATACATTCTACCAACAGGAAAACTTAGACCAAGATAGAATAAAGGACTGCTCCCAGCTGAGAAAGTTTACAATGGCAGGAAAGACAGCAGGAATACAATAAAAGATGCAAACTCTTACTCTGAGGTCCCTGGGCTGAGTTATATGATGCCCTGACTAGTAAGAGAAAACTTTTCAGCATCAAATAAGAAAAATCTTTAAATTTCTTAAAATCCAGATGAGCAATTAGAATTCAGTGATACTGGGTGATCACATAATTCAAAGCCTTGCATTGTGGTTTCTTTAAAAAAAACAATAACTAGTCTATACCAAGTGCCTATTAAGTGCTAAACACTTAGATTCCCATTGAGTCCTTACTGAGTCCACATTACAGGTGGGTAAACAGCCAGGTGAAGTAATTTGACAGCTGCCCTGTAGGAGAACCATGATTTGGACCTGGTCTGTTCATGCTATACGACTCCTTAAAAAGCACTGGGAATTGCTCTTCTGCAAGAAGCTTTTTTTTTTTTTTTTTGCGGTACACGGGCCTCTCACTGTTGTGGCCTCTCCCGCTGCGGGGCACAGGCTCCGGACGCGCAGGCTCAGCGGCCATGGCTCACGGGCCCAGCCGCTCTGCGGCATGTGGGATCCTCCCGGACCAGGGCACGAACCCGTGTCCCCTGCATCGGCAGGCGGACTCTCAACCACTGCGCCACCAGGGAAGCCCACTGCAAGAAGCTTTTAACATATATTTTTAAAATTCCTTTTGTGGCACTGAAGAAACACGGTTCCATCTGATAATTTATCTTTTGGATTTATATTTTTTCGATTTATTGTTCTCTTCCAAGATTTAACTCAGTCTTTTGAATGGATGACCCAATCCGTTTTGTACCCACTCTTAAGTCCCTCCTAAGGATTCACATGTAAATAAGCTTTCCTTTTTCTCAAACAGGACAGATGTCTACAATAAAGAAATACAAATATTTCCATTCAGAAAAAAGAGCTAAGTTTACTAGATCATCTTCTTTATTTTTTTCTCTCCCTTTTACATCACATTCCTTGAATAGATTCCTAAGAGGTGATCTGCCTAACCAATTGTTTGCTCCTTTGCTCCATGTGAGCTGGTTATGTACCCCAGTATTTTTTGAACATATTTTTAGGGGACATTGAAATATTATTTTTAAATTCAAACATAGTCGTGTCGTGTCTGGGTAAACGAAAATGAGTCACTAATTAAAGCAGACTGCTTTCAACGGCACCTCCGCTTTCAAAGTGCTCCCTCTATGGCCACAGTTTAGTGCCTTTCCCCCTGTCTGCCTGTCTGCCTATTTTCTCATTCCCTGTGACTAAAAGAGACCCCCATGTGGCCAGCTGCCACCCAGCTCATAAGGAACTTTGGACTGAAAGCGACTCTTTGGAGAAAGACCTTTAGTAAAGTCCGGGGGACGAGAGGGCGATCAAATGAATGGGGCCTCTCTCCACAGCACCCCCAGGGGCCCCCTAAGATAGCACCTGCCAGGACTCTGACCAAACTGCAGGAGCCGTTTACCTGTTTCAGCGTCTCCCTGGGGCCCTGGTGCCACGCAGTAACAGCAGTCCGAGAAGATGACATAGTTAAGAACATTGAACAGCAGCCCTATGACTCCAGCACTGAGAACCAGCAGTGGAGCCTCTGTCTTCTGGGGATCAATATACCTTTTGACAGCTTCAACCAGGATGCTGAACATCAGGGCCACGGCAAAAATGGAGTTGCCAAATGCTCCCACGACATCTGCCCGAAGAAAGCCAAACGTGCTCTTCCGGTGCTGTTTTATACTGCTGGCCCTTATGCCCCAAAGACCAATGATCATGGAGACCAAGTGGGAAAGGACGGCAAAAGCATCGGAGGCCAACGAGAGGGAGTTTCCTATGTGGGAGGTCACCAGCTCCATCACGAAAAGGAGGGTGCTCACAACGCACATGAGGATTAAACGGAAGCTTCTCCCTGAGTATCGCCCCATGGCGCTCTGCTCTGGACTGTCCCTCTCCCTTTCCTGGGAAGGCTTAGCTCTTAGGGGAGCAGCTACAGATGTAGTGATTACAGTTCCTGGATAACTCTCCCCTTCAGCCTTTCAGCGCCTGTCATATTTGAAAATCATCTTTTACGAGCTGCTATAAAGCCATAAAACAGTTTAAAGGGCAATTAAGCAAGAGATGTCACGTGAGCGGGGACTTACTGAAACGATGACACTGACTTCCAGATATGAACTTGAGGGCTTTCTTTTGTTTATTTGTTTTTGTGTATCGTTACAGAAGTTAAGACCCTCTGTGTCTGAATCACGCAGAAACTCACACGTAGCTGTGGCCTTCTCAGATCCCACGCTCCATGTTTGCAATAAGTGCTCCGGTATCTGAGATAAACAATCGTATCTTGTTGACCTGGTGTGTAAATGGTTTCGAATTCTGTTTACTGCATGGAACAGGGAATATTCTAGGGTCACTAATCCAGACATTAGAGCTACAGTAAGTGAAAGACAAAGGAGAAGCTAGGGTGATTTTTTTTCTACTGCCTTGCCCACTGACCTGGAATAAACAAGCACCCTACTTCCAAACGTTCTCTATAAATAAGACAAGAAAAACATTCCTCATGTTCAGAAAAGTTATAATACCTTTAAACTGGAGGAGCTAAAGATATAACCACAGTTAGTTTCAGGAAGAAGGCCAAATTCTAATTACTTGATTTAACTGATGCAAGGAAATTTTTTTGTTTTTAATCTTATCATCTGTCACTTATAACCCTTAAAGGTTTACCAGTCCCCGAATATCTAAAACAGTAGCAGCCTCTATTGTTTTGAGTAGACTGCCTACAGTCAATCCTTTAAAGAAATACAGTGAAATTACTATACCCAATATTTTCTGAATTTGAAGTCTGATTATGATGGTTAATTTTTTTAAAGGTTTTTTTAATTATGTGTAACGCAGACAAAATTATTTAAGTCAACAAATTTTTAAGGAATTTCACATGTTCTGATTCTTTCCACTGCCAATCACCTTAGTTCCTCCAAACTCATAATCTTCAAGATAAAATAGTCCTTTCAAAAAGAAGTTATCATGTAAGTCAGCCCACAATTCTTTTAGTTAGGCTTCTTTGATCTCCAGTGAAATATGGACACACTTCAAAATTCCCCACCTGTAATCTTTGGGATCCAATTTCCTCAAGCGATTTACTTTAGGACTATGTTTAGGGTCAGAAGATGGATCTGCCTGGTTCTGAATTTGACACCCTCTAAAAATGTATTAGGTTCAAATCATATTCCCTCCTAAGCCATCACACTCTAGAACAGTACAGATCATTGGGATATGCCAATACCTAAGATAAAAAGTTTGACTGTTAGGTTTTTCATAGTTTACTTGGCAGCTCTGTCTTTTAGTTCTTTCCCACAGATCTAACAGGTAGTTCTACGAGTAAAGGAAACCACACAGTTAATCTATGAGGCATTTCCAACAATGTAGGTTTACAGAAAAATCCCTGATGGTTAATTTTATATGTCAAATTCACTGAGCTTCCAGGTGCCCAGACACCTGGTCAAACATTATTTTGAGTGTGTCTGTGAGGGTGTTTTTGGATGAGATTAACATTTGAGTCAGTAGACTGAGTAAAACAGATTGTCATCCTTAATGTCAGTGGGCCTCCTCCAATCAGTTGAAGGCTTGAACGAAACAAACTAGCTGACCCTCCTGCAAGTAAGGGAGGAGTCCTCCTACTGACTGCCTTCAAGCTGGGACATTGGCTTTTTCTTACCTTCAGGCTCAAACCAAAAGATCAGCTCTTCCTATGTCTCAAGCCTGTGGGCTAGAACTACACCATTGGTTCTCCTGAGTCTCCTGCTCACCATGTAGATCTTGGGACCTTCTCAGCCTTCATAATCATGTGAGCCAATTCCTTTTAATAAGTCTATATTTATATACACATCCAATTGGTTCTATTTATCTGGAGAACTTAGACTAACACACTGACTTTGACTAAAACCTGATACTTTAGATGCAGCCTTAATAATTTCTTTAGTATTTCATAAATAATCTCCAATTCAGTTGATATTCTAACAGTGAGACTTCTAATACAACCAGGTTGTAAAAATTATTGCACTAAGACTATCTCGTTCATCCATTCATGCAACAAATACTGAGTTCCTACATGTCAGACACAGTTCTAGTCTCTGGGGAGACAGAAGTGACCAAAACAGAGAAAAATCCCTAACGTCATGAAGCTTACCTTCTAATGGGGGAAGACACAGATAATGAACAAAATAGATCATAAAACATATTGAATGTCAGCTGGTAATAAAAAATGATGGAGACAAATGCAGCACAGAAGAGGGATAGAGTGTTGGCAAAGGGGTGAGGTTGTAATTTTAAATAAAGTGGTCAGGGAAGAATTTACTGAGATGTTCTTTGAGTAAAGGAGGTAAGAAACTGGGCCATGAAGACATCTGAAGGAGATCTTTCTAGGCAGAGGAAGCAATGGGCATAGGAAATTAAAGGACCACCCAAAGAGTTCAGCACGGTTGAGGAGGAGTGACTGAGGGAGAGAAATAGAATATGAAGTCAGGGAGGTGATGGAGGGAGGGGGCAGATCACGTGGGGTCCTGAGACGGGAGATTATGGAGAAGAATGACAAGATCTAATTTATGTTTTAAAAGAATAATTGGATCCCATGTTGAGATTACATGGGGCAGAGATACCAGTTAGGGGGCTGTTGGCAATAATCTAAAGGAAATATGGGTGACTTAGACCGGGTAGGAAGTGGGAACATCCGGGCAGAACCAGCTACATAACTCATGGTTCTAGTACAATGGCAGTGCAGGATCCCTTGTTCAAAAATGACTGAGTTTTTAAATGGCGCAGCCACTATGGAAGGTACGGCAGTTCCTCAAAAAATTGAAAATGGAAGTGTCATATGATCCAGTAATCCCACTTCTGGGTATATATTCCAAAGAATTGAAAGCAGAGTCTCAAAGGGATATTTGTACACCCATGTTCATAGCAGCACTATTCTCAATAGCCAAGAGACGGAAGAAACCCAAGTATCCATTGACAGAAGAAAGGATAAACAAAATGTGATCTATACATACAATAGAATATTATTCCATCTTAAAAAGGAAGGAAACTTAGACACACGTTACAACGTAGAAGAACCCTGAGGACATTATTATGCCC
Organism: Leucopleurus acutus; assembly: GCF_964270905.1. Classification (NCBI taxonomy): domain Eukaryota; kingdom Metazoa; phylum Chordata; class Mammalia; order Artiodactyla; family Delphinidae; genus Leucopleurus; species Leucopleurus acutus. The sequence goes on from NC_139143.1 coordinate 18,635,947, forward strand.
TGTGAAATAAGGCAGTCACAAAAAGACATGTTGTGTGATACCAATTATATGGGCTATTTAACATAGTCAGATTCATAGAAACAGAAAGTAGAATGATGGTAGCCAGGGGCTGAGTGGAGGAGGGCGTGAGGGAGTTGTTGCTTAAAGGGTTTTGAGTTTGTTTTACAAGATGAAAAAGATCTGGTGATGGGTTGCCCAACAGTGTACACATACTCAACACTGAAGTGTACACTTAAAAATGATTAAGATGATAAACTTCATGTTATTTTATCACAATTAAATATTTTTCCTTATTCAAAGTTTCAACACAGCAACAGCAGAGCATTAAAGCAATCCCAGGGCCCTGAATATACCCAGGATGTATTTGAAGTTAGAGTCAACAGCATTGGCTGAGCAATTGGATGTGAGGTACGAGACGAAGAGAACAGTCAAGGTGACACTAAGGGTTTTGGCCTAGAAGAATGCCATTGCGACTGAGATGAAGGTAAAACAAAGGTGACAGCTGTAGGAACAGAGCTGGAGCAAGAGGTGAAAATGACGTCGTTTGGTGTATCTATTAGACATCCAAGTTGAAGCGCTAAGTAGGGAGTTAAACAAGGGAGTCTGGAGTTCAGAGGAGATGGATAGGCTGGGAATACATGATCTTGAGAGTTGACAATATACAGATTTAAAAGCCATAAGACTGCCTGAGATGACCAAAGAAATGAGAGAAAAGAGAAAAAGAAGATACAAATAGATAAGAGGGAAGGACCAGAGGGATGAAAGGGAAAATAGGAGAGTACAGTATTCTGAAGGCCAAGAAAGAATGTGTTTCAAAGAGGAGAAAGGATTAATCTCCAAAATTTACAAGCAGCTCATGCAGCTCAATATCAAAAAAACAAACAACCCAATCCAAAAATGGGCAGAAGACCTAAATAGACATTTCTCCAAAGAAGATATACAGATTGCCAACAAACACATGAAAGAATGCTCAACATCATTAATCATTAGAGAAATGCAAATCAAAACTACAATGTGAGGGGCTTCCCTGGTGGCGCAGTGGTTGAGAGTCCGCCTGCCGATGCAGGGGACACGGGTTCGTGCCCCGGTCCGGGAAGATCCCGCATGCCGCGGAGCGGCTGGGCCCGTGAGCCATGGCCGCTGAGCCTGCGCGTCCGGAGCCTGTGCTCCGCAACGGGAGAGGCCACAACAGTGAGAGGCCCGCGTACCACAAGAAACAAACAAACAAAACCCTACAATGTGATATCACCTCACACCGGTCAGAATGGCCATCATTAAAAAATCTACAAATAACGAATGCTCGAGTGGGTGTGGAGAAAAGGGAACCCTCCTACACTGTTGGTGGGATTGTAAGTTGGTGCAGCCCTATGGGGAACAGTGTGGAGGGTCCTTACAAAACTAAAAATAGAACTACCATATGATCCAGCAATCTCACTCCTGGGCTTACAGAGGGACAAAAACATAATTCAAAAAGATTCATATACCTCTATGTTCATAGCAGCAGTATCCACAATAGCCAAGACATGGAAACAACCTACATGTCCATCAACAGATGAATGGATAAAGGAGATGTGGTACATATATACAATGGAATATTACTCAACCTTAAAAAAGAATGAAATAATGCCATTTGCAGCAACATGGATGGACCTAGAGATTACCATACTAAGTCAGAAAGAGAAAGATAAATACCATATGATATCACTTATATGTGGAATCTAAAATAAGACACAAATGAACATATCTACGAAACAGACTCACAGACATAGAGAACAGACTTGTGGTTGCCAAGGGGGAGGGGGAAGGGAAGTATTGGGAGTTTGGGATTAGCAAACTATTATATATAGGATGGATAAACAACAAGGTCCTACTGTACAGCACAGTGAACTATATTCAATATCCTGGGATAAACCATTATGGAAAAGAAAAAGAGTATAACTGAGTCACTTTGCTGTACAGCAGAAATTAACACAACATTGTAAATCATATACTTCAATAAAATAAATTTTAAAAAAAGAAGACGGTTCGTCTGAAACAGCAGAGAAGGAGGATATATGGACATATGAGTGGGGTAGATGTGGTGGAGGGTTCTGGGGGTTCTGTTGATATTTTCTCTCTCTTAGTGAAATAGAAATCAAGATGATCAACCAAAAGTCAGAAGGGGCAAGTATGGAAAATCCCAGGAGAAAGAAGTTATGAAATAATTGTCCAGGAGAGTGGAGAAAATGAATGAATGAGGGAAATATTATCCGATTACCTGTTTAGCACATATAAAGTAACCCCGATGTGAACACTGTCAACAGCCTGTTAAACGCCAAGCTCCTCACTCATTCAGCAGGTATTTCTCAATCACAAAATGTGGTTTTGGTGACATACTTAAAATATATTTGAAACACCCCTATTACATGAGACTTCTTTAATAGGATCTGTTTATATCATTTCAGTACTATTGATGTTCCAAGCTCTTAAATCTTCCAGTAAAGTTGAACAAAGCTACTGGTTTAACATCACCTACTGAGCCATAGAAATGTGTTTGTATTTGTTATATTGTAAGTCTGATGGTGTGGCAGAATAGGGCAGTTTAATTTTCCAGCTGTTAACATCTCAAGTGTAGGGTAGTTCTCAGTGTGCTACTATTGGCAAGGATCACCTCATGACGTGTCAGTGTCACTAGGCAATGGCCTCCTACCATTGCTCCATCTCCCTGTCCACTTGATTGCCTGATTTTCCATCTAAAATAGAACAACTTTGAGGAGATAAAGCCAAGAAAGGGAAAAAGCATGTTTGGTTTAACTCACTACTGTCTGCTCTGGCACGTTGTACAGAGCGAGCACTCAATTTATTAAAGAAATAAATGGCTAGCATTTTCTAGACGTAGTAAAAATGACAAAGGGCCAAAGATATGTTTGCAAATAACAGGGTAGGGGTAGCTGCCTCCCCAAACTTTTGATGATCCAGACAGCCGCTGAACACCATAGTTATATGATAAATGACTAATATCAATATTTATAACTAAAATCAAATAGAAGTAGGGTGATATATCCACACTTTCTAGTCAAATGTCTTGTTTCTGCTTGTCTTATGGAGGGTTCCACTGCTGTTGATCTGAAGACTCAAAGCCTCTCCAGTAGCAGCCAAATGAGTTGCTGTTAATGTCCAATTCTCATAAAGGCTTCATGTGACTTACTGGCATAATTAGGAACTTTTTTTTTTTTTTGGTCTGTGTTGGGTCTTCCTTGCTGCACGCGGGCTTTCTCTAGTCATGGGGAGCGGGAGCTACTCTTTGTTGCGGTGCACGGGCTACTCATTGCGGTGGCTTCTCTTGTTGTGGAGCACGGGCTCTAGGCACGTGGGCTTCAGTAATTGCAGCACGTGGGCTCAGTAGTTGTGGCTCGTGGGCTCAGTAGTTGCGGCACATGGGCCCTAGAGCTAGAGGGCTTCAGTAGTTGCAGCGTGTGGGCTCCGTAGCTCCGCAGCATGTGGAATCTTCCCGGACCAGGGATCAAACCCGTGTCCCCTGCATTGGCAGGCGGATTCTTAACCACTGCACCACCAGGGAACTATTTTAAACACACTGTCATGGATAAACTAGAGATTGCTAACATGTGATCTATACCAGAAATCCCCGTGAGCAGAGCCAGTAGTAAATACACCTTGACTTGTCTGTTTTCTTTTTGCAAACCACAAACGCTAGGCACACAATTAATTTTGTGGCTGTCAGTCTGGTATCTAGTTAGTGGTTGTGGTCTGCAAGTAAAAATGGTGATTATTTCCTAAAGGATATTGTTTGGAGTCAGGTTTATACACCCTCTTGAAAAGCACCACCACGCTTAAGGTGTCTCAAAGAGTTCTGGTATTTTAGCTGAACCTCAATTTAAGAAAATAGACAATTTATCACATGTAGATTTGGGGTGAAGGACTCCTTCCTTAGCATAACTACTTACTGTAGAGTTCCTTTAAATAGTGGATTCCCTTAAAGGAGCAAAGGTCAAGCTTTTCTGTGATCAGCTCTACTTATCTGAAGCTTCAAAAAATAGCCTGGGGATTTATCTTTGCGACAGAGATGGCCACCTCCACAATGGCCAGGGGCTACAGAACAAAATGTGGTTGAGTCTTGATCTACTTTTCAGGCTTTTGTCAGGGACTGGCTAAAAAAACCCTTGTCCTTTAAAGCATTTGTTAGTTGGCAGAAAAACAACCCCCCCCCCCCCCACGCCAGGCACTAAGGTAGTAACGGTTAACTAGAGCTATAAACAAGGAGCAACTTCCAGGTGACCCTGCATCACTGCCATAACTAACATTAGCTATTATAACGTGCTAGGTATTGTTCTGAGTAATTTATAAGGTAGAGTAACTATGAAATAGATATTTGACTTCATCTTCATTTTACAACTGAATAGGGAGCTTACACAGCTTCTAAGGGCAGAAAAACAAGATAAAGCATCCTGAACTGCCATAGATCAATAAGAAATACTGATTCTGAGGACAAAAGTGTGGCCCAGATATTTAAGCTAGGCATATGAATATACATGCTCAAAACATTGATCTTGAAATCATGCTGTACTTAATCTTTCATTTGACAATTTCTCATCAACTGAAGGACAGTTCTGCTGTGTTCTCATACACAGCAGATACTCCGAAAGGCTTTGCATATGTTGTTCCTTCTGCCTGGAACGTTCTTCCTCTTCTATTTATTAAAATTCTACTCACCCTTCAAAACACAGCTCGAATCTCAAGTCCTCTTTTTGAAGCTTTGCCCTTTATTGGTATATTTATCACTACCAAGTGGGAAAGCATATTGGAGCAGGGCACTGAAATAAGGAGCTATACCAAGTAGACTAGAAATGAGGGATAAAAGGCATTTCAGGCAAAGGGCCAGAGGTGAGAAATAGCACATTGTTTTTAGGAAACCCCAAATGGTTAGGTTGCAAAGGACTCTGCTGGATTGGTTGAAAAGGAGACTGGAAAGGCAGGCTGAACCAGAATAGGCTAAAGGGTTTACATTTTATCCTGTTAGTGATTGATGGTGAGTCACAAAGGGATTTTAAGGGGAAGAAAAACATCTTAATAAACTGTACACCAGAAAAAAAAAAAAAAAGCCTGTGGAAATGTGGAATCTGGCCTGGAGATGACACTGGAGGCCAGTATAGTAATCAGCGTAAGAGGAAACAGGCAAGAAGGCAATCCAGATCTGTGAAAGGGTGGACCCTAGAGACATCAGAGGTAACAGCCGTTATGTTTTATAGCCAACTGAGTAGGGCTGCTGGAGGGGCTGCCTAGGAGGACTCCTGCGGTTCTGGTTTAGGTTACTGGGTCCATTTTGGTAACACTGATCTTTCAGGTAGGAAGCACTGCAGGAGGAACAGGTCTGCGAGTCGAGAGTGAAATGAGGTTTTGAGACAGGCTGCCCTGAAATGTTGACGAACACTCAAGGAAATCCAGTATGCAGTTGGAATAGAGGTCTAGAGGTCAGACTGGGAGATAAAAATGTTGGAGTCATCATCCTATTAATGCAGTTTGAAACCATGGGGTGAGATGAGGCTGATTAGGGAGCAGAAGAAGAGGACCAAGTATGGACACTGAGCTCTAAGAAGCAGGCCAAGGAAGGGAAGCCAGTGGAAGACACCTGACTGAGAAAAAGAGGCAGACAGGCAGGAGGGCAAGTCTCGGGAGTAATTTTAGTAAACAGGGTAAACGTGTTATAGCAGCAGAACTGAAGCAGAGCTATGGCAAGACAAGGAACTAAGAAGTTAGCTTTGGGCAGCAGTGGCAGCATGAGCTCCATGAGAACAGTGGTGCGGTGGAGGCAGAAGCAGCGTGAGGAAGGACGCAAAACAGGAAGCAGAGAGGTGAGGAGGGCTGACCACTCTCTCAGAAAGCGTGACTGGGTTTCTGAAGACCCCAGAGTAACTACGAGACACAAGAGGGAGAGAGGAGCTCAATAGAAATCGCTTTTGTTACATTCGTGGTTGTGTTTTGCTTTTTAATCCAAAAGATTTAGGGCAACTTTAAATTCAGTATGAGTTACGGAAAAGAAGTACTCCAACAGAGAAGAAACAGGAAACTGGTGGTTCAAGGTCTGAAACATGAGGGATATTGAGATCAGAGCAGTTATCTTCACCTCTTCACAGGAATTTCCCTGTAGCATAGAATTCAGGTATTTCGGCAACAAATGAATACATGGAACAGTATTGGTTCATGATATTTATTACTGGGGTTGTTTACAGAAAAGTCTCTTTTCCACTATTTAGGCATAAGAATAGATATTTTTCTCATGTGACCTCCTTTTAGATCCTTTATTTAAAAAAAAAAAATCATAAAACTGTCTATATCTGGGGAGATAATAGTATCAATTTTTTAAAAAGTGAGGAGGGTTGGAGATGGGGTTCTGTCTTATCCCTTAGTAACTACGACCAAACAAGGTGTAGTACTTGGCAGGGTTCTTGCCGCAGACGCACTGGGCTCCAGGCTGCAGCTCACAGAGTGGTCTGAAGGGGATGCAAAGGCTTTTAGCTCCCATCGACGGGGCACCAGGTTCAAGATCTTGATCCCTGAAATTAAAAACAAATAAGAATTCCGTTCTTTTATGCCATACATTTCTATTCTTTTTCACTGCAATATCTCACGGGTTTTATCTGTTACGTGTAATTATCTTACCTGGCAGTGGTCTTTTTGATCCAATCTTCACAGTCAATTTCCCCACAGAATGGAATCTGAGCAATCTAATAAGGAAAAACGTTCAGTATTTACATTCTGTAAAAGGAACATTTGAGTTCTCTATTAAACCTATAAGCAAAAAGGATAGGTCTCCCAGTCTTTTTCAGGCCATGGTACTTTTGCAAACCTGCTAGCAACTCTGCTCAGAGGTACTCGAGATAACAAAGAATGTCCTTCACTATCCCAAACCCACACATCATATAACATCCGGATGTAACAAAGAATCCTTGCAATATATTTAAATGTCCAAATAAACTGGCTGCAACATAATGCTGAAGAGAAGGAACAAAGGGTGAATTCTGAATCTTTTTCATTTCAAATTTGCACTGCTGCCTGCTCTACCTGGCCACGTGGTTACGAGGAGGATAGAGGGGAAAGGACAAATAGTAAACTGATTTTTAAGTTGTTGTCAAAATAACAATTAACAGGGGCTTCCCTGGTGGCGCAGTGGTTGAGAGTCCGCCTGCCGATGCAGGGGACACGGGTTCGTGCCCCGGTCTGGGAGGATCCCACATGCCACGGAGCGGCTGGGCCCGTGAGCCATGGCCGCTGAGTCTGCGCATCCGGAGCCTGTGCTCCGCAACGGGAGAGGCCACAACAGTGAGAGGCCCGCGTATCGTAAAAAATAACAATTAACAATCAAGTAAACCTCACTTTACACATCCTTATTAAAAAAACCGTGCTGTTTTTTAACATGTTACAGGTATAAGTGAATCATTTTTCAAGTCCAAGGGTATTTTAAAAGTCAAAAAAAGGGCTTCCCTGGTGGCGCAATGGTTGAGAGTCCACCTGACGATGCAGGGGACACGGGTTCGTGCCCCGGTCCGGGAAGATCCCACATGCCGCAGAGCAGCTGGGCCCGTGAGCCATGGCCGCTGAGCCTGCGCGTCCGGAGCCTGTGCTCCGCAACGGGAGAGGCCACAACAGTGAGAGGCCCGCGTATCGTAAAAAATAACAATTAACAATCAAGTAAACCTCACTTTACACATCCTTATTAAAAAAACCGTGCTGTTTTTTAACATGTTACAGGTATAAGTGAATCATTTTTCAAGTCCAAGGGTATTTTAAAAGTCAAAAAAAGGGCTTCCCTGGTGGCGCAATGGTTGAGAGTCCACCTGACGATGCAGGGGACACGGGTTCGTGCCCTGGTCCGGGAAGATCCCACATGCCGCAGAGCAGCTGGGCCCGTGAGCCATGGCTGCTGAGCCTGCGTGTCCGGAGCCTGTGCTCCGCAACGGGAGAGGCCACAACAGTGAGAGGCCCGCGTACCGCAAAAAAAAAAAAGTCAAAAAAAAAAAAAAAAAGTCAAAAATCATTTTGTATCAGAAACAAAAACCTCTCAAATTTTCTTTCATAGACCATTTAGAATAATAGGCAGTGGGACTTCCCTGGTGGCGCAGCGGTTAAGACTCTGCGCTCCCAATGCAAGGGGCCCGGCTGGGTTCGATCCCTGGTCAGGGAACTAGATCCCACGTGCATGCCTCAACTAAGAGTTCACATGCCACAACTAAGGAACCTCTGTGCCGCAACTGAGGCTCTGGAGAACTTCAACTAACGAGCCCAGCTGCCACAATGAAGACCCAGAACAACCAAATAAATAAATAAATGTTAAAAAAAAAAAAAAAAAGAATAGGCAGAATCAAGAGACCTGGGATTTTATCCTAATTTTGAAATTCACTGCCTATATGAAAATCTCTAGCCCTGAGCTTTCTTTTGTAAAATGTGGATACTGGACTAAACAAGAATTAAGATTCCTCACAGCTGTGAATCTTAAATTTTTCATCGCATGTTTACTTCAAAATGAGGCTTGTCTGCAATAATAATTATGCATTAGTCCTTTAAAAAATTCCTGTTAGTAGCAGAGAGATCAAAGACATGGATAATTCCCAAACGTTAGAAATGCTAGTTTAAAAGCAACTAGAAGGTCATCCAGCTTCTTTGCCAACTTCCCATCAACTAGTCCCAGCCACACCTTCCATGCTCAAATTGAGTCCCTTCTGGAAACCCTTCCTTGCACTTGGGATTTAGTTAAACATTTTTCAAAAGGCTTCTCTAAGAAGTAAAGTAAAAGTAAATAGAGATGAGGACATTACAAAAAAAAGAGTAGTTCAACAGGAGAACGTTATTGCAGGGCAAGGAAGGGTTAGTTTTCTACATCTCTTGTGTTGATTAAGCAAAATATGTTAGCCTAATTCCCAAAGTTGATAAACTGTTATTTTGATGATGTGCATTAAGACAATAAAGAGGTGGTCAATTTCTAGGTATGGTGGGTGGGACGAACGGGTGAAGGGAAGGTGGAAAGGATGGTAATAACAAGTATTTTGAAAAATTTTAGTATAGGTTTTAAAATATATACTTAAATTATATATTAACAATTATATAATTATTTTAAATATATACTTTAATTAAATATACAAATAATATAAAATTAATAATTATTAGATATATAAATAATACAAAATTTAAATATAGAAATTGTTCAATGAAAACTGAAGCAAAAACAAACCTAGAGACATAAGAGCTGAAATAACACAAAGTTATTTACCTGTATTGAAACTTGGTAAATCATTAGCACTTATGCAAACAAAAAGCATGAAAAAACTGTACATTCATAAAAGAATTACAATTCATTCCAAAAGACAGAATAGGGGGAAAACTTTAATCAGTCTCTAATTATGTAATGATAAAAATATTAAGACAATTACAAAGAATGTTTTTGAATAATAAATTTGGCTTCTCAGAAATTTTACTTTTGTTAACTCACAACACTTAAAGGTATTTTTTTATAACTTCCACAAAGTTTACAGTAAGTAGTCTTATTTTCTTTTCTCCAAGCAAAAAAAAAAATCACTAAGCCTTGAGAAAGTATTTCTAAAGTAATAATTTTTAAAATTAAAATGATGCAGCATGTGAACAAATTCAACGAAAACTGTTATTAGCTTCAAAGTGAAGTTTAGATGATATGACCTGAAATTTCTTTTCACTACGCACATAATTCATTAATATGAAAGGAGAACATGCATTTTTAGGCTATTTATTCAGCCATGGAAAGGTTTTTACCTTTTTATCTTTTATTATTTCTACATCTATGTTTTAAAAAGACACAATCTTTTATAATATATAATATCTTGAACTCTGCAACAGAAAATGGTAATGACGAGAAATATTCAAAAATCATTGATCAATAGATTAATAATGAATGTCAACAGTAATAAGTATGTTACATATAAATGACATTTATTTTTCATTCAATTAAGATCATATCCCCTTGGAAAAATTTGCTAAAATCAAGTCCTATAAATCAGACATAAAAAAAATGTTTTTTTTCATTTATACCAACAGGGAAGAGAAGAAAATCAAACTCTCACCTACATTCAAGTTCTGAAGATCCCTTCCTCCTTCTCCCCTCCCAGTAAATCCACCTTTATAAACAACAGCCTCAAAGCTTGCTTGATGGTCAGTCAACATACCTAAGCTGACCAACCGTGAGGTGAGATGAGGGATGAAACTGACTACTGAATACAAGAAACAAAATCTGCTTGGTCTCTACACGATCTTTGGACACACAACTAAAATACTATATTCTGGTTCAGTAGAGATGTTGAAATCTCTCCTGTAGCTTATCTAATATTAGAATAAAAGATATGATTCCACTAATATTTGCTGAGATTCATTTCTTTGACAGCAATGGATTAACTGACACTCTATCGACTTATTAACTCTTATGCAATGTCTTTAAGACTGTACTGCAAAAGTGACTACCGTGTTTCTATAATAAAGGAAATTTTAAAAGTCAATAATTAATGGAACAAAAAATTATAAAAAATAAATTAGAGTGAAAGGAAAAATATACACGGAATCAGATGGCTATCCATTCTCTAGGCAGAGGGCTAGAAGAAATAGAGATTAGAAGTATATAGTTTGAAGTCACATAGCAAATTACAGACACCAGAAAGGTGGAAGATTACAAACCAAGAATAACAGAAGGCTAAATACTGAAGAGTTATGATCTGAAGGGGATTTTGTACTCATTTCACAGATTAGTAAACTGAGAGCCAGAGAGATTAACATTTTCTCAGCTCATGCAATAAGAGACATATTAGGAGGGAATGAACAAAGCCAAGCAAAATTTTGTCTTACACCCTCAGCATGAATTTAAAAAAAAAAAAAAGATACAGAGGAATGTACATTAACACATTTTTGACCAGAGACATATTACAGCCACAGGCATTAGTTTCTGCAAAAATCCCCCAGTCGGTAATGTGTTAAGCTGAATCAGAAGAGAAATCTAAATTCTAATACCAGGTCTGCTTCTGTACGGCTTGGGGTAATTTATTTAGACTCTGGTCCATGGTTTTCTCATTTATAACCTGGGGACACAGGACTGGCTGTATAATCAAACACGTGCACCAAAGTTCATAAGTGATTCATTCCAGGAATTAATAACTTTGCAAATCAAGACCTCTTCTTTATGAAAATTAAGTTTCGGCTGGCAACATCTGCATATACACAACACACAAAGCTGATAAAATCTTAAAGAGCCATTAGGGAAACCTGTGTGGTTTTAAGGACTCCAGAAGTACACACTCATTCTCAAAAACAGACTTAGAAATAAGTAATATGTTTCACTTATTATTCAGAAAGTTCAATCAGTTAAGATCTGGGTAAGTATATATGCTCAGAGAATAAAACGGGCCTTCCTTATTTTAGGAATCTGCACATTACACTTCTAAAACTAGAACAATGCTTACTTTAGGAACTTATATCAAACTGAGAAAACAAAATTTTTCAATAATAAAAATATTAGGGGTCATACAGAATGAATTTTGTTCAGCCAGCATAATGAGCATGAGAAAAAAACTTTTACATAATCAGTTTACAGTGTTATCCGAAAATGATATGTTGTAATGCTGCAGGAAAGACAGTGGAAAACAAGAGTATGTAATGCTGAGTAATATATAATCCTTTTGTGTGACAGGCTTTGAAAAAGGGATTAACATCATGCATAAATTCAGTGAGTCTTAAAACACCATTTACTGAAATATGTTTATATTCAAAACTTTGCAGAAGTCTCTTACCTTCCCAGAATCAAGCTCCTTCTGAAAGTCCTCCATTGTGTTAGCCACAACCATATGAGTCTTAAGGTCTTCAGAAGCCCTATCAAACAATTAGAAAAGAATAAATTTTTTTTCTTACTAATATGACAAAGATTTTTTTTTAATAGCATCATTTAATGAAAGAATAACAACCTGGAAGAGAGAAGAATTCAATATGAACCTCAACTCTGTCTCTAGCAGTGACATTCAGTAAATCTCAGTTAGCTCATCACTGCATAATCGTGAACACTAAATGAATGGAGAATTTGCCAAGCATGCACAGGTAACAATTACTTTTGTAATCGCCATTAAATCTCTACTGATCAACATTCTAATTCCTGGCATTACCACGTATTACCTACAAGAGTCTGGGTTATTATTTAAACCTCTCTGGTCTTAGTTTTCCCTTCTACAAAATTGGAAAAATATTCAAATCTAACTACCATATCAAATTGTTGTTAGAATCAAATACAAAGGCATGAAAATGTTTAAGAAAGGAAAAACACGTAAATATACATTATTCGAGCTATTTTCACATACTACGTAAGTCTTTTGTAAGAACCTCAGGTTTCAGAAATGGGAATAAATATTATTCTCTTCCACACTCAGAGTCACACATTACATGAGGTGGTGACCAAGGAAGAGAAGGTGTATTTTTCTTTTCTGAACCTCAGGGCTAGACTTGTATGGACCCTGGTAGCAACTTGCTAGCTGTCCACCAAATCTGTTTCCTTTTCTTCCAACTTTCTTGCAGTGAGGTGGGCCCAAGTGACTAAGTTATAGCCAGTGAGATGCAGAGGAAGGAACTCGCCACTTCCCAGGCTGAAGCCTCAAGGAGAGAAAAAAATGCACCTTTTAGCAACTTACATTAATAAATTTACTGAAGAAAAATGTCAACAAAAAACCCTGCTTTTTAGTCACTAAAGCAGTGGTTTTCCAACCAAGGGTGTACAAGTGTATCACAGAGAGAGCATTTCAACATTACAGATAACCTGAAGGTATCTTTTTTAAAAAATAAATTTATTTATTTATTTTTGGCTGCATTGGGTCTTCATTGTTGCGCGCGGGCTTTCCCTAGTTGCAGCAAGCTGGGGCTACTCTTCATTCTGGTACACGGACTTCTCAGTGCAGTGGCTTCTCTTGTTGTGGAGCACAGGCTCTAGGTGCGTGGGCTTCAGTAGTTGTGGCTCGCGGGCTCTAGAGCGCAGGCTCAGTAGTTGTGGCGCATGGGCTTAGTTTCTCCACGGCATGTGGGATCTTCCCGGACCAGGGCTCGAACCTGTGCCCCCTGCATTGGCAGGTGGATTCTTAACAACTGCGCCACCAGGGAAGCCCGACCTGAAGGTATCTTAAAACTAATGAATCAGAATCTCCAGGTACGAGGCTCAGGTAAGTTTCTACTCCCAAAGCTCCCAGGTGATCCTGAGGAGAATCTCTGGAAAAGAACCTCTGCACTGAGAGCACTGTTCGAATGGCAGCAACAAGGACAGGCAGCTTTCTAATCTTTCGTCTCTGACAGTATCACCTGTTCTGTGTTCAGATGAACTTCACGTGAATTATGAATTTGTAGGCCAAATAAATCCGTGAAGTAACCCTTCAAAAGATGTATTATCATTCGCATTTTCGGACAAGCAAGCCAAGAGAAGCAAAATCACTTGCCTCAAATCACATAAATAAGCACCAAAGCCAAGGCTAAAACTGGTTCACTCCTTAAATGCAAGACTTATTGAACATGAATATGAATCAGGCACGAGGTATTAGAAGATAAACAGTAAGATACAGGCACTACTCTCCCCTAGAAACTGAGCCTCTATCCCCAGTGGCCATGGGCCTTCCTCTCTGCTTCAGGTGGGTAGGAAGGAAAAGAGGGTGCCACACATATGCCACCAATCTTGTAGCGCCTCTGCCTTGAGATCTGTGATTCTAAAAGTCCCCTCTCCAGAGGTCAGGGCAGCCCCGAGGCCTCCCCTCACCTTTCACCCCCAATCCCAATCAGGAGGTTCTTAGCCTTGGTGACACATCATAATCACCTAGGAAGCGTTTAATACTCTAGGTGCCAGGCCCACTCTAGACCAGTTACATTAACATCCCTTGGGGAGAGTCCCAGGCACAAGTATTTTGAAAAGCTTCCCAGGTGCTGCTAATGTGTATCCAACAGGTGAGAATCAATGCCTTTGTCCCTCAAATTTTATATATCATGAAAGCCTGGATCTAAAATTAACCCAAATTACTCCATGGGGCAGACAGTCCATCACTGCAAACTTAGTAGGGAGCAGAAAGCATATAGAAAAACACTCATAATACAAGTTAAAAAACACAAAGAGAAAGGCCAATTAAGAACCATGAGAGTTCCGAGGGAGAGTACTTTCCCTAGGGGCAATCAAGGATTCCCTGGTATACATCTCAAAGGCTGAGCACAACGTGAAGATGAGACACAAGCAACTCTAAGGAACTGACCGGGTGAACAGGTTAACATGGATGTCTTCCAAAACAGCGTGAAGTTTCGTCTCAGCCTCATTTTCAGCAACTGTCAGCTTTTCTCCAGTGTCTCGTCTGACAGCAACAAACTGACAGCTCTTCATATCACGTGGCCCGACTTCAAGCCTAATCGGAACTCCCTAGGAAAAAGGCAGTTAAACATAATACATGCATGTCTCCAATTGAATATATCGACTTATTCCATGGCTTTACCTACTAGAATTCATAAAAATCCAAAAAACAAAGACAGAAACAAACCACTTTAAAAAGTAGGTAACATTCCTGAGATATCACAGAAACCTCTTCCAATGAGAAGGCATAAACCTAAGGAAAGAAGGTATTGCCCGAGTGGTTCTGAGCTAAGAGTTTAACGGGGAACCATGAGGCTGGCTGCAGCTGTCTAGCTCAGTGTTCCTAACTTCTCTCCCATAACGCACACATAGAAAATTACACTTGTATGGCACATGGGGGTAAATACAGAAGGCTTGAGGCTGAAGCCACCCCAAGCCACCTTGGAACATCCTTGACTCATTCATGGCACGTGGTGTGCTTTGGTTGGGAAGCCCTAGCTCTGGCTGCTCTAACCTGAGTATCAGAATCACTGAAGGGCTTGTCCAAGCACAGACTGCTGGGCTCCACCGCCCGAGTTTCTGATCACAGTAGGTCCAGCGAAGGGGCCTGAGAATTTATATTTCTAACAAGTCCTCAGGTGATGCTGAGACTACTGGTCCTGGGACTGCACTTTGAGAACCATTCCCCAGTAGTCTACGGTTTTTACAGAGGAGCTTAAGGACCGTACGCAAGTTTAAGCCTTGGGAATGTTCAATCCTTGGGAATGTTCAATCCTTGTTAATGCACATAAGGAGTCTGTTCTGTGAGTGGATTAAGGCTTAGCGAGACCTCACTTTTAGGGCCTGGATGGAACCTTACCTGACAAACAGTAGGTTTTTAACGATTTTTTTTTTTTTTTGCGGTACGCGGGCCTCTCACCATTGTGGCCTCTCCCGTTGCGGAGCACAGGCTCCGGATGTGCAGGCTCAGCGGCCATGGCTCACGGGCCTAGCCGCTCCGCGGCATGTGGGATCTTCCCGGACCGGGGCACGAACCCGTGTCCCCTGCATCGACAGGCGGACTCTCAACCACTGCGCCACCCTCTAAAACTAATTTGGGGTTTCTGAATTTAAATCAGAAAACTCTATATACGGTTTAGCTGATCGGTGGTCCCCCAAATCAACGTCAAAGGAAAAAATTTAAATGCTACTCTAGAAAAAATCACCCCTAGAGAAGACTGATTTTATAAACTATTGGGAACAAAATACTGTATACTATTACATTATTTTATTGTTTTCTTTATTCATGCAACGCATGCATGTGTAAGAAACAGTGTTAAGTGCAATGAGATTTAAAAGATGAATAAGAAAGAGATCCTGTCCTCAAGAAGCTTCATGTTTTGCACGGTAAATAAGGCATGCATACAAATAACAAAGATCAGTACAGAAAATCAAAAGTGAGAAACTATCCTCAGTTGGAAGAGAGAAGAAAAGTTACTGGAGAAGGCAAAAATTAATGAGTCAATTCATCAGAATTGAAGAACATTCTATAAAATAACTGACCTATATTTACAAAAATGTCAATGCCATGAATGACAAAGAAAGGCTGAGGAACTACTTCTGATTAAAGGAAACTAAAAAGACATGACAATAAAATGCAGTAGAACTACATCCTGTACTGGAAAAGGGGAGAGCTGGGACAGCTCAGAGCAAGGTTTCAAAGCTGCAGCTGGGTGAAAAGGCATCTTCACAGGAGAAGAGCCTGGCACGGGGTGTCAGAGCCCATAAGGGATGAGGAGGGCATTCATGCAGGGGAGTGGGTGGCAACAGCAATGAGAGAGTGGATGAACACAGGGAGACCAATCAAATAAACATACTAAGGACAACTGGAGCTAGGTTTTTCACTGTCAGAGAAGAGAGTTAAAATACGGAATGGGAGAAAACTAGATTGGGTCATGTGGGTTTTGACTGGAATTGAAGGTATCAGTGTGAACTCACGGTTATCAAATTACATAGATGGATACAGAAAAATAGATGTAAATACATGTATGTACGTACGTACGTGTGTGTGTGTGTGTGTGTGTGTATGTACACACGCACACGCATTCCATACCTCCATCTACTGAGAAGGCTTGGAAGCAGTGAGAGCTCAAAAGTGATGGGCACACCCACACTAAATACCATTCTTTCCTAAAAAGAACCAGGGCTTCTTAGATACATGGCTAATTGCAGAGTTGGGGGAGAGATAGAAAACAAGATAAACCCTACAAGATCTTCTGCCAAAAAGCAAGGACGTGCTAAAGAACACAAACGTTAGCTTTAAGGGATCCTACTGGTCCCATCGAAGACAAATTTGAGCATCAAAATAAATAATAATAGTAACAGATTATAACCCACTGAATAATCTCAGAAACCACGGGTCCATAAAAAATTTTAATTAAGCAAAAAGCTAGTGAGGAATGTCAAGACCATGATAACTAAAGAAAAACTGAGGAACTATTCCAGACTAAAAGAGACTAAAGGGACATGATAACTATATACAACACATAATTCTGAACTAGATCCTTCTGCTATGAAGGACACTAGTTGGACAACTCACAAAACCTGAATGGGTCCTAGAATTAGATGGCAATAAGTCTCAATGTTAACATCCTGATTTTATAGGCTTTATTGTGATTATAAAGGAGAACATGTCTGTAGAGTGATGGGGCATCAAGGTAGCATCTTGTTTTCAAATGGTTCAGGCAGTAAAAAAATTTTTGTACTGTACTTCCTTTATTGTAAATTTGTGTTTGTTTCATGATAACCAATTTTGTAACCCAAGTGGAAGAAACAGCACAAGCAAAGACAGAGAGGTGGAAAAACAGACTGAGAAGAGAGAAAAGATCTATGAAAGGGGATAACTGATAACGAAAGTGGAAAGATCATCTGAGGCCAAGTCATACAAGAGGCATGTATTTTATTGGTAGTTTATCTAAGTAACTAGTTATGAATTTACTTATAAGGGACTCCTGTTTTTTGTTTGTTTTTCAACAGCAATACAAAATTATCTTAATCATCCAATACAGTAAAAAAAAAAGTAGTTAATTCACTCATATTATTTTCCCCTTTCTATTTCCCATTTTCCCCTATTTTCTAATGAAGAGTTATGGGAGTCAGTCGCTGGGTCCTAGGTCTGGCAACCAAACCATACACCTCATTTATTAATCTGGGTGAGCCTCACAATACATACATCTCACACACACACACACACACACACACACACACACACACACACGCACACACACACGCGCACACACACACACGTGCACACACTTTACAAAGTGAATCACTATCGAATAAATATGAATCTAGATCTCCCAAACTGTTTTCTTTCCTTGGAAATTCCTGGCCTTAAATGCACTAGCAGTGCTTTTCACTAGCTAATGAACTCTCTTTCTCAGTGTTCTTTAATTTTCGGCATCAAGTTTAGGACTTAGGGACTCTGGTTTCTTTCCTAACTACTGTAGACAAGGAAGCTGCAGTGGAGCCAAGTCACACTAAGGTACCTCCCCCACATAGTACAGGTTCACCAGGGTACTGCAAAGAAGAGGGACAGAGACAAAGTCAAGTCAGTCTGAGGAGAAGGAGATGAAAGAGCAAGGGAAAGAGGAGAGACACAGAAGTAAGTGTGGATGACTTTTGTTCTTCCCCTTCAGTCCAGCTAGTAGCAAGGAACAGGTTTCTTTTTGGTACCTCAGGCAAGTACAAATGGGTTTAGACAAGGTATTACTGCAATCACACAACCACTATTTCAAAGTAAGTAAAAAAGACTGCAATTAAAGGGAAATTACAGAGAAAATATTCACCTTTAAAGTCTTCATTAAAGGTAGGAGAGTAATATATTTTTTTCCTTTGTTAAAGGAAAAAATATATTACAAAAAGGAAAGCAATATCAATATAACTACTATTCTTCAGCACAGAGATTTATCTTAGGGGCCATTTAAAACAAATAAGGGGATAAAGATTAGCAACTTTGGGAACCCGACATGTACACTGAATAATCCCAGTATTACTGAGCTTCCATATTTGAAAGATTGAAGCTGCAATGTCACTACACCTTCTTACCCACTGCCTGTAATATGAGTTTATAAATTCTTGACTCCTAATTGCTAGTTCTAACAAGATCCCCTGTCTCATAAGAAAAAAAGTTAAATCCCAGAAGTTTGAAAAATGGAATAAAGAATACAGATCATCTATTAATGACAATGTGCAGCAAATAAAAGTTATATCAAAAACATTAAACCAGAATTTAGACTAGTCTTGAATATACAAAATAAAAATTAACAAACCGCTGTGAAACAATGTGGTGTGAAAAACCAAGTATGAAATTAATCTCTGATTTGATTAGCTGTAACAATGACAGCTAGTTGATGCCCATGCACCACTATTCTGATAGTCTTACTATTTAAATAATGTATTTATTTTATGAATTCTTGATATAAACATTTTAGTAACAACCATATGAGGTTTATTAACCATAAACAAGGTCTTCACGATCACTTTAATTCTAACGTAACAAAAATCCAAATTGGGAGCATGGGAGTAAAATATGCAACTGAAGAATTTACCTTGAGCTCCCAGTGATTGAACTTCCAACCTGGTGAATAGTTATCTCGCAAATCAGCTCTAACTCGAATATTAACACTGAGTAACCGCCTTCGATAATCATTGCATTTTGCAATCAGAGCATCTCTGTCTTCTTCAGAAAGTGCATTTGTAATGCCACAAGGAATAACCACCACCTAGAATCCAGCACAGTATCACAAATTTATACAAAGGGGCAGTATATGGAAGTAATGAAGTCACATCACCACACAGTATCCAGGAGTCAAAACCTCCTAGTGACTATAAGCCTTCACACAAATCAACTTGGATGGTTTCTAATCTACGCAGAATATCTAGCACTATTTAACAGCTGCATATTGTTTGTCCATGCGAAATACATTTGTTTTTCATTTAACCTATTATAAACCATTATTCAAAAAATAATTTCTAAAACTTTTATAAAGTAGGTAAAAAAATTAAAAAACAGTAACACAAGTAATATACATAGTTACACAATACCAAGGTCTAGACTGTATTCTACGTTGTTTCTGTATCAGCTAAATCTACCTGAATGACACTCAGAAAAACAAAATCACACTTTAAAATTTTCTTCGCTAAATATGGCTTGTATTTTATAAAAGAAATGATAAACAGAAATATTTTCCTTACCTGAACACAGGCTACACGGGGTGGTAATACTAAGCCCATGTTGTCCCCATGAACCATGGTCATAACACCAATAGTTCGAGTTGTCAGGCCCCAGGAGTTCTGATAAGCAAATTGCTTCTCTCCTGGTGTCTTCGGATCTTCAAAAATGATTTCAAACATTTTAGAAAAGTTCTGCCCTAAATGATGTGATGTTGCTCCCTAAAATAGAGATACACATCTTTTAATTTTGATAACCTATTAATGCCTTTGAAAATAATTACTGTAAGATCACACACCTTAAAATGGCACTAGACCTACTTTACCTTCCCTGATTTTTTATATTAAATAAGTTTTTAAAGCATAACTGATATAACAAAGAGACTAAGATTAGTCAAAAAATATATAGTAGCATACAGCTATGAGCAGCCCCTCTTATAGGAGTTACTTTAATTACAAAGGTGTTTTAAAAATCCATGCTTTGGTAATTCAAGATATAAGCCTTGATTTAACTGACCTTGGAGATTTACAGGGAATGGGACAGATTGGCCTGAAATTATAATATGGCCTTAGAAAACATGTGATATACTGATTTTTAAGAGTCTACTTCTCTGATGACAGAAGAAACTTGTCAGATCTGCCCACGGGCTATGCTTATAGTCACCTAGGAATCCTATGCAGCAGTTTGATACCTGGATAGCTCTTCCACTGGCAGATATAAATGCTTCTACCGTAGTTGTGTAGTCTCCTCCTGCAAATTTCTCCTTTTCAGTCTTTCTTCCCTTTACAACAGGAATTGCCAGGAGTTCTTCATATACCTTAGCGTATAAGTCAAGTATCTGCAAAACCTGTAACGTTTTAAATGAAAAGTGTTCAAATTTATGGTATATTTATTGATGATAGGTCTATAAAAACTGTACTATTTAAAACTAATTGTGGGGCTTCCCTGGTGGCGCAGTGGTTGAGACTCCACCTGCCAGTGCAGGGGACACTGGTTCGAGCCCTGGTCCGGGAAGATCCCACGTGCGAGAGAGCAACTAAGCCCATGCGCCACAACTACTGAGCCTGCGCTCTAGAGCCTGCAAGCCACAACTACTGAGCCTACATGTCGCAACTACTGAAGCACACGCCTAGAGCTCATGCTCTGCAATAAGAGAAGCCACTGCAATGAGAAGCCTGCGCACTGCAATGAAGAGTAGCGCCCGCTCGCCGCAACTAGAGAAAGCCCACGCAGCAACAACAAAGACCCAACGCAGACAAAAATAAAATAAATGTATTAAAAAAGAAAATAAAAGAAAACTAATTGTGGTGGGAAAAGCACTTCAAACAACAAAAATCTTTTTTTTATGGAAAGGTCAAAGCAGCCAGTGTGAATTTATTAAAATATTCAACAAAGCAGTATGCAAAATAAGTGGAATAATTTTTTAAAATATAAATAACTTTAGAATACAAGAGAAAATAAATGTTTATGAAAGATACACAGTAACCAGGGTAAAAATCTCCTGAAGAATCATTAATTTCACCCATGGGATTATAATTTCTTCTACACATTGAAGTCCAAAACTATTTTCATCTGAAAATTTATAACGGCACATTTTCTAATAAAATTTCAGTAAGCAGTTTCTTAAGTCCACGTACATTTGAATTAACTTGTTTTTTCTTTTAACAGATACATAAATTTTAAGGAACAAAATAATTTATACCAGGAAATTATCTTTTAATGTCATTTTGAGATCAGACCAAATTTCAACTTACAGTTATTTACTGAATGATTACTATGTAAATATATAGCACTGCATTACTTACAGCTGCAGGGGGGAAAAAAGCACAGCCTGGACAAAGAATTAGAACATAATTAATATGGAAGACAACTGTTATACCTCTTCTGCTGCCTCTTCAAATGTAGCAAATGCACTGTGCCCCTCCTGCCAAAGGAATTCACGAGTACGTAGGAAAGGCTGAGGATGCTTGAACTCCCAACGCTGGAAGAGGCAAGAACACAATTTAATCTTTAGAGAGAGCTTTTCAATTTTTGGTAACAACTTTATACGGTAAGTAATCAGAAATCATAATTGTAATCCAAAATACTTCAAAAATGCTTCCATACTCCTAATCCTTTGAATATAAAAACAAGAAAAAGAATGTGTGTGTTTGTGTGTGTGTGTGTTTAAATGAATAAGAAGAATAATGAAAGAATGTAAGAAGGGGTGTGCACCTACCACCACATTGCACCACTGATTGAGCCTGATGGGCAGGTCTCTGTGGGACTGCACCCATTTCGCGTATGCAGGATACATTACTGAAAAGACACAGGAAAATACAGGCAGTTAGTCCCTAAAGGTTCTATTCCCCTTTGAAGGCTGGTTAGTGTTAAACAGGAAACATAATTAATAGGAATTAAAATGCTGTGCTTGTGCAGGTAAGTGAACGGTATTGTATTCCATCAAACGAATTAGTCAAGGGAATAAGTCCACCTAAAACTGACCGTATTTTATTTTCTTCACAATGAGATTTACATTTAATTTTATAGCTTTTTGGCTGTTTTACTTCTAAAAACACTAAGTGAACATCTTATAGTATATACTGTGTTCTATGTTAAGTTCTTTCCTTTCATTATCCTGTTCAATCCTCACATTCAACCCATGAAATGGATATCATGATCTCAATACTGACAACGTGGAAGCTGAGCTTAGAGAAGTTAAATCACTTGCTGAATCCAGCACAGTTACCCATTAGAAACAGAATTTAGGTTAAATCTATCTGATGCATCTACCCAGGGTCTGAAACCTCTTGCCATCAACTGCTAATTTAAGTGAAGGTGCCTTTCTTATCATAGCCCATTCAGGATTATCTATAATTAGTAAAACAAAATATAACTTTGCCAATTTGGTATGTGAAAAAAAGCTGGTATCATAATTTTAATAATACATCATTATATACTATTATACAAGAGTATCGCTAAAAGTTATCAAATAAAAAGCAAACAATCCTTAACTCTAAAGATAGATAATACCTTTGGAGACAGTGACAAGCCCAAAGACTCAAAATTTCCAAGTGGTACTCCCATTTATTATGTGCAATTTTAGGAAAATCATTTAACCCTTCAGAGATCTTTTTTTTAACCTGCAAAATGGAAATAACAATAGCTGTCCCTACTTTCCTAACTACACTACTGTTAGAATAATACAAGGTGTAAATGAAATCACTTAGTAACCTATAAAAACCCTATATAAATACAAATGTAATATTAAAATGACTAATTTGAAGAAAATAAGGCAGTAAACATTAGTGTTTGCAATTTTATAATCAATTCCAAGAATAAAAACTATTCTAAGAATAAAACTTCTTGGAAAGCTCTGAAAAATTAGAGCATGAAATTAAAAATGATTTAGAAGTGCTTTAAAAAAAATCTTTATCCTAATGATAAACAGCTCCACAATGAATATTGTACAGAGAATAAAATTCTATGCCACTTAAGTCTGCATTTATCTTCATCAACATTCATTAAACTTGATATCATCAATAAGCATTATAAATATCACAAAATAAAAGGTGAGACTCAACTCTAGAAGCTGTCTCTAATGTTCAATGAGCTTTTCTCCTGTGTTCCAAGGCCCATCCTCACCTGTTTCACTGGTAGGACGAACAGCAATTGGTTCTGCCAACTCTGTTTTGCCAGATCTTGTCACCCAAGCAACCTAGTAAGATGAAATCATTTTTCATACATTTTTAAAACAGCACTTTAGAGGAAGAGCACAGTTATAGTCAAAACTCTATTTCAAGTTTTGCTATATCAATTAAGGCAAGTTAAAGTAACTGCTTCTGTTCACTGTGAGAAAAGGTAGATACTTACTGTCTTTATAATGTTTACTGAAAAGTAAAAGCCAGTTAATTAGTGAATGTAACAAAAAGAATCATGACTTGCCCTGATGAAAGAAATCTAATTTTTTTTAAATGGCTTTACATTTCTCTAAGTTGGCTGCAGTAACTTGCCTTTTAAATTACTATTCAAGTATGAACTGAAAATATACTTCTGAGTTCATGACAGAAAACTGCAAAAAATAAATAAAGCAGGCTAACTTACCTCAGGGGCAAAGTCAGCAACATGAGTCTTCTCTTTCTCTAATGCACCTTGAGACACAAACATGGGGAAATAGCAGTTTTCAACACCAAGTTTCTTGATCTCAGCATCAAAAAAGTCCTTGATGGATTCCCAAATGGAATATGCCCAGGGACGAAGGATATAGCAGCCACTTACATCATAGTATTCAATCATTTCTGACTTTGTGATGACCTTTTTAAAAGAAAAATATAGTCTATGAAGCCTAAATTGAACCAAAATTATAGTATAAGTGCCAAGAGTATGATAGCCAAGCTTCAAGTCTGGAGGCTTCCCCTGTTGGTGCATCCTCTTAATGTGCGTGTAAAATGGATCATTCTAGACTGAGAAACACCAGGGCTCTAAATTCTTAAGACGACTTGAATTCTAACCTTGCTTCTGCTGTTTTACTATTTTGTGACTTAGGACTAATCCCTTTACCTCACCAAAAAAACAAAACAAGAAATCAAATAATGACTATCTCATAGGGCTACTTCTCAATTCAATACTTTCTGTGACATTGCTTTGAAAACTGACATGTTACATGACTATGCTATGTATTTTAAAGGCAATATGCATTATTACTTTGTGTCTGGATTTTAGAATCTAAATATAAAGCAGCCTTTGAGGAATTTAAAACATAAAAATCAACAGAACCCATACTCACTTGAGAATACCAATCTGCAAGATTTTCTTCTTTTTTTGCCTCAAGACCCAACCTGCAGATATAAAAAATACAAATCTCTTCATCCAGCAATTGCTTTGTGGCTGAATGGAAATAAACCTCTAAACCTCAAAAGAGCTTGGTTTTCCTTCAGTCTGAGTTATTTCTATATTTACATCTCTTCTATATTCATTCCCATGATGTTTTTAACCTAGAAAACAGTTCAATCATCTCTTAAAAGATCGTGTGATGCTATCCACCAAAAGCTAGGAAAACTAATAAGCGTAACAAAAGCTATGACTTTAATGCAGACATTCCTTTCACAAAGTTCTTTATAAGGAGATGTATTTGTAGCAAAGACAGAGCCTATTCACATAGTGTTCTCACTAAAAAATAAAAAGAATCTTTTGCCAGTGTCAATCCAGATAAAAATATAGTTAGTAATATCAGTGTCTCATTGAAAGTAATATGTAAAAAGTAGTAAAGACAATGGCTATATGTATACATGTGTCAATACATAAGTGTGTATATATATATCCTTACATGTAAGTTTTTTTCTATAAGTTTTTCCTTTAACCACAGTAAATAAAAGTTGCAGAGACAGATGCTTCCAAAATAAATTAGATCTGCAATAAAAAACTATTCTAGAGATATGGGAACATATGTATACGTATAACTGATTCACTTTGTTATAAAGCAGAAACTAACACACCATTGTAAAGCAATTATACCCCAATAAAGATGTTAAAAAAAAAGTTTGAAGTCATTAATGATGGTGATTGTGCAATAAACTCTAAGAAATAAAAAAAAAAACTATTCTAGACAATAATCTTTTTAATGAAACACCAACCATTATTCAGGAAACTGTGGTCTTATGATCCACATAGAAAAATCTACCCGTTAGTTATGTTTTATAAAAGGTACATCTTTTTAGAGTTTACAAACAAGGCTTTATTGGCTTAAAATCTTAATGTATTTATGTTTGAATTCTCTGTTGTTTCACTTTGATACATCTCAACAAAATGCCTACATGAAATCTGGCCGTTTCACAAGCAGTCAGAAGGTAAAAAATGAGAAGTTCTATTCTCACTTCTACTATTCTATAATGCTGATCACCCAGTCAATGGGCAAGAAAATAACTGTTGTATTCTCGTTTGAGGAGACACTGCGTGTATACTGTGAGTGATGAGAGGCAGAATTTGAAATTCAGCTAAACAAATCTAACACCAAAGTATCTCTAAATAGTAGCTGCTAACAACAGCCTAACTTAGGTTCAGCTTAGAGTGAACCTCACATAAAGTTCACTCTAATTTTGGGATGTGGATAATGGGGGAATCATATTGTTCATATGGATTAGAAGATATTGAAACACCATCTATTCCACAGTGCTGTCTTTAAACCAGCTTTGTTTTATATTTAACCAATTTTAAAAGCCTATTGAGAACAAAGTTCTCGTTTAGTCCCCACAAAAGATTTTCATTTGAAAAATCTGCTAAAGTGCAGAACAACGTGTACAGCTAAGCTAACAATTGTGTTACAAGGGAGAAAGAAGAGGAAAAAAAATATATATATATATACACACACACACATACATATTTGTTTTTACTTGTGTAAGCAAATGAAAATCTCTCAGTGCATAGGGAAGAAACTAGTAACAGTGGTTACCAATTCATTATGGTGGTAGGAGGAACTGGGAAGATGGGAAAGAAGCATAGGAGTGAGACTGCACTGAACTCTTTATATTCTAAGATTATTGAACCAAGCAAACGAATGTGTTACCTATTTAAATAAACAGAAAATGAACAAAAACTATCTGCTGACATTATACCTTTAGCATTCTCCAATTTAATGTGATAGTCAAACTACCCAAAATTTGTTTTTTTAAAAAAATAATTAAAAGTTCACTTCATCCAAAACTTTGCTTCACTTCCAATGAAGTTTCCACGTTTTATTACCTGGTCTGCTTCTTAGGCCCTTGTCCTTCCCCTGGTCCACTTGATGACAGCCCACTTCCTTGGTTTTTAGAAGAGTCTTTCTTTTGGCCATCGTTTTGTTTCTGAGTTTTATTCTGCTTTTCAGATTTATTTTCTTTTTCTTTCTTTTTCTTATCTTTTTCCTCAGCCCCATTGGCAGAGACAGGCTTATAATCTACTCCCGTCAGAGACTTGTACTGTGCCTTCAGCTGAAGGAGTTCTTGTACAGCTGTATCTACTTGATCCTTTAATAAAAGAGGAAACAGAGAAGAGAGCATTTAATTCAAATCACTATCTAAGCATCAATGTCCAACGCTTTATAAGCAGATTTGAAAACACAAAGGCAGAGGGTATGGGGTAGGGGTGGAGAATGTTAAATACACACTCCTGAAAATGAATAAAAGAGCATGAGAAACAGAACTGGAAAATACTGATTAAAAAACTGTACTATAACTGCACTGTTCAAAGAATAGCCACTGGCCACATGTGGCTGATTAAATTTAAAGTAAATAAAACTTAAAATTCAGTTCCTCAGTCACAGAGCCGCATTTCAAGGGCTCAACAGTCCTTGCGGCTAGTAACTACTGTACTGGACAGAACTGTTAGAGAACATTTCCATCATCTCAGAAAGTCCTATTAGAAAGCACTAGGATATAATATGTATTCTACTGTAATTTAAGTTGAGTCATTAAATTATATAAGTTGAACATTGCAGAGTTATAAAAAATGACAGTAATCAAGTTTCTATATTACTGGTTAAACTTCAAAACCTATAACGACTTACTGTTTTCCACTCACCTGAATCGGTACCAACATATCCTCCTCCTATAAAGATAACACAACTAGCGCACACTATACTAGAGCTCAAGATAAAACTTGCCATTTGAGACTGACGGAGCTTTAGGAGAATGAGTCAAACAAAGAGGAGGGCCTACAGTATGCCAGGCACTGATATGGTCTAGGTCCCTATTCTCAAGGATCTTACAGACGAGAGAGAAACAGACAACTTAACAATTAAACTAGCTGTTAAACGATTTAAGTGTTATGTCAGAGAAAGGCAGTGTCACATGAGAATGACCAGGCCACTCTAGCTGGGATGGGGGATGGGGGATGGGGGTTAGGATCAACAAACGCTTCTCTAAAAGGCAAGATGAAAGAGTTGAGAACCGACATCATGAGTAGAAGTTAGCCAGATCTGACGGGACACTAAGGGTTCCAGGCAAAGAAAGCGGCCTGTAGTGTAAGAAACAAAAACACACAAACGTTAATACCACACTAACCTTAGAAGCTTTTTCAGCTTTAAGTTTTCGAACTACTTCTCCTTGAGTAGCTACTTTGTCAAAAAGTGATTTGGCTTCTGGTGTTTCTGGACCACGAGGCTCAGAGCTTCTGGATGGACTTGAATCTGAACTTTGTGATGATGGGGGCTGACCAGGAATGTACTCCTTCCCAGTTTTTTCTTTATACTGAGCTTTCAGGGACAGTAAACATTCTACAGCTTCATTTACTTTAGCCTGAGATAAAAGAGAAAAATAAAAAAAGTATTTAACGCTTTCTGAAATTTCTGAAAATTTCAATGATTATTAAAAATCATTAACTACCACCAAAATATCCCTGTAAATAATCATCATGGAGAAACCCAAGCACAAAGGAGCTAAATCATCATCCTAAAATAGCAAATGAAAGCTAAAGAAAAGTTCAAAATATAAAGATCATAAATCTATATACAAATCATAAAAGTAAACATAAATGCACATACATAAAGTGTAAATGACTTTACACTTTACATATGTAAACAGACAAATTATAGAACACCCCAGCAAACTGTCCGTTTCCAAGCCCTGGGACGGTAAACAGTGGAGCCAGAATTTACAAAATCAGAATTTGCCTGTATGAATCCTTATTTTCTTCAGCCTATTAAACAGACACTAAATACAGCACTGGAAAAAAAAAAACCCACAGCATGGACTTTACTAAAGAATAGCTACATCACTCTTAAGAATTTACAGTGAAATGAGAAGGTATGTTGAGGTTTTAATTAGACATTCAGCTATATATATCAGCCTCTGATACTTCAACAGAATTATGATGAAAAAGAATGAAATACTCAGCCCAACTGAGACACTTGTGACTTCAGCAGAGAAGGACAGGCAAAGGGCCCACGCTGGACACCTTACCTGAACGGTGATACCATCTAACCACAAACTACACTATATACTATATACTATACCACTGGAAAGTCAAGGCATCAATCAAAACAGAGAAAAAGTGCCTCCCAATTACCTTATCCAAGTTTTATGGCTACGTTCTAACAGTGCTCCAAATAGCTAAGAGGAACCCAACACAAGCAGAAAGAATACTAAAATGGGGGTCAAAGGAACACAGGAAGAACCGGTATACCTTCAAAGAATTTGCATGTACAAAATAGCAACTGACATTTCCTTGTCTAACGCTTTATGATACAGCTTTGCTGCCTGTTAGCGTCTACCACACTAGGCATCACAGAGGAAGTAAAGGTAAGAGGAGAAATTGCAAAGAGAAATGAGTAGGTTGTCTGATTTGTACTCCTGACCTGTCTCTTGTTTATATTCTGTCTTTAGAACTGAATGTTTCCACAACAAAATCCTAAGAAAAAGAACATAGTCAATCAGACACACAAGAATCAAGAAACTTCCATCAGCTAAAAGAAAGAAAATGGCATCCAATAGTTAAGGGACTTTCCTGTAACCATTTCTACAAAAAGAGGCCTATTTGAAAGAAGTTCCATTTTATACTATAAGCAGGTATCGACTAGAGTTTGAAGTCAGATGGCACACATTTCACAAAGGAAAAACCCTTGTGTGGCAAGATTACAAACTGAAATATTATAAAGGAGAAAATAACCACTTCATTACTGAATGAAATATTCTAAAAGTGGAGTAAAATTATATATGTCTATATCCTCTCCAACTAAATTATTATTAGTTAAATTATTCAGGCTATTTTTCAAAACAGTGAAATCATACTACTTGCTATGCAGTCTTATCTGATGATTTAGAAGGTACCTAAAGATTCTTGAAAGAATTATCAATATAAAACATAATTACTATCATTTTATGGCCTATTTACTCTGTGCCAGATACTATGCTAAGTGCTTTACATGGACCATCTTATTCAATTCTCAAAACAACCCTGATCCATTTTATAGAAGAAAGAAGAAAAGCTTAGAAAGATTAAGTACCTTATCCAAAGTTATACAGTAAGTGGTAGAGTGAGAATTTTAATCTACGGTTTATTCTAGAGTCTTTCATCTTGAACACAATAGTATGCACCGCATTACAGAAGGTATGAGACAATGATCTAAATTTCAACGTTCATTTTAATCCTACTAACTAACATGCCATGAACACTGCTTTTTCAAAAGAGGTCTTTGATTCTCACTTGAATACATCTCATAGAATGAGAAAAAAATAATTTCTTTTAATATTCTAGTTTTCTGGATCAAAAGACATTTACAAAGAGAAATTGGATAGTACTACTCAGTAGTACAAGATTACACAACAGCAGAATGTTAAAAAACACTTCTTAATAGATCTTAAGTCTTTAATGGACAAAGGCTGTTTTAAACTCACCTAACATGTGCCAACACAGACAAGAAAAAAGTTTTCAATAAATAATTGTTGATGCGGATGAATGAGAATGGAAACAGCCTACAAAAAGACTTCAGTAAAGGTTTAAGATGGGAATTTGAGGAAGTAAAAATGACGTTGAAAGAATGATTTAAAACATGACTGGAAATGTAGAAAATGGACGAGAACACACCTGGTTGGAATGCATGAAAAGTACACAAACTGTTTTTGCGGCAGCCACTAGATGGAAACACTTCCCCATGGGGAAAGGTGGCAACTTTAATACAAAGAAAAACCTAGAACTTAACCAATTCAAAATAGTAAGAACAGAACCTTTCAAAATGGCCTCAGCACCTCAACGATCAGTGAAAAAAGCTTTAAAAAATACTTCTTTCAAACTGTATTTTTTTCCCAACTCTATTCACAGTCACCCACCTTTGCTCCTCACTAACACAGCTGAGGGAATTACACCTCCACACATTAATGACGACTCCCCAGAGCAAAGGTTCTCACTTCACTGGGGGGGGGGGGCGGGGGCAGAGGTTGGTGATGAATGGTAATCAGAAGAGGGAGTCTTTCAAATGTGGGAGAGGGAGTGTGAAGCTTGTATCATATGAAAAAGTAGGCTTGGGGGCTTCCCTGGTGGCACAGTGGTTGAGAGTCCGCCTGCCGATGCAGGGGATGCGGGTTCGTGCTCTGGTCCGGGAAGATCCCACATGCCGCGGAGCGGCTGGGCCCGTGAGCCATGGCCGCTGAGCCTGTGCGTCCGGAGCCTGTGCTCCGAAGCGGGAGAGGCCACAACAGTTAGAGGCCCATGTACCGCCAAAAAAAAAAAAAAAAAAAAAAGTCTGCTTGGAGATTTAGCAAACTTAAAGTTTGAAGGTTTTCAAAGAAACGCATTTTTTCTCTAAATCAATGGATCAGAAATCTATGTTTAGCTTAAGCCTGTAAGAAACAGCCGGTTTAGTGAACCTGGATCCCAGGAACCAATACAGCACAGGAAAGGGCCCAGACTCCTCAGTCAACCTGGATTAGAACACCTGTTTTGCCATTTCTCACCTGGTTCACTTACCTACATCACAATGTATCTGCTACTTTTCTGACACAAATAAATCAATACAAACTCCTCTGATTTTCCTAGAAGATCCTTCAGCTGAAGTAAGTCTTGTGAAATGTCTTGTTTCACAAGATGGTTGGATTTATACTTGCTTAGAGCAAATTTAAGTTTGCATTAAGTACCACATACAAATATAGCAGAAACCCACTAACACAAATTCCAAACAAGAAGCTCAAAACCATCAAGGGAAAGACGGGTTTGTTTCTTCTCATTTTCTCCGCCTACGACATTTATTTTTTGGCCTGAGAATTCTTAAGGCTATTTGGGGTGGGTGTGAGGAGTAGTGGTTTTCCAGAACAGCCTGTTTAATGGACAAAGGGATATAACAATGTGTTTCCTTTCTTGATAAACTGTGATTTGGGTTTTAAAACCAAAAACACTGGTGTAAAATACAAAAGAGCACAGGTTGGTGAAACATTTAAGATGAATTCCTGGGGGCATGAAATGCAAGGTGCTGTGAATTAAAATGCTGCAGGCGCAGAAGTAAAAGGTGACCAGCACCCCCTCGACACAGATGAGGTTTGACAAGACGAAACAATTGTGGATTATTATTTTGATTCAACGTAGTCACCATCTGATTTTGCTGCCATTCATTACTTCAATTTTTTAAATCCTTAACTATAAAGGTTCTGAAAAGTCTTTCCACTAAGGGAAAGACTTTTCAATAATAAAGGGCCCAGGCCAGACAGTAAATATATTAGGCTTTGCAAGTCTGTTGCAACTACTCAGCTCTGGAATTACAGGGCTAAAACGGCCATGGACAATATGTAAACTAGTAAGTGTGGTTGTGTTCCAGTAACATTTTACTTACGGAACACAGGTGCAGGCCACAGTTTGCCAAGCTCTATCCTGGAGTCTGAAGTGTCATAGTATTCCATAAAACCTTTGATTTACCATTTTCTGACTCCCATTTCAAGAAATACTATAAATTCATGTTCAAAACACTTCACTCAAAAAAAAAAAAAAACAACACTCAAATTTCAAATCAGAGGAATCTGTTCAAAATCAAAACTTTATTTTTTGGAACTGTAACTTTAAAACTTTCAAAGTTAATACTTAAAATGTGAAAAGTGGCCTTAACTATTAAAGTAACTCAGTGGTAAGAGTTATTAAATAGTTGGTGTGTTCTTGGATTTCCACCTCACACTTTGCTTGATCCCCACTTTAATGCAACAATCTATGGGCAGGAGGAAAAGGAAAGGGGAGCAGAAGGTGGACTTGAAGGGGCACTGAGGGTGAACTTGAAGGTTTTTATTCTTTGCCTACATTATGCTTATATTCTGCCTTCATGCTTAAAAGTTCGTGCACGGAATCACCGATCTGATCCTGAAAAAGAAAAGGGGGTGGGGAGGAACGAATAGAGGAAGAAAAGTCTCGTTGAAACCTGTAACTATAAAACCTCAGCCGACCACTTTCCTTACTTCAGTGGTAGTAACATGACATAGGAAATGGAATGATAAAGCGGCTTAGAGAAATTATTAATGTTAAAACAAGCACAGACTTGCTTAATAAATAACAAACTAGTAAAACCATGACTCTGGTGCTTAGAATGTCTCTAACTGGAAATAACTTGGGAATGAGTCAAAATTGGAATCCATGCTTTGCAAACTTCAGGAAGTTACTTTTACATTCATATTCACTTCAGAAAGTAGTTTCTCATTGGCTACTAAAACCAACAAATAAAAAAAGGAGTATTATCTGAATATTATTGTATGTGGTGTTGTGAGGATTAAATGCAAAAATAGTAATGTACAGTGAACAGTGCCAGATATAGTCTACATAACACTTCCATTCAGAGTAACTGTGTTGGTTCTCTAGGAAAAAAGAGCAATTTACTACTGTTAGCATTTAGAGAACGAAAAAATATATATATATAAAAGTAATATTTTGAAACACAGATATGGTACATTGTAGGCTTTCAATAAATGTAGGTTAAACTACACTGAAGTCAGATTCATTTCAGTACCACATTTATCATTATCAAAAAGCACCTAGTGAAAGTACCTGCCCAATTTACAAAGAAATTTAGAGTTTTTTACCCACAGGCTGATTTTCATAACTTCAGCAGTGCTATTTTATGAATGTAATCCATTAACCCAACAGGATGGGAAATAAGAGTTGGCTGTTGCTCTGAGTATAATGGTTGCCATTGTTACTACCCCACACATAAGTAGCTGACCAAGAATCAGCACAGAATATCACATACTCTACTCAGAATGAAGGAATTTAAAGAGCAAAGCCCTTCCCCTCAAATTATATCTAGAAAAGGGTCCATAGTTAGTGTATGACATATACAGAGAGTACAAAATGCTCCTAACCTCACCACAGGATAGGAAATATCAAGGGTTTATATGCCGAACCCATACACCTACCAGCCTTTACTCCTTGAAGCAAAGCTGTTTTAGAGCATCACAGCTATGCAGGACTTCAACAGGCTCGTTAAAGAGAAAGGAGAAGAGATTTCTCACACTTCACAATGAAGAGACAGAAAAATAATAACTTCTGGAGCAAAACCCAAGATCTCCCCAAAGTGTTTGCTCTCCTCAGCAGAGGTCAAATGTCCATGAATGAAAGTATCTTAGGGGACAGGGTCAGATGCAGAAAAACTTGTTAATGAGGTGAGGAATTTACAACCTCAAGTTACTTAATCACTCTCCAACCAAAGCCCAGGATGTTGACCAGACCACAGATCCCCAGGAACATTTTAGAACAGATCTCCTCCAGTCACATAAGTCAAGCCCGGGGGTTCATCACACCTCTCTGTGTTCATGCCACAGCCCAGATTCTACAGTTTTTGGTAGCTTATCCAGTTACAGCACTACTAGTTTGATCATGTTTTAGAACTATGCTACTATTTGAGTAGAACCACATGTCTTGATTATTAAACTTGATTCTTCTCTATCCCAGATGCCATTCCTTTTGCCTCTTATTTAGAACAAGCAATCCTGTTCCACACTCAGTGTTACCACCCACTTGGCTAAATGTTTTGCCTAAAGATATCGTTAAAACGAGAATGAAATTTATACTTCAGTCAAAATGTGGTATCACTTGAGGGCTCCCCTACAAAAAGTCTGAAATAGTCACTGGTCAGAAACCTCTTGACAACTCATTATTCCCTGAATATCCCTTGACCTTTTGCTGGTGCATCTTCTACACCCAGTCCCAGGCTAGCGGCATCAGCACCACCTGAACAACTCTTTACAAATGCACACTCTCTGCACGCTCTGGACTTACTGAAGCAGACACTCAAGAGGTAGGGCCCAGCAGCCTGTGTTTTAGCCAGCTCTCCGGTAATTCTGATGCACAATAAAGCTTGAGAACCACAGATCTACACTTAAGAGTACCTCCTCTGAAAGTCATTCACCTTAAAGGGCTTCTTCTACTTCAGGACTACTTTAAATATGCTTTATAACTGTTCCCCCTGGCCTGCCACTTACAGACACAGACACTTCTGAGAGCCATTTATACATATCCCACAGGATTACAGTCTGTGCATGGCTCTTACTCAGCCCCACGCCCCCACTACATGGTAAGCTGCCTCGCACTAATATTTCCAGAGCTTGGCAGATAGCACGTATCAATAAATGTTGACTGTTATGTCAAAATACTCAGTCGGACAGTCTATAGACAACATATCTCATAAGATGAGACTAGCCTAGGTCGTTTGACCTCATAAGCTTACTTACAATGTGTCTAAACTCATTCCAGGATACTGACCTTAGGGGCTTTTTCAGCTTTCAGTTTACGAACCGCCTCCCCTTGGGCAGCAACTTCATCATACAGAGATTTACTTTCCAGAATATCTGATGATGATGTAGAAGAAACATTTTGTACTGTCGCAGCAGGAGGATTTCCAAGTTTATATTCCTGGCCAGTTTTCTCCTTATATTCAGCCTTCAAAGCCAAAAGCTGTTTTACGGCTGCATCTATATCTTCCTTTGCTGCTTTCTTGGCTTTTAATTCACGAACCACATCCCCTTGAACAGCCACTCTGTTGTAAAGGACCAAGGAATCCTCAGACGTAGCACAAGTATTATTCAAAGAAGGAGCTGACATTGTCTTAAGAGGAGTAGCTGCCTACAGAGGCAGAAAACCAAAAGTAAAATTAATTCATGTTAAAAATCTTTCCACAAAATTATATCAAACTGTTTTCTAATGTTTTAAGTTAAAAACAAAATTTTAAAGTTTTACTCCTTAAAAAGTTTAAATGAATAATCTCATTCCTAAAAATTTATCCTAATGAGAAATAAAAGAAGTAAACAAAGGTAGAGGTACACAGATATTCACTGGAGCATTTTTATTACAGCAAAAAACTGAACCTAAATCATTACCATTAGAGGACTATTTAAAGAAATTATGACACACCCACCAGATCTGAGAACAAATCACTGCTCTACCACACACTAGCTGTGCAACCCTGAATTAGTTACTTAAGCCAGTTCTGCTTTTTAACCATAAGAGAGGGATAATAATTGTATTGAACCCATCAGGTTGATGGGAAATAAAAGGTAATAAATCTATGTAAAGCTCTTAGTTACAAAGGCTGAGAAAATGTAAATATCAATGAGTTAGGTATTATTACTAGTTTTTTAAAAGATGAGATATATCTAGATTGTTGACAAGGCAAGAGCTCCATGAAATACTGTGAAACAATTTTATAGTAATGCTGTGAAACAATTCCATTTGTGTAAAATTATATATTTATAGGCATATGGTTGTATATAAGCATGTGCAACAAATCCAGAGATATGTTGCCTAAACTGATTTCTGGATAGTGAATAACTATACTATATTTATTCTCAATGACATGCTCTTCTTTCACTTAGAATGTTTTCCTCCTACTGAAACCCTTCCAACTTTAAAACTCTGCTACACCATACCTTCCCTGTGACTTTTTTCTTTAATGGTCTTCTACTTAATTTTTCAGAATAATCTCATACATATTCATTGAGCCATACGTATTAAACTCCAAAATGTTTGGCTCTACTCCAGAACTCTGTCCTGATACCAGACCCAGTATTCTGAATGGTCTTCTAGACATCTTTACCTGGATAGCTAAGAGGCACCTCAAGCTGTATCAAAGTTGCATTTTACATGGAGATTAGGTTCTAGAATCACCATGTAAGTCAAAAACCACATACACTAAAAAATTAGTCCCCCCAAATTCCTTAAATCACTCATAATTTATAGTATTTTCTTGGTGAGGTATATATATGTACAATCATAAACATTCATATATAAGTGCATAATATTATATAATAAGGGAAGACTACAATAAAGGAAGCCCTTGTATCAAAACTATATACAGTCTGTTCTGCTACACTTATTTTTGGTACGATGAACTGACTCATTCATGGTTGGTAAACAGGGGAACAATATCAATATAATACTGAAAAATCACATCACCTTGTACGTGATTTCTCCCAGTGTGTTAATGTTTTATGTCAAAGGAGCATAAAGGAAAACGCTTACTCACAATTAAAGAGAAAGCTTTAGAAATACATGACAATCTTACAGAAGAATGAGAAAGTCTGTATAAGTGCATTCCTTTAGGGCAGGTGGTACTTTAAAAAAATTGTTTTCCATAACATTAAACCATCTAATGAAGGTGTAAGCATGGATGAAGAAACTTCAAAGATATATATCCTCTTCTGCTCAAAAAAAAAAAAAAGAGTGTTGAAGCAGGGTACTCCCTGGATCAGACTTTAATTTTTTTTTAATTAATTAATTTATTTACTTATTTATTTTTGGCTGTGTTGGGTCTTTGTTACTGTGCGCGGGCTTTCTCTGGTTGCAGTGAGCGGGGGCTACTCTTTGTTGAGGTGCGCGGGCTTCTCACTGTCGTGGCTTCTTTAGTTGCGGAGCACGGACTCTAGGCACGCAGGCTGCAGCAGTTGTGGCACATGCGCTCAGTAGTTATGGCTTGCAGGCTCTAGCGCTCAGGCTCAGTACTTGTGGTGCACGAGATTAGTTGCTCCACGGCATGTGAGATCTTCCCAGGCCAGGGCTTGAACCCATGTCCCTTGCATTGACAGGTGGATTGTTAACCACTGCGCCACCAGGGAAGCCCCAGACTTTAATTTTGATAACACCGGTATCTACTGGAGGCAAATACCCTCAAAGATCTATATATCAAAAGAGAGAGCAATACCCCTAAGGTTTAAGGCTGCAACGATGGCTGACTGCAATGTTGGGTACAAATGCCCATCAACTGTATTTTAACTTCTATTAGGTTCTGCGCAGGTTTCAAAGCTTTTCCAAAACCTTTCTGATACTCCTCCCACCAAGAAGCCTCTACATCCTCTCCCTTGAATCTGGGCAAGGTTATGACTGTTCAACCAATACAACATGGCAGAAGGGACTCTATGTGAGGTTTCCAAGGTTAAATCATAAACCATACAGTGATGCTTCGAACCTGTCTACTGGACACTCACTTTTGGAGCCCTGATCTGTCATATACAAAGTCTCACTACCCTGACACTCATGCTGCAGCTCTCTGTCAACACCTCCACTGAGCTCCTAGCCAACAGCCAGTATCAACTGCCACCCATGTGGGTGAGCCATTTGGGATGTCCGGCCTTGTTGAGCCTTCAATGACTGTTACCCAGCCACAATATGAATGAAACCATAAAAGATGTAGTTTTCAATGGTTTGCCCCAATCCTATCTTTCCTGATT
This sequence comes from Leucopleurus acutus, assembly GCF_964270905.1. NCBI lineage: Eukaryota > Metazoa > Chordata > Mammalia > Artiodactyla > Delphinidae > Leucopleurus > Leucopleurus acutus. The sequence goes on from NC_139143.1 coordinate 18,673,658, forward strand.
AGTATGTCACCTTGTAGAACATAAAGTTTTTCAGAACACACGCACTGGGGCTTCCCTGGTGGCACAGTGGTTAAGAATCTGCCTGCCAATGCAGAGGACACGGGTTCGAGCCCTGGTGCAGGAAGATCCCACATGCAGAGCAACTAAAGCCTGTGGGCCACAACTACTGAGCCTGCACTCTAGGGGCTGCGAGCCACAACTACTGAGCCCGCATGCCACAACTACTGAAGCTCGCATGCCTAGAGCCCGTGCTCCGCAACAAGAGAAGCCACCACAGTGAGAAGCCCGCACACCACAGCGAAGAGTAGCCCCTGCTCGCCACAACTAGAGAAAGCCCATGTGCAGCAATGAAGACCGAAAATAAAGAACACATACATTAACTCATAGCATAATACTAATAACTTTACAGAAAATGTAAAAGATGAGAGGCAGAGGTGTAAATTGGGACCAATGAGGGAACAGCAGCCAAATTTCCCATCTCGTGCTATTCTAGTATATATACTAGCAGTTCTCAAGGTGTGGCCTACAAACGCCAGAGGGTTTCTGAGACCTTTTCAAAGGAGGTCTGCAAGGTCACAGCTATTTTCATGATAATAATAAGATGTCATTTGTAGTTTTTGCTCTCACTCTCTCATGAGTACACAGTGCAGTTTTATGGAGGCTAAGGCAAATTAAAAAGATTTGCAAAAATGCAAAACCATACCACTCTCCTAACTGAAAGTTTTCTTTTAGAAAACAGTTATTTTTCATAAAAAAATGTTATTTATATAAACATACGGTTGGGTTTATTATTGCTATTTTTTAAATGAATTAATAAATTCTTCTAAAACTTCTCAATTTTAATTTTTATGGCAAACACTGATAAATATAATCCACATAAACGAAGGTCCTCAATCATTTCTAAGTGTGAAACCAAAAAGTTTGAGAACTGCTGGTATATAAATAGCACAAGGATACTGCCCTACTTAAATTCTCACTTCTCTTCCTTTAATTTTCTTTTGGCTAAGACTACACAGCTTTTAGTTTGTGTAAATTAAAAGCTCAAGTCATGACATTCCCGCTCTTAATAGTTCTAAACTTGTATCTCCTAATAAACTGTGCTTCTGTCTTCCCTAGCTCAGGTTATTTACCACTCACTTACCTAGTCAACCAAAACAAAACTAGAAGTTACTGTCTTCCTATTTTACTTCCTGAATTCATGTCCTACTTTATTTCCTCCATGCCCTCATGCTCTGGCTTCCTGACCACTTAACACACCTTCTAATCCTATGTCCAATCCACCCTCCAAACTATCTTCTTCACTGCTACCAAATCTTCAATGACTACCCAACTGCCAACACCTATGGACCCCAAACTATGCAGCAAGGTGTTCCAGGGAGCCACTGGAAATTCCTAGGGACACCACGGGATGTTTTATATATCTAAGGTAAACAGTAACATATCCAACATCTGTCAAACACTGCATAATACAAGTTCAAGGTGGCTCGGTTTCAACATTAGTGTGTGCTACATTCCTTTCAATGATGCCATATCTTTGCAAAGCTGGATTTTTCACAGCTGTTGTGTTAAAAATCAAATACCACAGGAAAATCATTGTGGAAACAGAAAATAAGCATGGTAGTGTCCAATCTGAGTCCAAGGTTCAAGAGAGAAATAAAAGTATTATTTTTTTCTTTCAATTAATATGTCATTTTAAGAATGAAATAAAAATAAGAATGTAATTTAAATATTTAACATTTAAGAACAAAATCTTTTATAAATGAAATTTAAGTTCCTTTTCCTTCAATTTATGTATATTATTTTTTTCAAATGGCTACTAAGTTACTGGGATATAAATATTTATCTAGTTGCTTGAACTTAACTACTTAATAAAGAGAACAGTTAGGAATTTCATTCAGCCTAGAGGTGTCATGAAAAAAATTACTGGGAAACTAAGGGTGCTATGAAATAAGGAAGTTTCAGGACCTCTGGCCTGCACAATAACCCCCCTAATTCTCTAGACATGTCACGGCCTCTCAAATCCACATCCTGTAAAATGAGGACAGAAGCTGGGTCTCTATCTGGAATGTCCTCCAGACCTGGACTGCCAGGAAGATTCCTAACTCATTCTTTTTTTTTTTTTCTTTTTTTTTGCGGTACGCAGGCCTCTCACCATTGTGGCCTCTCCCATTGCGGAGCACAGGCTCCGGACGCGCAGGCTCAGTGGTCATGGCTCACAGGCCCAGCCGCTCTGCGGCATGTGGGATCCTCCCAGACTGGGGCATGAACCCACGTCCCCTGCATCGGCAGGCGGACTCTCAACCACTGCACCACCAGGGAAGCCCCCTAACTCATTCTTAAAGACAGAGATTAAGCATTACCACCGAGATGAAAAAAAAGACAGAGGCAAAGTTTCTTATTTGCCCTTTTTCTCTTTTCTAACCCTCAATGACTGCTCGGAGCTCTTCTCCAAGATGCACTGGAGTTTGATAAAGTGCAGACAGGGAGCCAGAAAACCAGGTCACTGTCCTAACACTGTCGTAACGACTTGTTTTCTTGGGCAAGGATCTACTACAGCTCTATTAGAATTAAAAAAAGGCTTTTCTAAAAGATTCTTTTAATCTAGTCTTTCTTACTCTTTCACATAAAAAAAATTAACTTTTGAAAATCTTGTTTTGCAGGGTATTTTAAAATCTTACAAGAAAGAACAACAACAAAAATCGCAAAAGTTAGAGTTATTCTCTTCTTCGATCTCAAAAGTGAGGAAGACAATCTTTGTAAACAAACAGATTCTAAACCCTAGGACAGAAAGATCATTAATTAGAGACATATCCATAAAAGTAAACTATTTACCTCATTCTTTGTTGTTTCTACTTTGGTCTTTTCCTTTGACCCAGATGTTGGCATTTCCTTCGTATGCCCATCAGGAATGTATATCAGAATGCATGGAGCTTCTATGCAACTATATGGACTAAAAAGAAAATGAAGGGACAAAAAAGTTTGAACAAAATTATCTGAACAGTAATTAAAATTGAATTCCTAGATTAATTCAATGGCACTGTTAATACTTTTCAAGGTATAAGTAAATAGTCCATTCTCTTATTCAAATCAGTCTCTTCAGAGTAGTTTAAAAACAATATATAAAAATTGACAGTGCTAACCATAAACTTTCATGGATATGAAAATGCTACGTCCAGGACAAAGTTACATCTACTCTGGCCACCAGAAATGGCATTAGTGGATGTTCATGGTCCCACTCTTGACTTAAAAGAAATGCATCTACATACCATACCTAATCTGCTTATGAGCAGAAGAATTTCTGTAAAACATTTATTTTGTAAGAATTTCTCAATTCTAAAGGGTACAGTCATTAGCAAAATCCACTGCCCTTGAGACTACTCATAAGTAAAATATTTTTTTGAATTTTGTGGCAAAGGCCACAGAGTAAAAATAAGTGAGAGACTTCAGTAACAACAGAATCCTATACATCTCTTCAGTATTTCTGAATATGGCCTTATTGAAATATAATTCACATACCAAAATATCCACCCTTTGAAAGTACACTATTCCCTGGTTACATAAAATTGTGCAACCATCACCACTATCTAAGTTTAAAACATTCTCATCACCCTAAAAAGAATCTTTGTACCCTTTATCTATCACTTGCCAGTCTCCCATGCATCTGGTCCCTAGCAACCACTAATCTAACTTTGTTTGTATGAATTTGTCTATTCTGGACATTTCATAGAAATGAAATCGTACAATATGTGGTCTGTTGTGACTAGCTTACTTCACTTAGCATAATGCTTACAAGGTTCATGCATGTTATAGCATGAATCAGCGCTTCACTTTTTTTTATGGCTGAACGATATTCCCTTTTATGGATACACCACATTTTGTTTATCCATTCATCAGCTGTTGGACATTTGGGTTGTTTGTACCTTTTGTCTATTACGAATGATGCTGCTATGAGCATTCATGTACAAATTTTTGTGTGAACACATGTTATTACTTTCCTTGGGTATATATATAAAAGTGGAAATGCTAGGTCAAATGATAACACCATATTTAACTTTTTGAGGAACTGCCACTTTGTTTTCCAAAGTAACTACATCATTTTACAATCCTATTAGCAATGTATGAGGGTTCCAATTTCTCCACATCCTCAACACTTGTTACTGCCTGCCTTCTTGATTACAGCCATCCAAGGGGATATGGAATGATATCTCACTGTGGTCTTGATTTGTATTTTCCTAATAACTAATAATATTGAGCATCTATTCATGTGCTTATTGACCACTTGTATGTCTGCTTTGGAGAATGTCTTTATCCGTTTTTAACTGTCTTTTTATTATCAAGTTGTAAGGATTCTTTATTTATTCTGCATACAAGTCCTTTATCAGATACATGTGCAAATATTTTTCTCTCATTCTGTGGACTGTCTTTTCACTTTCCTGATGGTGTCCTCGGAAGCACAAAAATTTTTGATATAGTCCAATTTATGTATATTTTCGTTGGTTGCTTATGCTTTAGGTGTTATATTTAAGAAAGCACTGCTAAGATTACAAAGACTTAAACTTATGTTTTCCTTTAAGAGTTTTATAGTTTAGCTCTTACATTTAGGTCTTTGATCCATATTTGAGTTAATTTTTATACATGGTATGAGGTAGGGGTTCGTTCACTCTTGCACGTGGTTGCTGATACAGCACGATTTGTCGAAACGTTCAACAATCTTTCAGAATAAACTGAGAGCCTACTCTCTTCTGGGCATGACTCTAGTTGGTACCATCACTACCACCACCACCACCACCACCACCATCACTAAATATTTAACAAGGGCTTTAGTAAGTACTGGGCACTGTGCATGCTGTTTACACACATGGTCTTATTTGACTCACGGCAACGTGATACTAAGATGAACATGAAAAAAGTATCTGCCCTTAATGAATTTCCAGTGGTGGAAACAAGATAGATAGATAGACAGACAGACAGAAAGATAGATACAACAGCATGTGATAAATATTCTAAAGAGGAAAGTGCTCGCTGCAATGGGGACACATAGGTTGGGTGCCTATCCAGATTAGAGGAATACAAGAAAGCTCTGGAAGAAGTAACATTTGAAAGGTTACCCAGATGAAGAAAAAGAAGCACGGCCATTCCAGGAAAAAGCAAGAAGTTCAAAGGTAGTTGATGACTTTGGAAAGCCCCAAGCAATATCTTGAACAGAAGGGAGGAAGAGGTCAGCTACAACACAGATGGCTCAGGTGGGTCAAGAGGCCATTACATGGAAACTCTTGCACGCCAAACTAAGAAGTTTAGATTTTCCTCTGAAGCTAACAAGAATTATTAAGCAGGAGGGGATAATATGATAAAATTGTTACTCTGAAAGTTTTAGACCAGGGGCCATATGAAAAGTGGATCAGAAAAGTGCAAAACTGGAAGGAAGAGACTACTTTAGAAACTGTTTTGGCAATCAAGGAAGAAATGCTAAGGGCCTGAAACAAAGGCAGAGCAGTAGAAGCACAGAGATGAACTAGGCAAGCAGTACAAACAACAAGGTTTACTGATTAGAATGGGGGATGAAGGAGAAGAACTGAGGAGAGATGGTAACTAGGATCTTGAATTTTGAAGTTTGAGGTACTTGAAAGTTATCTATTCAGAGATGTCTAAAAGGCATTAATTAGATTCACAAGTCTGGAGCTCAGGAGTGAGGTCTGATCACAAAGTTAAAGAGATGCAATAAAAAACAGCAAAGACAAAAAAAAGAAACGCGAACAAAAATTCAGAGACTGAAAGTTCTCCTAGTAACTCTATTACTTCATGGTTTAAAAAAAACACAAACATTTGTTATAATCCTCTAACTGTACCTGCTGTACTATTTGCATTCTACAATATATCTAATTAAAGTACACTATAAAGAAAAGCTGCCTGTGATAAACCATAATGGAAAAGAATATGAAAATGTATATATATATGTGCAACTGAGTCACTCTGCTGTACAGCGGTAATTAATACAACACTGCAAATCAAATATACTTCAATAAAAAATAAATTTAGAAAAAAAAAGAAAAGGTAATAGTTATAATGTTTATCCAAAGATAACACTGAAATTTTTTTCTTTTTACTTGGACCATGTGAAGATGAATGGTTTAGTTCTAGAAATAAAATTTGTTATTATGCTGTTTCAAAGTTAAAATTTGTTACAATGATGTCTGAAATAGTAAATACAGAAGAACAAATGAAACCGAACAGAGAATTGTCAGGTACAGTATTTTAGTGGAAGTTCAATCTTTAAAATATTATTCACTGTAAGAATTTTAAGCATTTTCATTTAAATGTTCAGTTACACTGATTTACCTAATGGGTTCATAAGGTTGATCACATATGAAGAAGCCTCTTCTCTGGAGTTGTATAATGTCTCCTTTTTTCAAATCCTTAAGGCAGGGATCCCCCAGCATTAATTCTTCATGCTGTAAAGATGGTATAAGACCAAAATACACTTTCTTGAACATCAGAGCACTAAAAACAACCCTAAAATGCAAGCAGCTTTTCCAGTAACTGCAACAGGATATGTTAAAAACTTTACTACTTAAGCACATGCAGTAAAACAGTGAAATATTAAAATAAATAACAATTATTCATTATATTTCTAAAAGTTAACATTTATATACTGATGGGCTTCATGAACCTTTTAACTAACTTGATTGGTGTCCCTGCAGATATAAAGAAATTTCCCACTATAAATATGAAGTACAATACAAGAAGCACACAGACCTAGCTGAAAGGCATGCTGGCGCAGCACTAAAGCACAAGGATTCTAGAGCCAGGAGGCCTGGGTTTGAACCCCAGCTCTACGCCTTATTGCCTGTCCTCAAGCAACTTACTGAACCTCACTGTGCCTCAGTTTCTAGAATTTATAAAATGGGAACATTATTCTTTTATATCATTTTTAACAAAATTCTAGAAATCTTTTCCATTTTATCTGAGGAAACAAATACTTAAAACTAATTTTAAAAATTCTAAAGAAAAGGTTATACTGATACAACAGAGCAAGATGAAACAGGGTTTCTTTCAGGAGGCTACCTTACTGTTCTTGTTGACATACTGCTTAAAGTCCTCGTCTTTTCCCAGTACGGGCTTTGTGATCAAGTGCTCGTAAGTAACACAGATTGCTGGGACAGGAAGAGCACGTTCGGTCTCGGCAAGCCATGTGATCTTAGTGGTTTTCTTATAGTCTTTGTTCTCCAAATTCAATTTTGCATCAAGAGATACAATTTTTCCTTCTGCATTTCTAAAAATAAGATAGGAAAGTGTTTTCAGAAAACAAACTTTAACTGCCACAAATGCACTATTTTGTTCTGTACCTGTAATAAATGGATAGGGAATTTTCTTTGGAAAAATTTCAAATAAAACATTTATTTGAGTTTCTAGTAGGTGCCAGACATTAACTGGTTAAGAGATGAATGAAGTAGGGTCCCTGCTATCAAGATACTAATATGTAGACAGATCCCCCATACATCTGATGAAGAACATGAACATGTTTATGAATTTTAAAGTCACCTGGAGTAAACATTAAAAAATCTAAAATACTGTATTTTCAAAACATTTATCAATTACTTGACATCATATGTAATGACATGACAACTGATATTTCAGAGCTTACTAAATTAATCTTAGCATACTATGTCCCATTTGTGTAATCTTAAGAACTGGTAAGTGTAGCACACTGTAATAACTGGAAAGTTCATATTCAGCACAAAACGATTCAATTTAAAGTAGATTTTAGTGTCTATCAACAGAGTAATGGATAAAAAAGATGCGGTACATATATACAATGGAGTATTAGCCATAAAAAGGAACAAAAGTGGGTCATTTGTAGAGACGTGGATGGACCTAGAGACTGTCATATAGAGTGAAGTAAGTCAGAAAGAGAAAAACAAATATCGTATATTAACCCATACATGTGGAATCTAGAAAAATGGTATAGAGGACCATATTCGCAAAGCAGAAACAGAGACACAGACGTAGAGAACAAAAGTATGGATACCAAGGGGGAAAGGGGTGGGGCGGGAGGAATTAGGAGACTGGGACTGACACACATACACTACTGATACTAGGTATAAAACAGACAACTGATGGGAACATACTGTATAGCATAGGGAACTCTACTTAATGCCCTGTGGTGTCCTAAATGGGAGGGAAAGCCAAAAGGGAGGGGATATATGTATATGTACAGCTGATTCATTTTGCTGTGCAGCAGAAGCTAACACAACATTGTAAAGCAACTGTACTCCAATAAAAATTAATTAATAAAAAAATTTAAAAATAAAAAATAAAGTAGACTTTAGGATATACAGAATGTTATACATACAATTTCTGTCCAAAGGATCTCTCCACCATGCAATCGCATTCTGAGAATTAGATGATAAAAGGGGGGTCTAAAGCATTAGAATTATTTTTTATATCTACATGCTGTCGTTTTCAACATCACAAGCAATATCCTAACACCCTATTAATGTAATGAAACATATATGGAAAAAAACCTTAATGTGTCCAGAATTTGCAGCATCTATGCCTGGGTAGATGTACCAGCCAGCACCATCAATGGGTCTGAATTAGGTAATTTTTAATAAATGAATAAACATAAAAGACTTTCCTTCCATATTTATTTGAAAACAAACAAAAAGTTCTTACCTGTGTATTTTAGTAATGTTGATGTTGCCCCAATTTATAAATGTAACCGTCTCACCCTCTGACAACGTCTCTGCGTCAGCACCTTCAATGAAAACTTTAGGACTATACCAGACGGGTTTCAAGCCAACATCAGGATTCTGATTAAAAAAAAAAGAGAATGTTGGTTGAAACAACAACTATTGAACCCAGTATGAAATTTATACATTCATTCATTTTATTCCTTAACAAAAACAGAAGTCATCTGTATTAGTCTGATTCCCAGCTCTGTGACCCTGGGTCAGACACCTGACCAATAATGTACTGGAGTCAGATGAGGGTGGTCTGCCCCTGAGATTACTTCCAGCCTAAAACAATCATTCTTTGTTTTTAGAGCTAAGACAGTATTTGTCTCACAGTGTCCCTCCAACCAGAATCTGCTCTGCTAGCCTCAAAAATCTCACTGCTTTTGCAGCAAAGGAGAAAATAAAGTCATTCCTCATCAGTGGCTGTGGAACGTCACTATAGGAACAGATGTCATCTTAGCAGGAAATGGTAGATCTTTCACATTTTAGGAGACAAATTTTAGACAGTAGCATACATGTACAGAAAGATGAATTTTCTGCCTTTTCAGTATATATTATATGAAGAAGAAAAAGAGATCCGGAAAATAAAAAGAATGCTATATTTGTTAAATTTCAGATTTTTGTTTGACCGAAATCAAAAGAAAAAAAAGTGTAAGAAGACCCTTCGAATAAATGTTAAATAACACGCATTCAATAATTGTTCATTGAATGCACCAATGCACTTGAAAAAAGTCAGTATGTTGCAACAACTTATACTATGCTGGGCTCAGAACAGAATACTGACAGGCTAAATATAGAACACTTTGTGAGGGAAAGGATAATGAAAATTCCACAGAGCAAACTGAGCAATCCAGTCATCATTTAAAGTGTTTCCTAATCAATTAGTTATTTAACTATTACTTATTCTTTATTATTACAAATAAGCACCCTTAGAAGTTTTATTCTCACCGTTAAAATTTTAAAACATTAAGCTTCACATTTAAGCTGACTGTAGTGGGTGATATGATACATCAGAAACCACCATTCACCTGGTTGAACACATCAGATGCAAGATAAAGGCAACGGTAAAGCCAAATCAATCTCACACTCACTCACACACACACACACACACACACACACACACACACTCTCTCTCTCTCTCTCTCTCTCTCTCTCTCTCTCTCTCTCTCTCTCTCCCCAAGTCTTATTAGGGGTACCCTTAAAATAAGTCTTCCAAATTAAAAAGAAGCTAATGTCATACAGGGAAAGGCAATCATAGGCTACCACTTAAAACATTTATAGCTGTTCATGAAACGTATCACCTTACACCTGAGTAAGTCTATGAACATAACATAGTTATGAGTAAGGTTATGAATATATTAGTCTATTAGTATATGAGTGAGTTAGTCTATGGACATAAACTTCATTGGATAATAAACATATTTACAGACAACTCACAAAGCTGGAACAAAAGGATCTATTTTTTCTTCAAGACTATCAACCTAGCAGTTATAACCATGTGAGACAACAAACATGGCTTAACTAAGAAGAACTCCCTGCTACCTGTATTTAAGGTTTATATTCTGAATTCAGATAGACAGATATCATTGTCACTTCACTGATATTTTCTAAAACAGAGCCAATGGCAGCATGATAGACTCTGGACTCAAGCTGTGATTCAATACTATTAGGTCAAATGTTTTGGCTTAAAGGCAACAGCGAATAACCCAGCTAATAGAGAATGCACCTCAGCTTTCACACAGAGATAAGAGCACAGATTATATAATACCTCCAGGAAGACATAAATTCTTATTATACACTAATATGCTACCTCCACAAAATAAAAAATAGGCACCGAGTGTAACAGTTCTGTGTGATGTGCTGTGGATAGTAATACCGCTAGAATAAATTTCTTCAGTAAGAAATCCACAAAAACATTTACTTCCATTAGTATCAAATTCTTAAACAGCTCATACAATTCAACATCAAAAAAACAAACAAGCCAATTTAAAAACGGACAGAAGAAGTGAACAGACGTTTTGCCAGAGGAAATGCAGATGGCCAACAGGCATATGAAAAGATGCTTAACATCGATAATCATTAGGGAAATGCAAACCAAAACCACAATGAGATACTGTAACCTTGCACCTGTCAGAACGGCTATCATCAAAAAGAACACAAATAACAAATGCTGGCGAGGATGTGGAGAGAAGAGAACCCTTGTGCACTGTTGGTGGGAATGTAAATTGCTGCAGCCACTGTGGAAAACGGCATGGAGGTTTCTCCAAAAACTAAACATAAAAGTACCATAAGACTCAGCAATTCCACTCCTGGGTATATATCCGAGAAAAACAAAAACACTAATTCGAAAAGATACATGCGCCCCAATGTGCACAGCAGCATTGCTTACAATTGCCAAGATATGGAAGCAACCGAAGTGTCCATCAACAGATAAATGGACAAAGACGTGGTGTGTACACACACACACACACACACACACACACACACACACACACACACACACACACACACACACACACACACACACACTGGAATACTCAGCCATAAAAAAGAATGAGATTTTGCCATTTGCAGCAACATGGATGGACTTGGGAGGCATTACGCTAAGTGAAATAAGTCAGACAGAGAAAGACAAATACTATATAATATGACTTACATGTGGAATCTAAAAAATACAACAAACTAGTGAATATAACAAAAAGAAGCAGACTCACAGATACAGAGAACAAACTAGTGGTTACCAGCTGGGGAGAGGTGGGGGACAGGACAATATAGGGGTGAGGGGTGGTAAGTACAACAAATGGGTATAAGATAAGCTCAAGGATGTACAACACGGAGAATACAGCCAATATTTTGTAATAACTGTAACCAGAAAGTAACCTTTAAAAACTGTATAAAAAGTTGAAAAAAAAATTTATTTAAATTAGTATGAAATCCTGACAAATAATGCTGGATCAAAAATGGTCCCCAGGGCTTCCCTGGTGGCGCAGTGGTTGAGAGTCCACCTGCCGATGCAGGGGACACGGGTTTGTGCCCCGGTCCGGGAAGATCCCACATGCCGCGGAGCGGCTGGGCCCGTGAGCCATGGCCGCTGAGCCTGCGCTCCGCAATGGGAGAGGCCACAACAGTGAGAGGCCTGCGTACCGCAAAAATAAAAGGTCCCTAATCATGCTATTGCCACCAAAGTACATTTTTCCCTTTGATTATCCCGCTCCTTTAACAGAGAGAACAACATTGGTGAAACCGGAGAGTGACCTTCGGGTGTCTGGCTACTTCTTTCATCTCCTCCTGGGCCTCAGGGATGTCCACCGGGACCACCTCTTTCTTCAGTAACGCGACGTATCGTGGAGCCACCGGGTCAATAACCTGCAACAAAGGCGTTCTTGTGTTAGAACGTTCAGAGATTTTTTAGAACTTCATCAATAAAATAAGTAATAGCACAGGAATAACAACTGGCATTCTTTGTTACTGCATTTACTAATTTTTTGGTTTACCAGCTAACTCTTCTCTAACATTTAGCTGTCAAGTAGAAAAAAGAAAAACAATCATAAACAAAGACTGCATGAAGGATTTAGAGTTCCCTTCCAAGAGTAACTACTGACAAGTGAAAAGAAACCAATAGTTAAAGCATATTAGAAATATTCCGAACGTAATTTTTAACTATGATATTAGAAAGGAAAATTATCCTGTGGGGTTATGTAACAATCCTACAGGTAAATGTGATACTCCATTTTGTATTGTTGGAGAAGAATGCTTTGAAGGAATATAGAAATATGTGTTTTAGTATCATTTCCTATAAGCAGTGTTAGGCAACACACCACCATCAAAAGCAGAACAGCATTAGGTCACTATAATAAGGCAATTCTATAGAGTAGAAGTAAACAAGTATTTCTACTGGTCTGCATGCTATATGTATATACACACGTATATAGGGACCACTGTGTTCCCAAGGGCCTGGCACATGCAGGTAGTCAACACATATTTACAGGTTAACTGAATGAATGGTAGTACTCATTACATTCTAACCTACTCTACCTCCAAAACAGAAGCAGCACCCCCTTCTGGATCCGATGTATCTTTCTCATTTCACTATTCAATTTAAAATTATCCATGATGACCAATCACAACAGCAGTATTTAGATACTAAATAAAGCATTTGGAAGAAAAATGTAGACAGAAGCAAGTGCGGAGTCAAATAGCTAAGTAAAGTAATGAAAGTCATTTTCTTCCCATTAGAAGGATGCAGGAAATAGTGGTATGGCTAATTAAACTTGGCTGTGCCTTTTGGTTTATATTGGGTTTTTGTTGCTATTGTTTGGCTGGTATTTTGTTGTTGTTGTTTGCTTTGAGAGTATTTCTCAGAAATTCTGAATGAACTTAGAGAAGAAACCATGCTCAGAGGGTCAGTCAGAAAAGTCTGAAAAGCCATCTAACTTCCCCTTGATTGCTACTCCTTACCTGCTTATATTTCATGCCAGTACTAAATCAGCGCCAGCCTCCCTCTAAACTTACTGTTTCATTCTTTCCTTCCCTGAGGTTTAAAAGTCATTCTTACTGGTTAAGGGTTCCTTCTTTCAGCTTCTACTGGGTTGGAATGATCACAGATTTAATTTGTGACTACTCAGTTTAGTATTTAAGCCATTAAGATACAATTTCTTCTTTTAAAGAAGCTAAAACTAGACGATCCAACCTGAGAAACTTACTTCAGTTCACTGCAGCTCAGTTTCCTCAACTGACAAAGAGAGCAGAAGACTGTTTCTCACACTTGACTAATTACAATGATCCCTTAGGGCACTGGCTGGCACAGAGTTTCATGCCACTTAACCCTGAACGAGAACGATTCTAATCGTCTGAAGTAAAGTCTGGAAATCTTTTTTTTTTTTTTTTTTTTGCGGTACACGGGCCTCTCACTGCTGTGGCCTCTTCTGTTGTGGAGCACAGGCTCCGGACGCGCAGGCTCAGCGGCCATGGCTCACGGGCCCAGCCGCTCCGCGGCATGTGGGATCTTCCCAGACCGGGGCACGAACCTGTGTCCCCTGCATCAGCAGGCGGACTCCCAACCACTGCGCCATCAGGGAAGCCCTGGAAATCTATTTTTAAACAAGCATTCCACAGGATGGTTAGGATCAGACAAGTTTGGGAAATCTTGGATTAAAAGATTTAAGTCTTTTTCAGTTCTAAAATTGTACAATTCTCAAAATCTCTGGATCAGTGGTTTTAAATTATTCCAAAAGGTCCAGAGACTCTTCTTCTGAAGCTGAGGGTTCTGCTCTGAGACAAGGGTATTAAGAAAATGTATGATATTAAATGTCAAGTCCCCAGAGTTTTCCCCAGTCAGTTCCAAAACCCTGGCAGTCAGACCTTCACACTTCTGGCAACTTGACTGAAAGAAACTCCTCTGGAAAAACTGCCTAGTCCAAGAGATGAGATGTAAGGTTACTGACGCCGAGGCTTTTCAATTAACCGGCCAGCCAGACCATCTTACAGTGAGGCACAGCTGACAAGCCCAATCTTTTTCTCAGCGCTTCCAATCCCTCTCTCAGTCCCCTGTGTTAAAGATGAGCAGATAACCAAGGCTCACCAGATGTCTGAGAAATGCCTTTAATATCAAAGAAAAAACAAAATAAACAACCTGGAGGAAAGACATAAGAAAAAATACCATTGATTATATTATAACCATGAAATAGGAACAGGAAGTTATTCTGAAAATTCAAAGCACAAACGAGAAATCTTGGAAATATGACAGCATGAATGAAAAACTCAGCAGAAGTTGAGAAGATAGGGCTGAGTACATCTACCAGAAAGTAGAGCCAAAAGATGAGATGGAAAATAAGAGAGAAAACAAAATTAGAGCAACAGTCCAGGAAATCCAACATGTGCTCAAGAAACGTTCCACGGAGGAGAAAGACAACAGAGTTGAGAAAAAACCAAAGAAACAGAAGGAACTTAGGAACATTTCCCAGAACTGACGGAATGCGTTTCCAGTCTGGAAGCCACATGTTCTTCCAATGGATATGAATGAAAACAGACCCACCCCAAGGCACATCACTGTGAAATTTCAAAGTGAAGAAGCTGTTCATATAAAAGTCTCAAAAATCTTCATCCCATGCCCCCCTTCTCAGGGAGCTACCAGAGGATATAGTACAGCAAAGCAAAAAGGCAATAAAAAGAGAAGGAAGATCCAAGAACCAGATGATCCATCACAGAAGAAAAGCAAAGGGAATTCCCAGGATGATGAGGAAGATTGACCTGGGAGCACAGCTGGGCTTCAGAAGTTAACAGGCCTCTCATCTAGATCAGATGTGAGCAGCACGAAGGCCCCGGCAGAGACGTCTCTAACGTGAAACTGAAATACCTGAGGCATGTGAACATTTTGGCAGGAAATTTAGATAACTTGCGCAGAGTCTGAGATGGAATTAGAAAATTAAACAAACGAGGGAAACAAAACAAAACAATTAGCCACAAGAAAGCCAACGAGTTATGAGAAAAAAATAGGAGAACTAAATCCTCATCTTCCATTGTGAAAAGTAAACTGATGATGCCTAAAGCAAACAAACAAACAAAAAAATCAAGAAGAAGCAAAACATACATCTCATTTAGAGATATGGGCAATAAATACCAAAAAAATTATCTAGAAGAGCTGAAAGTGATTTATCTAGCGAGAGAAAATGGAAGGAAAGAAGACAGGGGAATATGCTGTTCATTTAACAGACCCTATAGAATTATCGGCCTGTAGTGAAATGTATTTCTTATATTTGAACTAAATGTGCACGGATTATTAATGAAAAGTATTCCAATGTTAACTCTGCCTATAAGTTTTGAATGTATTTATTAGTAACTGCAGCAACAGAGCGAACCAATTAATAATTCCATTATGTATCCCAAAACTGACTAAACACAAAAGACAAAATAAATTCAAGACACATGCGAGACAAGCAACTATTTTTTGAGGCAAGGCATCAGCACAATCAAGCAGCAATACAAAGAAAAAGAATTTACAGAACACAATCACAGAAACCATAGTTTAAAACATGGCACTTCAGTGATTTGCCTTATTATAGTGTCTAAGCATCTGCTTCCAATTAACAATGTCAATATGCAGTATTCCTCATTTGACTTTTATTTAAAACACAGCTTTTTTTTTTAAAGCTAGATTCAATAAGACACAGGGATTATAATTAACGAACCTTCAATACAATTCAATGAAATCTGTAACTTTAAAACTCTATGTCCTCTCAGTAAACAAGGGAACAGTAGAATGGAGTTAGCCAAATCTTCCCTTTGCCACTAAGAAAACTAGAGGACATGTTTTTTTAAACTAGGAATAATGCATTTCAGTGGGTCTGTATAAGCAAGTCTCATATAAATGTGATTGTGCTTCAAAGCTGTATAACATCTCAGGTTATAACATGTAAGATGCTAAAAGCTATGTGCTAAGTAAGGCAAATAAAAGCATTAAGTAATACCTTCTTACAGAGAGCTCGCAGCTTGAAAGCAGAAAAATGAAATGCAAAGTGTTCAAAAAAGATTTAAGGAAAAAACTGTTACCATTCCCCATAACTCCAAGTTTGTTTTAATCATTGTTCTTGTTTGGTATAGTTTATAGGCTTAATGCACTTTATATGTTTAAAAAAGTAAAACATTCCATTTTCCTGAAAACTCTGCAAAACTGTAATATTCTTCACAAAATTTTCCCTGCCATGAGCACACTAATGAATTCTACATGTAATCTATTACTTAGGAGTTAGGCATGAAAAAAAGAGGACCAGGAGTCAAAACATGTACCTTTTTGTTAAATGCCCAAATTTTGTCCCATTCCATGTTCACAACGGAACGTGAAGAACCCTAGAAAAACAATAATAGAACAGCTTAAAGGGCAAGAAGTATTAACCAGAATATTTTCTTTAAGTCAAGCATGCCAGAAAATAAACCCAGTCAATACTTACAAGTTTACTTCCACTGGAATATAAACCTTAGTCTGTACACACTAATCTCGTTACCCTGAACAGTTAGAGTCAACAGTCATAGATTTCACTGGGTGAAAACACCACAGCTGCCTTTGTCCAACCCTAGCATAGTTTAGGACATTCTCAATTTTCCACTATCATAACAGTGTTTTTTTCAAAAACATTCTGCCCTTGCATTATAAGCAACAAGCAAAGAACAGAAAGAACAACAGGAGTAATAAAGACTAACAGGATATTATTAGATACTTAAAAATCCAAACAGAGGAGCTGGAAAAGAAACTATAACTCACCTGAGCAGCAATAAACTGTTTCAGTCCTTCGACTGTCATCCCTCTTCTCAGCACACCGCGAACCGTAGGAAATCGTGGGTCATCCCTGGGAAATACGGCAAGTTTTAAGAACCAAGGAGACATTTTTAACGTGTAGGTGCAGAGAGTACAATATACCTTACTGCATAACATTATATTCCGTTTGTTAAATGTTTGGACTAAGAGCTGGTTATAATAATTAGGCAGATCATAATACCACTGAGCCCGAGTTCATGGGAGAAGAAAGCTGCTTACTAGTCAAAAATTACTCAGTAAAATGAATGCACTACTGGAAACAGTAAAAGTACATTTGAAAAAAGACACAAAGGTGACATTTTCAAATACAGAAAACATATGCATTACAACATTTTTATTTGCTTTTTGCTTTTTATTTAACAAACATACAAGATCCCTATTCTACATATGACCATGAGACACAGATAAGAGATGGTTAGCCTCTCATTCATGTACAAATACACTTTATAAAGCCTTTTGGGTTGTAAAAAATATACATGTTGGTTATTAATATTCTGCAGAGATCTGCAAACTTCAGTAAGTTTGCAATAACACCCTTTGTATGCGGCCCAAGGTAAATTTCCCCTTTATCAAATTCAGCTCCACAGTAAAACAGTCTAAAATCACATATTATTCAATATATACTTAATATATGTCACTATTACATGATACTAATAAAAACTAATACATTTTTGTTAATTCATGTAAAAAAAAAAACATTCTTAGGCTTATAAGTATGGTAACCCAACTGAACAGGTTTCATTTACATGGATACATGCCTCTAAGATGACTTTAATTTTTATACTCATCGTTCTCATGGAAATCCCATATAGGTTATTAACGTGCTACAGAGATTTTCAAACTATAGGTTATTAATGTGCTACAGAGATTTTCAAACTTTTTCTAGTCCCAAACATAGACTCCATCTTTGTGCCCAAACATGGGCACTCCATGTTTGCTGCATTAAAGCAAGAGAGAGCAGTACCTGAGAACCTGGATAAAATAAAGACAAGGACCAGAAACCCTAGAGCCCTATCCATTTCAACCCCTCCCTTTCATCCTCCCCACCCCTCAAAGCAGCTTAAAAATTAGTGATATACCATGTCCTGACTTCCTCTCAAAATTCTAGATAAGAGCAAACATACCATCCGTCTACTAGTCCTTCATTGACAAACCATGTGAGCTTTCTTTTGGATAGCACTGTGTTGTTGAGATTTAGCCGACTATATTCCCAAATGTACGGTTTTCTTAGGCCTAAAGCTTCAATAATCCAGTAAAACTGTTCATCTCTGTCATGGTATTCTGTTGTTCTCAGGGCATGTGTAACACCTTCAATGCTGTCAACTATGGGGCAGGCAAAATCATATGTCGGATAAACACTAGGAAAAAAAGTGAATATGTTGAAAATCAATGAAGGATTTTACCCTTTTCACCTCAGATTAGGCATTATAAGCAGCAGTACTAATTTAAAACATAATTCTTTACAAGGTAAGAATTCCTTAAAAACCAACAGGTGTTATGACTCATAATACTCAAAGTACATCAAAACATTTTTTTAATCAGACTTTGAGGACAATGCATCAGTTACCCACTGAATACTCAAACACAAAAGCAAATATGCAACTTAACAGACAATTGGATACTGGTGCAGTGAATTCTATAATCATATTCCTGTAATGGCCAATGTATACCATGGTAAAAAGCAATAATAATTTCAAGGGAATTTAGCTTTTCAATATCTTAAATAATCCCACACTCAAGTAAATCTCTAGGTTTAATACTTTCATAAGTAAATGCATTCAAGAATAGAATGTTTCCTTCTCTGTCATGTAAAAAAGAAAATTAGGTTGATTAAAATTCCATTTAAGATGGAATAGTCTTAAAAACAATTTCTGTCTAAAATAATGTACACAACACATATATTACTGCATTATGCCTTCTAATTTTTAAGATAGAACTTCATTAAGATGCTACTGCACTATGCTTTGCAATTATCTGATACTGAAAATGTGTATCCAAATTTACTTTTCCAAATGTATTCAAAGTATCTATTCAGTAAACAAGGAGCAATTGCCCTGTTAAAAATGAAGGACATATATATACACACATGAAGTGTTTGTCCAGATACAGATACACATACCTGTACCCACAAGTGTAAAGAAAGTTATATTAGCTACTCAGGAAATCATTTACATTCACCAATCTCTTCAGAAGTTACAATTCAGCATTTGTATGTAGTAGGCTTCTTCAAAGTATAAGAAAATATATTCTGTGGTTACTTTATAAATTAATGGCCAGGTGGGGGAGATTTAAAAAAAAAAAACATCTATTAACCTGAAAACCACACAGAAAACTAACCAAAATTAGAAAAAACATGATATTTCTTGTTCATATTTCTTTAAATCTTCTATCATGTTTACGAATATTTGTTCATATTTCTTTAAATCTTGTTCATATTTCTTTAAATCTTCTATCATGTTTACGAATTTCTTTAAATCTTCTATCATGTTTACGAATAAACTTATGTTCATATTTCTTTAAATGTGTTCATAGTTCTTTAAATCTTCTATCATGTTCATATTTCTTTAAATCTTCTATCATGTTTACGAATAAACATGTCTAGCAGAATCAAAGTTTATAATAGGAAAAGAAGTATCTTCATCTAAAGAAACACACCACAGCATACCTGATCAATACATAAAATGCAACTTTAGGCAGACTCAAGAACTTTTATAGATGGAAATGACCTTAGACATAACCTAGTATAACATTAATTGATAGGTAAGGAACGAGAGGCTACATGCTTTACCGAAGGCCACGAATGAACAAAGATCCAGATCTCTTGACTATTCTGCAGCTACTCCCTTCTCCATGTTCACAGAAGCATCAAAGCAAAAGCATAGTAAGCTACCGAGCATAATGAATGAAATACACCTACTTGTATTTATTTCCAGTTCTTGGGTGTGGCTGAATTTTGCAGCGATAAAGCGTTGGGTCCCTCATGCACCCATTGTTACTACTCATGTCAATTTTTGCTCGCAAACAGCAGGACTGACCAAACTGGCTTCCTTTTTTCATTTCTTCCCACATTTGTAGATTCTTCTCAACAGCTATAAAATGATAGTTATACTATAGTTTATCTAATGTATTACTAATCTGGCTGAATTCAAATTATTTTAACAGCCTTATAATTTGACAGAAATTTTCACATTCTGATTTTACAAGCACATTCCACTAGTTTAAAAGTAACGTAATAGTTCCAATATCTGATACCAAGAGTAAATGCATTGTTTTTTTTTAATGAAGAAATTCCACAAAACACTTAGGAAACGTACTCTCTCTATGTTTTAGAAAATACATTCCACTGATGTAGCACTGATGAAGGGTAAGAGATGATGTCTAAGGCCTGAAGGCTTCTCTCAGCCAGCGCTTTCCATGTTCCCATCATGGCACAACTGGCCGGTCAGTCGCCCCCTCCAATTTAACACTGGGTGTTGGAAGCAGAAGCGTTCTGTTCCTTTGCCACCTCACACCCATGGGACAGACCGGTTTGACCCGGCCCAGGCACTGATACTGCAGCACATGCCCATCTAAAGAACACATCTCTGGCTGAGAGCCTGAGCCCCCTGGCTCCCCCAAAAGCACCTTCAGTCATTCCAGCAGAAAGCAGGATACTCTTGGATCCCCAAAAATGAGAGATGATAGAAACAGCGATACAAGTTTATCCCAGGGAAAAAACTCTATATCCCCACTGACTACGGTCCTACCTATCTCAGGTAGGTACCTGCTCCATATGAATAAGAAAGAATCTACTGAAGATACGATGGACACTTTACCTGTTCTCAAAGAATCAGGTTAGGTCTAAAAGTCCAGTTGTTAACTATCTCTGAAAATGTAGAGAAACATTTAAAAGGGGGTAAAAAAAAACAACAAAAAAGACAGACTTCCATAACACTTTGAATTTACTACACTTCCCAAATGTGACACTCAAGATTTAAGTATAGGGCTTCCCTGGTGGAGCAGTGGTTAAGAATCTGCCTGCCAGTGCAGGAGACACGGGTTCGACCCCTGGTCCAGGAAGATCCCACATGCCACGGAGCAACTCAGCCTATGTGACACAGCTACTGAGCCTGCGCTCTAGAGCTCACGAGCCACAACTACTGAAGCCGCATGCCTAGAGCCCGTGCTCCGCAACAAGAGAAACCACCACAATGAGAAGCACGTGAACCACAACGAAGAGTAGCCCCCACTCGCCACAACTAGAGAA
The DNA here is from genome assembly GCF_964270905.1 of Leucopleurus acutus. Lineage (NCBI taxonomy): Eukaryota > Metazoa > Chordata > Mammalia > Artiodactyla > Delphinidae > Leucopleurus > Leucopleurus acutus. The sequence goes on from NC_139143.1 coordinate 18,694,950, forward strand.
ATCCCGTGTGCAGCAATGAAGACCCAACACAGCCAAAAATAAATTAATTAATTTAAAAAATATACATGTATACTAAAAAAAGACTGGATAATAAGATTAAAAAAACTTTAAAAAAGAAACATTTAAGTATAGTACTGTGGAAGTTCCGGAACATAATTACAGAATAAAAATTGCCAAATTCAGAAGCTCAGAACAAGTAATAACAAAGATATACTTTTTTGTTAAGTGATATTTCAGACATAAGGTAGCATCAAGCTTACATATTATATTCACATTTACTCACACGCTGACAGGAAGATGTGGGTATGGCTAACATTATCATCAAACATTCTAATTAGAAAGGCTAAGTATTTACATTGAGAGAACTACAAAAAGCTGCAGAAGGAATTACATGGAGTGAATGCAGTGCAAAAGACTACAGGTAACAAGTGAGATGCTGAGGGCACACACATGCTAACAAAGTAATAACAACGTAAAGATGATAGAGAAAGAGAAAAGATTTCTAAGAGATGAATTAACATATGAAACATATTTCCAAACATGTTTCAAACCATCATCTTTCACAGAAATCATTTTCTACTGAAGAAGCAGAATACAAGAAGAATATCGATTAAAATATAAAACACTAAATGTGCCTTACAGTTTTTTCTATGTTTGGATTCTATCCTCTGCTCACGTTCTGCTTTCATCTGCTCAGCAGGAGTATCATCCACATAAGCCTTCCCTTCCTGAATTAGCTTCTCTGCATATTTCATTATAGTTTCAAAATGATCCGAGGTGTAAGTAAATTGATCTGGTTTGATATGCAACATTGCAACGTCTTCCAAGATAACCTGCAGTAAGAATCCAAAATAACCATCAGTTTATCTTTCGCATTTCCTTGTGTATTTTCAATCCTTGACACTGCATTTGGGCAAATGTAATAATACACCATCAGTCTTACAGAGCCTGGAAATGGCTGTGGAAGCTGTATGATATTAGATCAGAAAAGAAAAAAAACAACAAACAAACAAAAGAGAGAGATATTCATTATACTAGCCTCCAAATTTTCAGCTGAGAAAGCTGATCTCATGGTGCTTTCCATTTATTCTGGAAAAGCTGATTATTATTGGTCATGCTGACAATTATTTGCCCTCTCTTTGAATATTACAGTGCTTCTAAACAGATGATATAAGAGGCTAGGAAACCTTCACATTTTCCAATACCTACTTAGTGTTCGTTTCATTCATAAAATTATATGACAAAAAGGAAACCTGCCTCTAGTGACCAATTCATTTAAGAAAGTGATACTTGCAGGAAAATGTAACACTTAAGTAAATTCTACAACAGCTTGAGGAGGAAAAAAATAAACTGACGTTTTTTGGTATGGGAGCTCAACAATTCTTGGCTTAGGTCTCAGGCAAAGAATATATAGATGAGCAAAAGAAGCAGCTATGAGATCAAACTTAAATTTTCATACCATGAAGGTACCAGGTCACCCTCTAATTTTAATCAACTTTACTGACAAAGGGTCATCACTACACCAATTACCTTCTCAAAATCTTCCTTTTCTTTTTCAGGATTTGTGTCATCAAATCTCATGATCAGTTTCCCTTTAAAGTTAACCTGGTAGTGCTGGTTCAGAAGAGCAGCTTTTGCATGCCCAATGTGTAAGTAACTAAAACAAAAACATTTTACAAAGAAACTCATTAACATGTTTTAACTAAATACTTAAACTTAACCTTTTCGAGGAGATGAGAACTAAACAGAAATCCTTCTAGTTGGTATTCCAAGTCTTATTTTATTTGCTAACAAGAAGTACTGTAATAGAAAATCTGCTCCTGAGGAAGAAAAAAAGACTACAACATTTATAAAATAATCATAAGAAACAATTTCATATGTAAACTCTCACAAAGGAATAAGTTATTTACAAACATTACAACCTTAAGGCTAATCTCTATTTTCCTTTTTTTTTTTTTTTTTTAACTGAGGAATGAAAGGTAATTTAGTTAGAGGAAAACTGCTTCCAAAACTGTTTGCAATGCTACACAATAGTGGATCTTTACTAAGACCAGCTGCTACTGAGAACTGGCAGCCCATCCATTGCAAACAAGACAGAAGCACCTCTGAGGATGCCACTGTGACTGTGACAAATAAAAGAGCACATGAGAATTAGAAAGCCACAAGAAAGCACTTTACTTCTCTAGGCTTTAGTTTCCTCAGAAGCCAAAACGAAAAAATTTTAACTAAATGATCTTGAAGGTCTCATCCAGTACCAATATTCCACAGATCACAACCTATGAAAACACTATTCTGTTCTATGGGCAGCTGACCATTACATAGAATAAAATAAATCAGAGGCACTGTTAATATTATTACATATCAACATCCTCCTCTATCAATGAAGTGGGTAAAAAGCAATATCCTAAACCACTATTGTTGAAAATACACTTTTCATCAATAACAGCAGCCACAGTTGCACTGCTCTACAGTCACCTGGTTTCATGCACACCTCTGATTTCAGTTGATATCAAGAGCTCCGGGAGGGAAAAGTACAATGATATGCCTTTATATCATTTCTAAAATCAGTCTATTTCTTTAGATAGTCACACAGCATTCTAGGTCAATGATTCAATTTTAAAGAGTTTATATGCATAGGTTAATGCAGACAAGTACAATGCAATGCATTTAGGGTTATTCAAAACTTTCTGCATAAAATAAAGCACCATAAGTAACATCCCAGATGAGATCCTGAAAGAGAAAAAGGACATTAGGGAAGAACTAATGAAATCCAAAAAAGTATGGAGTTTAGGTAATAACTATATATCAATATTGGTTCATTAATTGTGACAAAGGTACCATAGTAATGTAAGATGTTAGTTAACATTAGGGAAAACTGGGTACAGGTACAAGGTAACTTTTGGGGTTTCTTTTTTTTCCTGCAATATTCCTATAAATCTAAAACTACTCTAAAATTTAAGGTTTATTAAAAGTAAAACAAAGGACTATGAGTTCTGAAAACGAAACAGAAATACTTTGTGCAGTTTTCACTGAAAGTGTTACACCCAATAACATGTTAAGAAGAGAAAAAAGAAGACTAATAATCACTGACTACCTACTAATTGACAGTTAATGTGCTTTACATATAGGAATTACCCTTAAGAGGTGTGATGAAATCAAACTATTACACTTAAAGATACTATCTCTGAATCTAAAATAATGTGTGCAATTCTAACAATTCTAAACCTCAGAAAAGCTAACAGGACTATAAAATATTCACAAGATAAGTAAAATAATTGGCTCAAGAGACAACTACATCAGGAGAGCTAAAGAAAAATATGTTCCATGCTGCATTAGTTAGTACTGATGCTATATTGGGCTTTTCCCACACAAAACAGACATAGGCACATAATTTTCAGTCATATGGATTCTAGAGCCAGACAGCGTAGGTTTGGATTTGGCAAGTTGCTAAAACGTTGTATGAATCAGTTTCTGAAACCATTTGGAAAACGAGATAATAACAGTGCCTTCTTCACAGGGCTGACAGGATTAAACAAGTTACTACACGTAAAGTGCTTGGTAAGTACCTGCACATAACAGGTGCTATCTATGTGTTAGCTATGAATACGAATAAAAGGCAAAATTCAAGCCTTCTGGCCTTCATGAAAGACACAGGAAAAAAAAATGATTAAAAAACCGATAATAGAAGACTTGTTTTGCAGTATAAGGAGATATGATCAAAATTATGAATGTTTTTAAACCTGAACACTGACTTATATTCCAAATTCCAAAACTGTATTCAACTGTTGGACTGAAATGACATAACTCACAACAAATAAACATATTTTATACAGTAAATAATAAATATGTGGAGCTCACTATTCCAAGAAGTGAGAGTGACAGAAAATATAAAAAGATTCAAAACGGACAAATGTTCAAATGGCATAGCTATAAACAGCCATGGCTAAAAAACTAGCTTTTATCAAACCATTGAAGTCACTACCCAACAGAACAACCATGACCTCTCACACCAAGAACACAAGAGCAGAATATTGGGTGGTAGGGACCCAGAATATCTAAGAGAATTAAACTATGTAAAATAAGTATTATTTATGACTGACTCCACTTAGCTATCAATCAATCATTTAATGATTCAGTCTGTGTATTTCCCAGAACCGTTATTTCCCCTTCATCTCCTTCTACCTGTCCTTTATTTCACTACCTAAATTGGCAAACTTAGAAAAGCAGAGAGAAAATGTGGAATTCTAAAACTGGCTTGCTGTTAATGGCACTTATAAAATAGCTTGTGAAGAACTATATTAAGAACGGCTAAAATAAAATTGTTTCCTTATCTGCCACTTCCTACTGTCTACATAATCCATTTATCACAGATGGGTAAGAATTTGGCTATAGAATACAAAATCTGAAATTAAACAAAATTTGGGGGAAAAAAACCATCTCATGTGTAAAATATGACAATACTTTCCCAATGGCTAAGTTCCTGAGGCTAACTGCTTTAACAAAAGGCATTTTATTATATTAGCATCACTGGAAGGGTTCTTTTACAAAGTTCGTCCAGCATGAGTCACAGAGACTGACATGTGCAAAGGCAGAGACTGCCCTCAGCCTTGGGGAATGCTGGGCAAGGACCCAGGCAGACCCATGCCGGTGGCTCCAGCCAGAGCAGTCCTTTTCCCTAACAAGCTAGTCATATATTATTATTTTCTATGGCTGCCAAGAGTGAAAAGGGTTTTGAAACCTACTAATAGTGGAAACAAATGAATAGGAATGGGCTTTTCAGGACTCCACTTACTTTATTTGGGAAAAAAAATAACTTAAAATACGTCTACCATAACTTCTTCTGCTAACTGAAAGGATTGCTCAGGGTACAAATACAAACCCTTATTAAAAGATACCCCCAAAATCTCAAAATGTAAATAAAACTTAAGCCTTTCTATTAATGGATGTTTTTCTATTTACAATTAAAATTCTGCCTGGTAAAATTAAAATGTTATTTTTCCTATTGCTTTAATAAGCAAAAACTACAAACTTTATAAATTAACTATCAGTAATTTTAAAACTATTAAGATGTTTAGAATTTTAACTCCCACAATTAAAATCTTACTTATTTCCTTCTATATATTAACCTATTGATTTTTAAAGTATTTGATAACTGTCTTAAAGCTTTTCCACTAAATGTATCCAATTATAAGTTATATTTTCTTACCCACTAGCCTCTGGAGGAAATCTGACGGTAACCTTTCCCATCTCAGCACCTGGAAGCTCAACAAATTTCCCAACATCTTGCTTTTTCTCAGGTACCTGAAAAGCAGAACAACAACAACAACAAAAATAGTTACATGGTTAAATGCTTAAAAAATAAATTCATTCAACAAATACTTACTCAGTACCCACTATGCACCAAGCATGGTTATGAGAAAAAACTGGCTAGAATATTGTCCCTGCACTTGAAGATTCAAAATCAGTTGAAGTTAACCAACAGCATTTAGGGTCATCAGGAAAATGCTTAAAAGGAGGCAAGAACCAAGCTGCACCTTGAAAAATAAATGCAAATGTATCAGATGGAGAGTATACAAGGGCAGTCATTCTAAGAAAAGGAATAACAGCACAGGTAAGACTCAAAGTCAGGGAAGAGCAGTGCAATGTTAGGAATGCATGTTGAGTGGGTAGGCAAGACGCTGACAGTCGATTAAGTCCAAAACATGAAGGCCTTTATAAGGTTGACTTTTATGTTTCTGGCAATGGGGAACCCTCAGGGGTACGGAATTACTTATCTGTATTTTCTAAAACTATACCCAGTACAGTGCAAAGTCTCAACGAGAAAAAAGAAGAGACCAAAAAAAAAAAAGGAAGTTCAGTGATGAGATTATGGTCTTAAAACAAACTGGGGGTAATGAGGTCTCAATAAAAATCAACAGCAGTGGAGAGAGAAAACAAATCTATAGATACAAGAAATAATAATGGAACTTGTTGACCAGTTAGAGGTGAAAGTGGTGAATACTTTCTCAGAACAACTGAGGTGACTGTGGTGTCTTTACCCAAGCAGACAACAGTTTTCAAATTGTACTGCATCGGAGTAAAATTTGTAATATGTAAATATGTAAACATATTCTCTGTAATATGTAAACAGATCAAAGTAGAGCGACTCTAACTGGGGGGAAGGCCTTTTTCTACTGTATTCAATGTCACATCTTCCTACAGAATCAACAAAAAGGCTGTACAGAACCCCAGGACTCAAAGGTCACAATGGTTCAAAACCCAGAGAATAGAAAATCTGGGAGGAAGAAAAGATGGTATAGTAATAAAATAATTTTAGTTACTTGGACTTTGGATTTCCTCAGGGACGCACACTAGATGATCATAATCATCTAGAAATATAATTATGAAGATTAAGGGTTAACGTAGGCAAGCAGTTAAAGGCAAGCCAAGACTCAACAATGACAAATTCTTCCAAGAAGATCCATTTTAATTGATCAGGGAAAAAAAAAAAACAACCAAACTATGAACATAATTTTCTTTTCAGATCTAAGATCTCAAGCAGACAAGATGTGAGCATTAAAAAAAATTTTAAAGGCTTACCACTTTAGCTTTGGTTGTTGAAACATTCCACTTGGTACCTACTGACTGGAAGGCCTGCTGGGCTTCAAGAAAACCAAACCAGCGTTTTACATGAACTGGAGCTTTGTTCTGTTCCAACTGTTCCTGCCATGCAGCATTTCCTATTAGCAAACATAATTTTAAAACCATTCAACATATCTGCAAATTCAAAAGCAAAGTTCCAGTCGTGGTTAATTTAAGTAAATGAGATGGCTTAAAGCTGTGCTTCTATAATGCAATTTAAAAAATCTGGGTACACATGGAAGTGATTTCTAATACTTCAACATATTTTAAGAATTCACAAAAATTAAAGTATTTTTTCATTTCAGTTCACTAGAGTGAATCCTAAATCCTGCCCTCACCACTGCCACACACCCACTACAAGGCCAATGCTACATTTCATAATTGAGGAAAAGCTTTAAGTGGATCCACTAGAGAACAAAATAAAAATCAAGATCAAGAAGTAGCTCTTTTCTTCAGTTGTAATATCAAAAATGGTACTGAAGGAAAGTTTATGTAATTCTTTAGCATCACAAAGCTACCTCCATAAGATATTATCTTCCTTTTATGAACATTAACTCAAAAATCAAAAAACCAAAATGTCATAAACCTACAGATGAAAAGTTCTAGCTAGGAAAGTCCTTCATTTTACATTGGTTATTATTATAACAATTTAATTTAATTTGGAGAAAAGGTTAAGCCACAAAAAAAAGTACAGAGAGGGAGTTCTCTGGTAGCCCAGTGGTTAGGACTCCATGTTTTCACGGCTGAGGGCGCAGGTTCAGTATCCCTGGTCAGGGAACTAAGATCCTGCAAGCCGCGGGGCGTGGCCCAAAAAAAGGTACAGAGTATATTAAAGAAATTTTAAAAACGCTCACATAACCCAGATTTAAAGAATGATAAAACATTTTGGCATATTTGCTGCAGGGTTTTTTTGTTTTTTAAATAAACTAACAAAATTCAAGCCCCCTTTGTGTCTCTCATCAATCCCATATTCTGACTACTCATAGAAGATGGAAAAAGTGACCTCCCAGAGAAACAACTCCAGCTCACCCCGCCCCCCACACACATACTGAACAACCAGAAACAAGAGTAACTGGAGTTAAGTAATGGCTGAGACAGGAAAGGTGCTGACATAAATGGGATGAGGAACAAGGCCAGCTCCAAAGGCAAGAGAGGAGCTGCAGTAGCAAGATGGGGCCAACCTCCAGGGACAGCAGAGGATGGGGAATTCCTGTAACCAGAGAGGAATAAAATAGCCAGGGAGGTCGTTCCTTTGTGAGAAAGTCCTAAGTGACTGCCATGAAGTAGATAGATGCTCATATATGTAGAAATATATGTACCTCTTATCCAGCAAAATATTAAATAATTAAAATAGAAATTCTTCAAGAAGAATTACTGATACCTTTTAGGGTGGCCCAAACACATAAATCTGCTAAGCTCAAGGAGTTTCCAACTAAGTATGTTCTCAGAGATAGGCAGTGACTGAGTTCGTTGATTGCAGAAGTAAACAAATCACATGAAGACAATTTTGTAGCACTAAACTCCAACCAGTGATCAATCTGTGAAAAGAAATGCATCCCAGGGTTTAGACTTAAACAAACAAGCAAACAAACAACCTCAGTTAGAACCATGCCTGTCTCATCTCAATTACAGAATTTACCATTACGTGGATTTAACTGTAATTGCCTGGGATCTAAACTGGCACTTAAACACATATGGTTATTTTTCTCTGTTTTCTTTCTTTTTTTTTTTTGCAGGGGTGTGAAGAGGCACTTCAGGGAAGAAAAAGGAAAATATGAGAACTGGAAGCAGGAAGGAATAACGAGCCTGACCGAATGCAACAGACAGCACCCAGCCAAACAGATTCATCCACTTGTGGAATTCAGAAGTAAATACTTGGAAACTATTCTTTGTATTCTGAATTTTGTAAGATTTAGGAAAGTTAGAGCTGAATACAAACGGGGGAAAAAAGGCATCTAAAGTGCCGTATTGAAAGTTAATCTACTACTGCTATAGTTAATAAGGTATATACTTAAAAAGGAAAATGTGTGTGACCCTGGGCCCTTGTAACTTTTCAAGAACTGCTGCCTCATCTGCCAGGTAAGAAAGCTGCGTAAGAGCATAAGATGACCTTTGCAGTCACATCCAGCTATGAAATTCTAGGAATCCAGGAAGAGGAAGACAGCACTAAATGACCCAACAGCTGGTATGGGTCTGAAAGTGCAAACTTAGGAGCTAAGACTTTTTTTCTGAAAATAAAAACAGATGAGAATTCCTTAACTTGGTCTCTGATTAACACTCTGTTAATATCCTTAAATAGAGTAATAGTCCATAAGCCAACAATAAAATGAAGTTCGCAAAAGAGCCAAAGCCTAAATCAAAACAAAATAAAACACACCCAAGGAAACGTTCATTCCTTACCTCAGTATGTTCCAACAGGTTAGAGCCATACAGCCCAGCTGTAGCTGCAATTCTAGCCAAGTAGCGAAGTATGGAATTTATATCCGTGAATACCACATTTCTAGAATATATAAGTATGAGATAAAATATTACTGTGGCTCTAGCAAATCAGTAAGTCATGAGACTTATGAAAAATGTAAAAATAGAAATCTTATAAAAGATACAAATATATGCCATGTATTTTCTAGTATAGTAAAAAAAAATAGATCTAATTTGTTCTTTACTCTGTTCTATCAAATTCTAATTTGTTTTGAGATGTTCAGCTAAATCCAATAATTCACTTCAGAGTAGACTATCTATATGATGTTTTATCTTTCTAAAACTATTGGTTTCTACATGTCTATTCAGTGGTGAAAACAGGAAAATTGGGATATCGAGAATAAAGTGACTTAAAATAAATCAAGGCAATGAAGCCAAGGATATACCATCATAAAGAAGCTGGTTTTATCAACTTGCAGGTAAACATGGTAGATCAAACCTCATCAAAACTGATCCTATAAGGAAAAAGAGACTAAGGAGAAGAGACAACAGCAGTAAAATTTCAGAAGCTAGAAAGCAGATGGAGTTAATAGGCCTGAAAAAACTGAATCTTAACTGGACAGTGGACAAAGCTGAAAACCAACCCAATTTAAATTTTAGAATCCTCTAAAGACTTACGAATCAATGAAACCAGGTATCCTTGGAAGTGAGAGTGAATTGGGACTAAAATAAGGAGGCTTGGTTGAAAGTCTACTTAAAAATCAGTCAGAAACACAGATAGCTCCAAACCCTATGCTGCAGAGCTTGGCTACTCCCCTTACCCAATCCTGGCAAAAACGGGAGCCTTATTCTCTAAAGACTAAAACAGAGGGTCTCTCAAATGGGGGAAATCTGGCACAGGTGCAAGTTGGGCTATAGAGGTAACAAAGAGAATAAAAGAATACACGTATACTGGATGCTGAGATCCTCAGCTTTCTTCCCACCCTCAGCTCCCAAAATATTCTGGCACCAGCTCTCCTTCACCTTCCGAACAGGAGACTGAAAGTCATCTCTGGATAGATAATCTGATCCACCCAGGAAGAAAAGAACCAAGGATGCTAACACCAAAAGTTCCTTCAAATGAGCAGCTCAGTCAGATCGCCCCAGAGTAAAGCTCAGAACTGACAGGCTCACCTTGGAGTTCAGAACTTGTAAATAGCTTTACTCTCCCAGTCAAAATCTAAGAAAACCATAAGTTACCAAATATCTGAAGAAAGCCTTTAACTTAAAAGGTAGCAACCAAAACAAACACACAGATGTAAACTGAACCAATCAAGGAACAGAAAACTTTAAAAGTAAGTGAATAAATTTCCTCTGAGCAATGAAAAAGTATAGTGCAGGGCTTCCCTAGTGGCGGAGTGGTTGAGAGTCCGCCTGCCGATGCAGGGGACACGAGTTCGTGCCCCGGTCTGGGAAGATCCCACATGCCGCGGAGCGGCTGGGCCCGTGAGCCATGGCCGCTGAGCCTGCGTGTCCGGAGCCTGTGCTCCGCGACGGGAGAGGCCCCAACAGTGAGAGGCCTGCGTACCGCAAAAAAGAAAAAACAAAACAAAACATAGTGCAATCGTAAAATAAGAACAGGATACTATATCTAGATAATAAATAACAGAAAGCTCAGATACAAAAAATGTAACAGCAAAAACAAAAACTCAATAGAAAAACAGAATAAAAAAAGTTGAAGAACTCTCCAGAAAGTGAGGAAAAATGGAAAAAAAAAGGAAAGTGAAGGTGACACTTTAAGAAAATAAGAGGACAAATCCCAGCACCCACATAAAGAACAGAAAATGGCAAGTTATCACGGAAAATATTTTCTAATTCCCCGAAAGAGGATTTCTAAGTTTCCACATTAAAGGGAGCAATCAAGCACCCAGAAGAACAGATGAAAAATAGATCCAGACTAAAGCGTATTATTGTGAAATTTCTAAATACTGAATCCTAAGGGAAGATGTCTGCAAACTTCCTGAAGTCACACAGAAAAGATAGGAATCAGAAAGGCTTCAGAAGAGAACAAAGCAAACAACAATAATTCCACGGAAAAGTAAAAATTGTACATGAAGAGCAATCATACATACGTTGTATACGTTGCATACATTGCCCTTCCCCAATACAAGTCTTTCTGTCAGTTTATTATAGACCATTTAAACCATTTCAGAATTCTGCATCCTGCTTGAGAATACCCTTGAAACCCTCTTTCAATGTGGTCCAAATCCCACCATCTGGCAAAATGGTTTTTCAGGTCTTAAAAGGACCTGAAACCATGTTGTGTTTATTCCTTAGTTTCGTTAAACAAGAGAATGTTTCCCTTCCCAGTTCTTTTAAATTCTTTTCAGTGGGTTCCAAAGAAAGAGATAAGTCCGAGGGCACGCAATCTTCCCTATATCCTGGGATGCAAATAATCCATCTTAATCAAGAACATACAGTATGTGCTCATTACAGAAAATTTTGAAGACACAGAGAAGCAAAAAGAAAACAACAACCCCACAATTCCAAAACTCAGAAAGAAATAATATTAAAAGTGCTGTATACTTCTCATTTTTTTCTTTGTAGATATGTAATTTTACATTTATATCTTGCTTTTTTACTAACATTAGATTATGAACATATCCACCATTAAAAATTCTTCATAAGCCTTTTTTTCACAGATGCCTAATATTCTATGCTGTGGACTTACCAAATTTATTTCCTATTATTACTGATTTTAAAAACTTCCAATTTTCCACCAGAATACATTACAACAGAATTAAAAATCCATATATATAAATCCTTCTGTACATCTCTAGTTTCTTTCTGACAGATTAGATATATGATCAGACAGTGTGCTGACAGATATGTCTCTGGATATAGTTCTTTTAGAATGAGGAAGAAAGTGTATTTCTTTTTAGGGACCGTTTACCGGTTAGCAAGTGAAACAAGCATAACATTTAATCCTAAATATTTTAAAAATGCTGTTCAGTACTGAAAACCAGATATAAAAGCACTTACTCAGATACATGAAGAATATTCTCTTTCCCTTCTTCAACAGAAATGCTGACGTTGTCTTTCACATGTTCTACTGCCAACAAAGCTCCTAAAAATGAGATGAAAAGATTTCTCTTTATAAACAATGTGGTATTTAAAACCTGAATCATAAAGCAATGAGAATGAGTCAACAAACCAGTATTAAGACCTGCAAGGAGTAAACATTTTTCCCTAGAGTCTGTAGACGCAAAGTATGGCCTTCTGGTCTTGGAGAAGTAACAAACCAGAAACCATTCCCTGGCATAATCCAACTGCTTTTGAATATACTCAGTGTCCAGTTAGGGACACTGAAATTAATCTTTCCCTCTCTCAGGAGAAAAGAAGAAATTAGAATAGTTCCTTGTATAAAAGCTATTGTTGATAGTATTAGAGTGATTACTATGTGGTGGGGACTGTGCTAAATGCCTTACATTCATTATCATTTTTAATCTCTGTAGTAACCTTAAGAGGTAGGCACCTTTATCTCTGTTTTATAGAAGAGAAAACTGAGGCTTGGAGGGGTTAAATAACTAGCCCAAAGTCCTTGATTAATATGTGGCAGTCAGGATTTAAACGCAGGTCTACGGCAGTCCAGAACTCATATTCTAAAACAGTGATACGTGCCTCTCAACACATCATAAAGTTTACTAAATATTCATTAATCCGTTGTCCTTAATTTATCTAGGATGGACAACTGGTAACCAGATACTGGTTTCTAAATACCACGCTCCACTGGAGACAGGGCTGTGGTAGGGAAGGTACAAGATAAACCTGGAAAATTTCACTGTGCTAGAAAGCAAGAAGTACTCAAAGAATGATAAGAGATATGCCAAAAGGACACAGAGGTCAGCCTGGAGGGGCTCCCACTGGCAAATAGAGCCAATTTAACCACTAAAGTAAATAATCTAAGTTTTAGAATACCGACACCAAAGAATCCTATACAGCAAGTTTTGAAACTGAATTCCTATTACAGGCAACAAGATAGATGAATCTCAAAGAACTATCCTATGTACAAAAGAATAGTTTCATATGACTCAATGTATATGAAGTTCTAGGAAAAGCAGAAAAAAATAGTGACAGAAAGCAGATCAGTGACTATCAAGGGCCAGAGATGGGGGAAGGGGACTGACTGCAAAGGGGCATGAGGGAACTTTCTGAAGTGAGGGAAGTATTTTATTTCATTATTTTGGTGGTTACATGCTGTACACATCTGTCAATCAATTTACAACTTAAAACTGGCAAACTTTATTATATGCAACTTGTAACTCAATAAAACTAATTTTAAAAATAAAAATTTTTAACTTTAAAAACAGAAAATGAAAAATAATTCGGAGTATAACCTATTAAGTATATTTTGCTATGAATTTTTTTTAAACGAGAAAAAGATCTTCTCACAAAAAATGCCAACTAATACATGTGGAAAGAACGGCAGAATGGAAGGTCACCATCCGGCATCATCTTAATCATAATCAAGTTGGGCAGGAAGCACCAACGGATGCTGAATCCAGTGGGTAAAGGTTTGATGGGGACTGAAATGTTTACATGGTACCAGAGCATCTCCACACAAAATGCCCGTTAACTGCAAAACGGAAAACTCTGCAGTGGGGAAAGCTGTCAGACACCATCTTAAGTACTCAAGATTAGATCATCAGTAATGGGAAAAATTCAGGTACCAATTATTGGGCTGCAATGAAGAACAACGAATTGTTTCTATGCTATTTCTGCCAAAGATCTGTAGCCTGAATCTAGTCATGAGGGACCATGAAACACCTGATCAGGGGACATTCTTTAAGTAAGCGGCCTGTAATCTCCAGAGAGGTTAAACCTATGAAAGACTAAAAAAAACCATCCCAGATTGAAAGAAACTGGGGAGATGTTATGAGTAGGTGCAAGGTATGATCCTAGATTTTGATCCTTGCACTACGAAGATGGATGAATTGTATCAATGTGTATTTCCTGATTTTAATGGTCCTGTGAAGTCATATAGTTTTCTTACTTAAGAGAGATGTATATTGGAGTATTCTGGGGTGTTGAAGCATCATTACCTGCAGTATGCTCTCCAAAGGCACTGGAGAAAAAATGTTCTTTGTTCTATTCTTATACCTTTTTAAGTGTGAACTTATTTTAACATTAAAAAAAATGGTGAATGCATGTAAAATAAGGGAAATTCTCACAATGCAATCTGTTTTTCTGAATGTTTCATCTAATTATATTGATTATTTAAAAACAGAATGTATTTGAATTAAATAATTGGGAACAATTAAATCAAAAACAAAAAAAGGAGGGAGAGAAGCAAACAGAAACATATATTCTATAATTGGACTATAGTTCATAATGACAACAAATTTCTTTAAGACCCACTTCCAGTATACTGGCAGATGTGATTCTCAGTATTCACTAAGGAAACAGATCTATCATATTCAGGGTGATTTTCTAAATTACATCAGTAAAAACGACAGCTATTTATTGAGTATCTACAGTGTGTCAGGAACTTGACCTGCAGTCTCATTTGATTCTGGCAAGCAACTGTATGTGGGAGATATTATTCCATGTTTCCCAAACAAGGAAACAGTGGGAGATGCCAAAAAAGGAATTGCCAAGGTTCCACAACTAGTAAGTGGCAGTCAGGATGGACCTGGTCTCCAAGAAGCAAGTGTCGTTGCCCTTAACCATGAGGTCACACTGTTTAGTGCTTTCCAACTGCAGAATCAAACCCAGTTCTTTCAGAGTTCAGTGATTTGTGTGAGGTTAGCCCATAATTACTTGAACCAATATGCTAAAAGATCATTTTTTAAAGTATTTTAAATGGCTATTAAATTGTGTTTTTTGTTCCAACAGACACTAAACACCCTGTCATGAGAATGTACTGAGTAATCATCAGCCCTATGTGGGCAACTGTATCTAAAAGTCTAGGCCTCTCAAACATTAGAAAAGTACTTGCATGCATATGTTAAGAAATGCATTAGCAAATATGAGCTCAATAAACTGATTATTTTGTGTAATTTCTGAAAGCAATAGAAAAAAACAGCAGAAAGTCTAAGCTATCTATCCACAGTAACCTTGGCCACGTTGAAAATGCAATTCCAAATCGAATTTAAGATGTATCAGGAAGATGACAAGTCCGACCTTTTCTCTGACGTTTACTACCTCCATCGGATGTGTAGTAAACCAACCCCATCAGTCCGCAGTGTACTTGGGTGTTCCAGCAATCACCCTTCAACCTTTAATTAATATAAATGCAACCTCGGTTAAAATTTTAAATGCTTCTACGACCATCTTCCTCGTTCCCTTTGAACCCAATGAAACGTAAAGAAAAGTTAAGTCAAGGGGGTTGAAGATCTTTTCTGAGGACGAAGGAAGGGAGGTAAAGATAAGTGGATTTAGGGGAAAACGCTAAAAGAGGGGGAGCGAAGTAATGGGATTTCAAGTTTTAAAAATGTTGTTTCTACGTCCGGTGCTCGGTCTCCAGTAGACATCATTTCTAAAAGGGAGAGGAGAGTAAGCTGGGAGTCATCCCTCTGGGAGAGAAGGTCCGAAGCTGAGCCTCGGGTGGCCCTGCCCCGGCTCACACAGCGCCCACCTCCACGCCCCAGAAAAACGTCTTCAGGAGCAAATCCACCTGCCAGGGACATAGGGCGAGGGGCGCGGAGCCTACCCCGTGTACACTTCGGGGGTGAGAGGCAGGCCTAACCTCCCAGACCGTGACCGTCACTGCGCCAAGACTGGGCGCGGCGACTTTCCCCGCCCCGCACCCTCCCGGGCTGATGCAACCCACACAGGTTGGCGGCCCCGGGCCCTTACCCAGCGGAGGGTCTCCCGAATTCACAGTCAGACAGAGCGTCGCCATCTGCTCTGCTCCGCCGGTCTATCAGTGCGCCTGCCCTGCCACCCGAAAACACCCCCGACTCGCCCAAGGCGAGAAGGTGCAACGTGTGCGCTCGCCTGACGCTGCGGAAGCCTTCGCCCCTCCCCCGCGCCGCAGCCAGCGTCTTGGCGCACAGCACAGTGCGTCATCACCGCCCGCCGCAGCCGTCTGGCGGCTGCTCCGGGGACCTTCGACCGTGCCCCGGGCATCTAGGGTCACGAGGGCCAACGTGCAGTTTCAAGCCGCTGAAGGGGAAGAGACGCTGAAACTCACGACACTTTTCGACAGTTCGTAAAGCGAGAAAAGTAAGTGGTAAGACGGTTTCTGCAGTGTGATGGGCGTTCACCGGAAGCCCAAAACAAAACGCACAAACGGGTGGTATACTTGAGGCAGGAGGTAGATGGGCGCCCCGCCCCCAGGGTGATTAATTGGAGTTCGTTCCCTGTGGACAGAAACCCCGAAATACCAATATCAGGTCAGTCAAGAGAGGAGGCTGGGCCCTGCGCAGGTAAAAGATAAGAGACCACCTATTTCTCCTTCTCGAAGTCGAGGAGACCTTCCCGACTAGAGAGCTCTTTGGAGGTCAAAAGGGGAGTGATGCCAAGCTGCCCATAGGCCTCTTCGCTGGAATCCATCTTGGCTGAGAGATGCGTGTGCACATGGGAGGAACGTGAGATAAACCAAACATGGACTCAGAACCAGGAGAATCAAAATGATTGGCCAAAGGGAACCCGGAAGAAATGCCCCTCATTAGTGATTTAAACTACGCTAAGGGCACGACTCTCTCAGAGTCCTCCCGTGTGTCTATCCACATGTACTGTACTCTTTTCCTCCTAATAAATACTTTACTTGTTTCACTACTTTCTGACTTTGTGGGAATTCTTTTCTGCAAATCAGAACGGCCAGGGTTTTGTCACTGACCACTGGTCTAATTGCTAGGATTTGGCGCTCTGTGACCCAACCTCAATCTCTGGCCGGGAACCGAAACCCTGATTCAAGCCACTGCAGGCCGAGGCCACCAGAGATCATACTGTTGGGGGGCACTGTATGTAAACACAAAAAAAGTCCTGGAAGCATGTAGACCAACAGCCATGTTTACACTGGGGATGGGGGAGGTTTTTCTCATGTTTCCTCAGTTCTTTCAAAAGAAGAATGTATTTTCAAAAGTGATTTTCCTACTTGAATAATAAAGGGTTTGTTTATAAAAGGCAATGCTAAAAGCCATTGCCCCAGTTTGTCTTGGCTCTGTTTACCTGGGCTGTGCAAGCGTGCCTTTTAGAGGGTTGTCTGTCCTACTCTTAAACCTTGTGACTTGTGTGCTGGCGAGTGTTCTGCAAGCATACTCCAGGGGCCGGTATTAGAGCTTAAGGGACCAAGGACTGATTACAGAAATACCTCAATTTCCCAAAGACATCTCTATTATCACTAGGAAGTGAGTGTTGCTTAAATTAAATATGAACCTTGAGTGCTTAATACAGCTATAGAGGCGTTATCCGTGCCTGTCCTAACCCACTATCAGAGATGGCTCCGTCTTATGTATGACCATCCTCCAGAGTAGGTAAGGTACCTGCATCAGAACAGGACCAGTCCCCTTACCCCTACCTTCCTATTAGAATCTGTAGGGCTGGGATCCATAATCTCATTTTATCAAGTCCCCCAGGTGATCCTAAGTATACGGCACCTTTCCACCTCTTTGTTGAAATTGATTTCCCTTCTGCACACTCTGCTAGCTCTCCACATTCTTGTTTGCTGAAACCTTATCTTACAGACATCCTTGGGTTCCCCACAATGCCTGGCACATACTATGGGTCCTTCCTACTCTATCATAATTGGTACAGGGAAAAGGACAGAAAGCCATTGATTGCTGGGGCAGTGGGGAGTGATACAAAATTGACTTTGAGGACTTCCCTGGTGGCACAGTGGTTAAGAATCTGCCTGCCAATGCAAGGGACACGGGTTAGAGCTCTGGCCCAGGAATATCCCACGTGCTGCAGAGCAACTAAGCCCATGCGCCACAACTACTGAGCCTGAGTTCTAGAGCCTGCAAGCCACAACTACTCAGCCCACATGCCACAACTACTAAAGCCTGCACGCCTAGAGCCCATGCTCTGCAACAAGAGAAGCCACGACAATGAGAAGCCTGCGCACCTCAACGAAGAGTAGCCCCCGCTCACTGCAACTAGAGAAAGCCTGGGTGGAGCAACAAAGACCTAACACATCCAAAAATAAATAAATTAATTAATTTTTTAAACATTGACTTTGAAAAATATAATTAAGAATTATGAAACAATGAAAATAAATTTGCAGGACTTCGCTGGCGGCGCAGTAGTTAAGAACCCGCCTGCCAATGCAGGGGACATGGGTTCAAGCCCTGGTCCGGGAAGATCCCACATGCCGTGGAGCAACTAAGCCTGTGCACCAAAACTACTGAGCCTGCACTCTAGAGCGTGTGAGCCACAACTACTGAGCCCGTGTGCCACAACTACTGAAGCCCGCGCGCCTAGAGCCCAAGCTCTGTAACAAGACAAGCAACCACAATGAGAAACCCATGCACCACAATGAAGAGTAGACCCTGCTCGCTGTAGCTAAAGAAAGCCCGTGCTCAGCAATGAAGACCCAACACAGCCAAAAATAAAAATAAATAAATTTTTTAAAATAAATAAATTTGCATCTTTTATCTTACAAAATTTAGGTATTCTTGCAACTATGTGTTAATTCTTATCTTAGAACAAAGAATAAATTAGATATTGAATGTTTCTTTTTATTGTTTGAGTTTTGCTGAGCAAAGGGAATGAGGCAAGAGTTTTGGGCCAGGAACCTAAGAGCTGTCCTTTTGGAAAGCACTGACCACAAGTGCCTAGAAAGGGCTTAAGAACAAAACTTTACATTTTTGCCTATTAGTGACTCATTACCAAACTAGAATCGTTTATGATTCATCCCATTTTAGGGCAAATGCAGAAATGTGGGCCTCCTCTTTTTTTTTTTTTTTTTTTCTTTTGGCGGTACGCGAGCCTCTCACTGCTGTGACCTCTCCCGTTGCGGAGCACAGGCTCCAGATGTGCAGGCTCCGGACGCGCAGGCTCAGTGGCCATGGCTCATGGGCCCAGCTGCTCCGCGGCATGTGGGATCTTCCCGGACCGGGACACGAACCCGTGTCCCCTGCATCGGCAGGCGGACTCTCAACCACTGCGCCACCAGGGAAGCCCTGGGCCTGCTCTTTGACCAGCTAGTTTGGGGGATATCAGGAGAACAGGTCTATGAGAGACTTGCAAAATGGAAAACAGTCACTTGGGATCTTACCAAGTTTAAATCATACTTATTTACTTATATTGCCTTATCTTGTTCTGAGGAGTAAATCCTTCAATTCCTCACTTAGAAACGTGATAAAACAAATCATTTTAATTGTGGAAAGCAGACAATAAGAATGTAAAAGGAAGGTGACATCAAGAGAGAAGCTAGAACACTAAATAGATGGCATGAAACTCTATTCACCTTCTTGGGATGAGCTAAAAAATTGGAATAAAAGCCAAGAGGAAAAATATTTACTATATGTTGAGGAAAGCACAACTGTGCTAATACAGAGACCAGAATTAAATTAAATACAGAGACATTCTCAAGGTTTCTTATAGAGAGGGCACCATAAAAGCTTTCAACACATACTACAGTAATTTTGATACATTGTTCTTTCAACAACATTTTTTACGTTAACATTTTAACTATGTGCCAGGCAGTGTTCTTTGTGCTAGGAATATGTAGTGAACAAAAATAAGGTCTCTAAATTCGTGGAGCTTACATTATAGGGGGATGAGGCAAAAAATAAACCAGCTAATTTCATAAAATAATAAGTTTAATAAAGACAACAAAAGGATATGAGAGGATTAAAAGGGATGAAATCAGAGAAGGGGAACTTCAGATACAGTTGTCAAAGAAGGCCTCTTTGAGAAGGCATGTACACTGAGCCCAGTCCAATGAGAAGGATACAAGTATTCAAAGATCTGATGTTTCGTCACTGGAGGGAAAGTTGACTTATTTCTTAAAGAAAGATTTGTAGATCCTGCTTTGGAGAATCTTTCAGATGCAAATCTCTGATATAAACCAACCCACTATTGTCACTGAACCTGAACCCTCCAATGCCAAGAGCTATGTATTATTCATCTTTGCGTCTCCAACATTATTCACTGTGCTTGACTTATAGAAGGGTCTCAATAAATGTTGAGTTGAATGAATGAGTGGATAAATGCATGTAAAGCAATCTATAATATACTATGCTTACTCAATAACCCACCTAATAACACACGTGAAGACTTAAAAACTAAAGACATGAGTTAAATGTCAAGTGCACATATGGATTTGTAAGAACTGGAAGAGGAATAATTTAGTTCCTTATCTAACAGGATTCTTGATGCTTTAATTATAAATTGGTTCCTTACAATTAAATTTATGTAACTATTATTGGTCCCCTTATTTTAATATGTGATTTATTTATTTTCAATAGAAAAATAGAAATTCAAAGTAACTTTTTCTGTTTATCTCTTGCTATTGACAAATCACCACAAAATTTAGTGGCTTAAAGCAACACCACCATTTTATTAGATCTCATATTTTTGTGGGTTAGGAATTTGGACAGTCCTTGGCTGAGTAACCAATAGAAGCCCCAAGTAACATCGAGTGGGGTCTTTTGGTGCTATTTAACTGGAGGTTAGGGTGGTTGAAATTGCAAAAAACTTTACTCACCTGGTGCTTAGGATAGGAAGTCTGGAAGCTTAGGCTCAGATGGACCGTGCTTACTCTCCACATTTTCTCAGGTACTTTCCCTGTGATACAACAAGCAGGGTAGTAAGACATTATAAGTTGTGGCTGGCTGCCCCAAGAGTGGAGGTTCCAAAAGACCAAGATGAAGACTGCAAGACTTCTCCTGATCTATCTTTGGGAGTCACACAGCATCACTTCTGTGGCACTAGATTGGTGACCAATGAGTCACAGGACCCGCCTGGATACAAAATAGGGTACTATACAAAGGCATGAATACCAGGAGGTGTGTTTCACTGGGGACTGTAGTGGGGTGAATTGTGTCCCCTGGAAAAGATATGTCCAAGTCCTAGCCCCCAGTACCCCTAAATGTTAACTATTTGAAAATAGAGTCTTTGCATAAGAAATAAAGTTAAGAATCTTGCAATGACATCATCCTAGACAGGGGAAAGAGATTTGACACACAGTGGGGAAAAGAGATGTGAAGACAGAGGCGGACATTGGAGTGATGCAGCCACAAGCTAAGGAATGCCAAGGATGACTGCAAACTACCAGAAAGGAGGAGAGAGGTATGGAATGGTCTCCCTCTGAGCCTTTAAAGGAACCAACCCTGCCAACACCTTGATTTCTGACTTCTGACCTCCAGAACTGTGAGTGAATAAATTTCTGTTGCTTTAAGCCACCAAGTTTGTGGTCATTTGTGACAGCCGCTCTGGAAAACTAACAGATGGGCAATCTTTGGAGACTGGCTACTACAAAGTTTAAAAATTCTTCAGCGTCTTACTGTATACAGTAAATCATGTTTATCATAGTGTCATTGATAACAGTTCTCTACTGTTGGCTGTGCCTCTTTCTTATAGAAGGTAGTGCAGTGAACTGTAATTATAAATGTTGTCATGATATGTGCCATATTTAGCAGACACTAAAAAAGAAAATGGTGTTTGTGGATAACTTATTTTTCTTCATAACTGCTGAGGAAAGCGCTATGAAAAAGTTTATGTGTACTGTGAAGACAATGAATATTCACTTAGTGACTATGTATTGTTTTTAAGTTTAAAAGGTATATTTTATTTTAAAATATTTATAGGCAAAAATTCTGCAGTTCAGTAATTCGTGGAAAAGAAAAGCTTGAGGTGAAGAAAATATAGATCAAAAAATTAAAAGCATAATAGGTCTTTAGTTTGAAAATACTAGCACATGACTCAGTGAAGCAAACACCCAATTTGCATTTCATCTGTTTCATAAGTTCATAAAGTCAAGAGAGGACAATATTTTCTTTTCCCATCAGTATCTTATCGGCCTTAGGCCTGCTCTGTGTAGAAGCCTGAGAAAACACTGCATTCAAAATTAAGGTCCTTTACTTTAATGAACACAAAATTAAGAGCTACAATAGATCATGCTGAAAAGTCGGGAAATGTGCATCCCCAATTTCGAAAGCTTCTGAATTAAAGAAACCACTGATATATATTGAACTGAACATCACCAACAGACTCGAAGGAGAAATGATGTATAGATTTCTTTAGGAGTACTTGAATAATGTTAGGAAATTTTACCTAGTCAGTGTGGAATATGCTGGTTTTGTAAATGCTGTAGAAGAAAGTAAAAAGATTAATTCCTGGGTGGAAAGCCAAACGAATGAAAAAAAATCAAGGATCCATTTCCCAAGGGCTCTCTCAGCAGCTCTGCCATCCTGGCTCTGGTGGACACAGTCTATTACAAAGGGCAGTGGGACCAGGACCTTGATAAAGAAAATACTGAAGAAGGAGGCTCTTGGCTGAACAACGATGTGAGCAAATCCATGCAGATGATGAAACAAAGCAAGACCCTTCACTTCACCTTCCTGAAGGATGTGCAAGCCAAGATCCTGGAAATACCATACAAAGCAAGCATGATTTTGCTGATCCAAGCATGACTCTGCTGCTGTCAAATGAAGTAAATGGTCTGCAGGAGCTTGAGGGTAAACTCACCACTGAGAAATGAAGAGCCTGAGCAAGCTCACAGAACATGAGCAAGAGTGATGTGGATTTGTACTTAACCTCAGTTCAAAATGGAAGAGAGCTAGGACCTCAAGGCTATGCTGGGAGCCATGGAGATGGTGGACACCTTCAGTCAGTAGGACACCGGCTTCTCAGGCACCATGGTGTCTAAAATCCTGCACAAGTTCTATGTGGAGGTGACTGAGCAGAGCATGGAGGCTGCAGCTGCCACTGGTGTGGAAACTGTTCTAGCATCATTACCAATTTATGAACCTTTCTATTGTGATTACCCTTTCTCTTTATCAAGCACAGTAAAACCAACGGCATCATCTTCTTTGGCAGAGCTTCTTTCCCTCAGATGCTATTAGCCTGTCACTGCTTTTGGGAAAAGATCACAGAGTTGTTCCAGTAAATTGATTGCTAGAAATAATAGGTTCTCTTTGATTCATTGTCCTTTCCAATATCATAGTCATCACTAAGAATTTAATAGTTGAAATAGAATGTCAGGCAATCTGTCTCCACACACAAGAGAAACCCTCTTTTTGTCCCATTAAAATTCCCTTTGGGGCTTCACTGGTGGTGCAGTGGTTGAGAGTCCGCCTGCCGATGCAGGGGACACGGGTTCGTGCCCCGGTCCGGGAAGATCCCACATGCCGCGGAGCGGCTGGGCCCCTGAGCCATGGCCACTGAGCCTGCGCGTCTGGAGCCTGTGCTCCGCAGCGGGAGAGGCCACAACAGTGAGAGGCCCGTGTACCGCAAAAAAAAAAAAAAAAAAAATTCCCTTTGGACAAATTGTTCAACTTTAAGATAAGGTAAGGGGATATTTCAATACTGTTATCGTCTAAATTTGAAATATTGAACCAAACCAAATTACACCTGCTCTCCAAACTTGTTAACTTGGACACCTACATTTCTTTTCATTTAGGTTATATCTGGGGCCCTTAAATGCCTATTTTTTATTTTATAAAGTAAATTATCAATGAAACAATGACTCAAATCAAAACAAAAAAGAGAAAATACTAGCACAACTTATACCTTTTATTATCATTGCATTGTTAACATCTTATATTTATCACTGTTTCAGACATCATTTTACACTGTAATTGCCTATTTTGTCTTTTGTATTATAAGCTTCCTGCAGACTGTACCCTCGTTTCACACCTTTTATCTGTTTGCACATTCCCCTTGCCTGAAATAATTTTCACCCAGGTTTTCATGACCAACTTCTTATTCAAATCTGAGATCTGAATATACCTTCACCTTCTTTTGATGTCTTTAGTTTTTTTTTTTTTTTGCTAATCTTGGATTTTCTTATCTATCATCTTTCAAACATGAATTTAAAGATTGTCTTTTAAACATATATACAAACACAAAAAACCTTGTAAAGTTGGTCCCATAACCTGTTCAGCCTCATATTCTCTATTGAGGTTATATCTCAGTCAGTAAATTAGACAAAATGTTCTACTTGAAATCAGGGTAGTCTTAAATCATCTTTTGTTAGATACTTCTGTTTATTTGCTGAGAACTCCTTGGATCTCTTTTCAAGTTTCTTTTCATACTGATTGGTCATGCTGACCATTATATGGTCTTCTACCATATAATGCACTAGGGATAAAGAGGATCCTGGTATCATTTATTCAACAAATGAATAACCAAATAATCTGGTTTTGAACACCTTCAGTGATGAGGAACTTAATACTGCCCAAGACAGCTCCCTCTGTTTCTAAACACCTACTACTATTAGATGCACCTAAATCTGCTTTTTTGTACCTCTATCCACTCTTCTCTGAGGCTTACAGGCTTAGAATCCTCCACATGACAATCTCTCATATATTGAAGGCTGTCATTATGTCTCCCATTCCTTTGCTCTCCAGGATAGATGTCTCCTTCAAGTGATAGTTTTAAACTATCCCGGCTGTCCTCCTCCAAACATACTCCTGCTACTCAGTATGCCTTTTAAAGTGGGATACTCAGGGCTTCCCTGGTGCCGCAGTGGTTAAGAATCTGACTGCCAATGCAGGGGACACAGGTTCGAGCTCTGGTCTGGGAAGATCCCACATGCCGCCGAGCAACTAAGCCTGTGCACCACAGCTACTGAGCCTGCGCTCTAGAGCCCGTGCTCCACAACCACAACAAGAGAAGCCACAACAATTAGAAGCCTGTGCACCGCAATGAAGAGTAGCCCCTGCTCGCTGCAACTAGAGAAAGCCCACGTGCAGCAACGAAGACACAAAGCAGCCAAAAATAAATAAATAAAATAAATAAATTTATTAAAACAATAAATAAAATAAAATGGGATAGTCAGAACTGAACAAAACATTCTGGGTGTGGTGTGATCAGGGCAAAGCAAAGGCAGAAGCATTGCCTCTCTTAGTTTGCCCATTACAGTGCTATTAACATACACCATACTAGCTTTTTACAGCCACATTAAATTGTTGACTCATAGTAAGATTATAAACAATGAAAATCCCCAGAGTTCTCCATCCTCCAGTTATCTAATATAAGACCTTGCATATATCAGTTTACCCTTATATTGACGCACAGAGGATTCGACGGAGCCAATATTCTCTTTTAAAATATTGCTAAATTTAACTTTTGAGATCATTTTAGTCCCATCTCTGTCATTCAGTACATCTACTACTGTCAAACGGAACAGAAGGTTCTAAAAAGACCGCAATACAAAGCAGAACATTCCAGGGGCCCAATGACTGGTTGAGTCCAGAGATGCTTTAAGAGTTCAGAAGAGGGCTTCCCTGGTGGCGCAGTGGTTGAGAATCTGCCTGCTAATGCAGGGGACACGGGTTCGAGCCCTGGTCTGGGAGGATCCCACATGCCGCGGAGCAACTAGGCCTGTGAGCCACAGCTACTGAGCCTGCTCGTCTGGAGCCTGCGCTCCGCAACAAGAGAGGCCGTGATAGTGAGAGGCCTGCGCACCGTGATGAAGAGTGGCCCCCCGCCTGCCACAACTAGAGAAAGCCCTCGCACAGAAACGAAGACCCAACACAGCCAAAATAAATAAATTAATTAATAAACTCCGACCCCCAACATCTTAAAAAAAAAAAAAGGAAAGAGTTCAGAAGAGAGTGGGACTGTTTACTAGTGAGGTTAGTGCTAGGGAGTAATGATACCTATTCCAGTTGTTTAGAGTTTTCCAGTTTTATTATTCTTCCCATTCCCAGATTATAGTCACCATGCTGAGCATTACATCCCAGATCACTGATTTTGAGAAGCATGGAATCATCAAGGAAAGGGATATCATCAATAAAAACGATAAAAACAGTGTAGAGCTGTGGTACACAAAAAGAAACCTGTATTCAGGAAAGCGAGACACAGCAGTAAGTGTCTTAGATCTTAATGTCACTATCTGTTAAATGCTTTTATTTGTTCCAAGAGTTTTTTTTTAGTTATGCTGAGTTTTCTAGATAGATATTTTTTTTCTTTCTATGCAACATTTGTATCTCTGAAGGCTTATCTCTTTCATTGTTTAGGACTTCCAGAACAACACTGAATAGGAGCAGTGGTAATGTTGAACAAAAGCATATTGGTCTGGTTGCTGACTTTAGTGAGAATGTCACTATTTCACTATCAAGAATAGTGTTTGCAAGCTTCCCTGGTGGCGCAGTGGTTGAGAGTCTGCCTGCCGATGCAGGGGACACAGGTTCGTGCCCCGGTCCGGGAAGATCCCACATGCCACGGAGCGGCTGGGCCCGTGAGCCATGGCTGCTGAGCCTGTGTGCCTGGAGCCTGTGCTCCGCAACGGGAGAGGCCACAACAGTGAGAGGCCCACGTACCATGAAAAAAAAAAAAAATATATATATATATATAAAATTCACATACCATACAATTCACCCATTTACAGAGTACAATTCAATGCCTTTTAGTATATTCAGAATCATCCAATCCTTACCACAATCAATTTCAGAACATTTCATCACCTCCCCCAAAAAAGCTCTGTACCTTTCAATAGGCACTCTCATTTTCCCTCAACCCTTAAAATTAAAAAAAAAAAAAATGGTTTTGATGATGTGGCACCTGCCTGCCTCCCCGACCTCACTCTATAACACTCCTCTCTTTGTTCACCTTACTTCCGCCTACTCTGGCTTCCTTTGTGTTTGTTATTTTCCTTTCTCTTCTCAGAGACAATGTGCTTATTATTCCTACTAATAATCCCAGCTCTCGATATGGCTGACCTCTTTCCAGCCAGTTTTCGGCTCAGACATCACCTCTTCAGAGAAGACATCCCCACTTTATCTACCGGATATCTTCTTCCCCCCACCCCACCCCGCCTCCGCCGCTTCCCAGCTCATCTTCCTGCTTGATTTCTTCTACAGCGTTTTCCACAATCTAAAATAATTTCATTTACTTATTATCTGTATTGCTTCACAAGAACATGAGCTCAACAATGGAACAGACTTATGTCCACTGTTGAATGTTCAGTACCTAGAGCCATGCCTAATATACAGCAGGTGCTCAATAAATATTTGTTGAGTAAATGAATGATGGAATAAATGGAGGCCAAGGTGAGAGAAAACATGGCATTTTGGGGGAACTTTAAATGGTTGAGCATGGCTGGAGTACAGGTTAGTGAACAGAGGTGATCCTGGAGAAGGAAGAAGCTATAACATCAAGAGGTTCACATGTCATTGTAATGAACTTGCATTTTATCCTAAAGGCAATAGGAAGCCATAAAAGATTTTTGAGGAAGTGAGTGGCATTACTAGATTTGGCTTTTTAAAAAACCGGGAGCCAATGAGAGATGGATTGGAGAGGAGTAACAGTGCAGGAAGGAAGATTAGACAGGAAGACACTGCAGTGATTCAAGGAAGAAATAAAGGGGTGTGAGTGTGTAAATTAATGTAGAAGAATGGGAGTGGAGAGAGAATGCAAACTTCCAAATATGTCACTTGGATAAAGTTTTTATATAAGAGCCTATAGAAAATAACTTCAAAGTTATTCTCACATTGTACTTAGATTTTTTAAAAAATTAGGTCTAGTCCACTGTTTTCATATAGACAGAGAACTCTTTTCTTAGAAGGAAGTACTTTCCAAACATGGCCAATTATCAGGGTCACCTTGGGGATTTGTAAAATAATTTAGGGAGGGGTAGGCAAGAATGAAGAGTTTTTTAGACATAATTCAGAGATACCTGTGAGACATCAAAGTAGGCTTTTGGGTATAGAAATCTAGAGTTTGAGAGTTCTAAGCTAGATACAGATTTTGGAATTCTGGGTAAAAGGCCCTTAAGTGAAGCCATATTTGTGGATTAGATCATCTAGAGAGAACTTAGGACAGAATTATGGTGAACACTGACATTCAAGGAAAGGGAGACAAAGAGAAACCAAGAAAGGAGACTGAGTAGGAGTGGCTATTAGGGGGAAGAAGAAAAACAGGACAGTGAGGAGAGAGTTGCAAGAGAGAGAGGGGCCAATGGTGTCAAAGCCAAAAAGACCTCTTCCTGCAGGTGCCTTGTGAAAACAGTACTGCAACACCGTCTCTAGTGAGTATTACACTTAAATGACTACCGAATCCCTGGAGTAGCTGTCTTAAAATACACGGAATTTTAAGACAAAACCGCTTGGCTGGAGCCTGTGAATTCGTATTTTCTGAAAAGCTTCCCAGGTGATTCTGACATGGCAGTGGGTTTGGGAATGATTAATTTAAACCACTTGCTTAATACAATGAGAGAAATTTATTTAAAAGCACAGGACAGAGTCCTAAACAATAAAAACCTAGGCAGAATGTCAGAATAATTTTGATAGCATACATTATAATCTTCCTTTGGAAGGAATAGGAGCAATTACCTAACTTTCCACAGTTAAACTGCATAACGATGCCATAAGGATAAAGTAATGCCCACAGCAGAGAATATAGTTTCCAACTACTTAAAAACAAAAAAAGCTGGTGAATAACAGAGAGAGCTAGAATTAAATAATTTATTATAAAGAAATGCTTCTTCAAAATCTGTTTCATCAACATATAGAATGATATTTTAATGTATTCAGAATGGGGGTAGGAAAACGTTTTACATTACTGTGAAAGACAAGAATGAGATTTAGGTAATAACTTGTGGTTCTGTGCCCTAAAGAAATCTGGTTTACAAAACAGGAATGCTGATTCAACAGTGCACCAGGATGGCCAGTTGGAACTAAGCTTTACTTTCACTGCTCCAAATAAAAGGAGGAAAAATGAAATGTGAAATATACTGACTTTACAAGTTTTCCAGATGTCAAAATTGGTCTGGTTGGTTCATTAATCAAGACGTTTAAAAATTCAATTTTCTACTCCTAAGTAACCAAATGTAAATCAGTGATCAACAATGAATGAAGTAAAGGTAGAGCTCAAATTCCATCCAATTAGTTTTTGAGGAGCAAGTCCTTCTCCTGGCTGAGTCGTCGAGATTTCCCTTCAAGGAACAAGTACATTTTTAACAGATTCGGGAACTCGACTTGCATAGTAGTCATAATTCCTCAGTGTGGCCAGGACGCCAGCTGAGTTCATGTGCTTCACTTCCTTGTTATACTGAAGGGCATTTCCATGGATATCGGTTAACTTGCCTATGGAAAAAACATCAATACAATGTCAATGGCTGATCGGATCATTATGTTTCTAGTTATTTCTAACAGCTTCTTGCTTCCCTATATAATAATATCCATTGAATTCTGGATAAAATAAGGAAGAAAATGCATGACCACAAAGGTTAAGTATTAATTCACTTACAATTTAAGACTACAGAGGAACTTGACTAACTAAAGGCTAAATCATTATTTTTTCTGCCTGATTAAAATAATTTCACTTAGTATTTTCAATTTATACTTTTCAGTATCAATTAATTTCTCTTTTCCTGGAGTGATTACGTTTCCTATTGGTTATACTCCATCACCCACGATTCCCGGTTTCAAAAGTGTTTTCTTCATTCTACCATTTATTAGTAACATTTTATTTGGTAAGAGTTTAAGTGAAGTATGTTCATAAAACATAATTGTGTTATATTACAGTCTCATTTAACATTCTAATGAGAATGGATCGTGATGAATTTAACTTCCTTGTCATGTAATATGCTGAGATATCAACACAATAATGTACCAGGAGAAATGATAAAATAAAAGTCAAGTGTTTAAGAGTAAATGTGGGGGCTTCCCTGGTGGCGCAGTGGTTGAGACTCCACCTGCCGATGCAGGGGACACGGGTTCGTGCCCCGGTCCAGGAAGATCCCACATGCCGCGGAGTGGCTGGGCCCGTGAGCCAGGGCCGTTGAGCCTGCGTGTCCGGAGCCTGTGCTCCGCAACGGGAGAGACCACAACAGTGAGAGGCCCGCATACCGCAAAAAAAAAAAAAAAAAAAAAAAAAAAAAAGAGTAGATGTGATCTGATGTCTATTTGAATTAGAAAAATCATCTTGCTGTGTATATATCTGTCGTATTTTTGCAGGTAGATTAAAAAAATTCCAACTCTATGATCTTTAAGCGCTAGCACTGAGACATTTACCAATACAATATTGGTTCAAAAGAAACTAATGAGGATGATGATGAATATTTTACTTTTCAAGAAGAAAAACCCCTAAAAGCATTAAAGCCATAAATTAATAAGGGTTTAATTAAATGAACTGTGTGTAGATCAAGGTCCAAAAGAGAAACTGTAACTAAAGGAAAATGAATTCACTGAAAATCTACTTTCTCACCTATGAAATGCGAGGCTTAGATTGGATAACCTCTAACTTTCCTTCCATCTTTTATATCCTAAGAGTCTAGGTAAAGTAACATTACTGAAATATCATGTCCTAGCATAGTACGAAAACTGTATAAAAACCGTAATTCCCCCAAATAAAATGGACTAACCTCCCACAGCATGTAAAATGACTTCTGGAGCACAGGTATCCCACTTCTTACATCCAGGACTTGCAAATACATAAGCAGAGGCTTTGCCTTCAATCAGCTGGATAATCTGTAAGGTTAAGAGAATAATTATCCCTCAACCATGAAATAACTGAGGTACAAATAAAGAGAAACTGCTTGTTTCTATCAGTATATTTCAATTCCTCTGTCAGACTTGGGTTAAAGCCTTTAGCAGGTGTAAATGAGTATTATGAAGAAACATATAGAATACATGCATAATAATGTAGTATCTGATGGGAAAAAAAGAAGTCAAATAAGCTACAAGGAGGATATCTGAATGGTCTCTATATTCTAAGTTAGTTAAAATAAGGTTTTCTTTTTTATGCTGTCTTTTCTTCTTACAGTAAAAGCAATATATATTTGTTGTAGAAAAAATAAAGCTTTTAATCTTGTAAAAATTTGACCATTATTATATAAAGGATACAGAAATATCGACCAGTACAATAGTGTATAGGTTGTAATAAATCCTAACAGATATGTGATGCTGACTAGTCTAAAAGCAGTTTCATAAGTCTTTGTTTTGGTATCATATCTGTTGCTATTTCTGCTACCAAAGTATGAATTTTAAAAAAGTCATCTTGGACTTCCCTGGCGGTCCAGTGGTTAAGACTCCGTGCTTCCCCTATAGGGGGTGCGGGTTTGATCCCTGGTTGGGGAACCGAGATCCCACAAGCTGCACAGTGTGCCAATAAATAAATAAATAAATAAAAATATATCAAATCAAATCAAACAGTCATCTTACTAATGCCTGTAATATTCATACAAAACTGAGGTCACTGAGGGACTTCCCTGGTGGTCCAATGGTTAAGACTCCATGCTTCTACCGCAGGGGACATGGGTCTGATCACTGGTCAGGGAACTAAGATCCCGCATGCCGTGTGGTGTAGCCAAAAAAAAAAAATCTGAGGTCACCGACAGAAACTGCATGACTCTCAGCAGTAACTTGCTATCAGCCTTTCATTAGTTGCTTGACTTATTTTTTGGTTATACTGTAAAGTAATTAGTGCTGTAAAATTCATACTTCAAATACTGAGATGAAGAGGCCAGCCTGGGAGAATAAGGAGAGCCTCAGTGAACACAAGGTAACCAGCTATTCTTTTTAGGATTACTGTATTCAATGACACGTTCAAACCATTAACCCTTGCTGCAGACTTCTGAGTAAAAGCTTTCTCTTTCTTTTAAGAAATCTGTGTCAGGTCTTATTAAGTGCCAAGAACTATACCAGGTATATTTTTTGAGGGAAGAGGGGCTGTGGCTTTCGTCCGATTCTCAAAGAGGTCCTTGATGCAGAAAAGTTAAGAACTGCCCAACAAGGGTCTTTGCAAGGAGAAAAGGTGGGAGCTGTGTAGGGTGGGGACTTTGCTCCTACGGGGAATGGTACCTCCTTGGGAATAAAAGAGGTAATGGCATTTTGTAGTTACAAAAGTAGGGGCAAAGAGAAATCATATTTCAGTGACTATCAGGAATATATTTTTACTTTGAAATGTTTTACATTTTTTTCAAAATACTGCTATTTTTAAACTTCCATTTTTCATCCTCTTATAAGTAAATGCTTTTAGAGGGAGATCACTTTGGAAGCTGCTGTAAAGGCTGGTTGAGGGATGATGACAGGTTTTACCTAAGGCACTGGCGGTTGAGATGGATGAGACATTAGGGAAGAATTAAGAAGATCTATAGGTAGGATCAGATTGATAGGATGTGAGGCAGGAAGGAGGCTAGGATGGCTTTCAGATGTCTGGCTAGAGCAGTTAGAAAAATGGCGGTGCCATTAAGCAGATAGGAAGTAGGGAGAGGAACACATCTGGGGGCAGGTAGAAAGAGGATGCGTTCCAACTGGGGATGCCGAATTTTGAGATACCTGATGGATGTCATCATGACAACCAAGGGGCAATCAGATGAGAAGAGATCAGGGATGGAGAGCAAATTGTGTTCCAATTCACAATGTTCTCAGGAGGATGGGAGCCTAGGTGAATGAATGGGGTAAGTATCCAGAAAGGGGCAGGCAGGCCCATCCTGGAGTCTGTAGAAGAAAGGTCTGGGAAGTAATCCAAGAGGATCCTTGAGAAAATGAGGACTGGCAAGAGGCCCGGGGCCTTATCCAAATGGCTTATCACTGAATTCTCTTAGATAAAAAAGACTTGAACCACAACATTTAAAAAAAATTCAGGGAATTCCCTGGTGGTCCAGTGGTTAGGACTCCACGCTTCCACTGCAGGGGGCACAGGTTTGATCCCTGGTTGGGGAACTAAGATCCCACATGCTGTGTGGTACGGCCAAAAAAAAAAAAATTCAAATGTTGCTGAAATGTGTCTTTAATGGCAAATTTCAATCTTTAATCTCTTCTCCCAAACTCTTATTTCACATTTTGTAACAGTGCAGTATTTCTTTTAATAATTCAATTGCATTTCAGGGTAGATGATGGATGGATTTTGGTACCTTATTTCCTGCTCCTCCCACCCGCAGCACATCATCAGGATTCATAGCTGCAACGCAGTCCGTAACCAACTGGCTGTTATGGGACCGGGTAGTTGTGATAATGTGTTTCCCGGCAGGCACTTCTTTCAGCTGAAACCCGAAGGCACCTAAACCTAAAACTCCCCAGATTGTTCTCCCCAACACAGCATCTGGTCCTGCCTATGTAAATGGGTGAAACAATGGCAAAGCTTGTCATCATTTGGAGAGAAAGGTTCGCCATAAATAGAACATTTAGTTATATTAGCAACATGATTTTTTAAAAATAAAAACATGATAATGTTATAAAGTACAAAAGCAGTATCATCGACAAAGAAATTTTCCTGAGAACATCAACTGATCGTTCTCATTGTTGTTTTGGTTAATAATTGGGTTTCAGGGAGTTCCTGGGTGGCTTAGTGGTTAGGATTCTGGGCTTTCACTGCCGTGGCCTGGGTTCTATCCCTGGTCGTGGAACTGAGATCCCACAAGCCACACAGCATGGCCAAAAAAAATAATAATAATTGGGTTCCAAAGGTACGGAAAGGAACTTCTGGTTATTCCCTGGAGTCTTCAGGAAAGGCAACATCACATACTGATTCCTGTTCCTTTCAGAATTATCCAACAATCTCATTACTGTATTTGAAAATAGCTGTTTGCAAAAGGTACATAAAGTCCCCAGGAAATGAAACACCGTGTACTGATTACTTTTCATTGTCCAAGGAACAATAAGGATCACATTACTATGGGAATAGGTAATGGTGATAATATAATAATGCTGCTATAGAGACAAAGCGAGTGAATATGCCGATACTGAAGAGTGGCCATGTATAATGGGGTCAGGGTTAAAAGATTTTACTGACAATTGGGGTGGTAAGATGACAATGACAGTGCAATCCCAGAATCTGTATTTTCCTTTGCAGCACTCAAAGAACTTTCAGCCACATTGTTATAACTCTACCCTTCATATAGAAAAACATAACTGGTATTTCATGGAAAGTAAACCTGATGCATAAAAGATTAACACAAAGTCGTCAAAATACCACTATATCAATAGAGTAGACATACAGACATATATTTTTACTTAATACTAAACATGTACCACGCACCATACTAAGTGCTTTACATATATTATCTCATTTAATCCCCAGAACAATCCCATGAAATAGTATTATCATCCTTATTTTACAGATGAGAAAAATGAGTTTTGGAATCATTCCGTAACCTGACCAAGGACTCTAAGAAGATCATAATCAAACTCAGGCTCATCTGTGTTCAAAGCCAGTATTTTTCGGGACCTCCCTGGTGGTCCAGTGGTTGAGACTCTGCACTTTTACTGCAGGGGGCGTGGGTTCGATCCCTGGTTGGGGAACTGAGATCCCATATGCCACAGGACATGGCCAAAAATAAATAAATAAAAATTTTTTAAAAAGCCAATGTTTGTCGGCACTAAACTAGTAGACTACCTCGGTTTACTTCTCAAAATGCTTTCACACACATCATCTTATTTACCCTACAGCAGTACTCTGGGTGCTGTTACAGTGAACTATGCTTGGGCTGCAGGGTTGGATTCCCTGGGAAGCGGAGATCAACACCTGTGGAAGGGAGGGGAGTGGGCAGAGGGAGAAACCGAGCTGTGATGCAGACACGACCACAGCTTCAGCCAACCCCGTGGGGAGCTCTGGAGCCAGAATGGCTCTTCAGAGTTGTACCAAACTGGGGAGAACACATCCCAAACTGGGATGAGATGCCAGGCCTTTACACCCCTCCAATCATCAGTCACTAGAAATGGACTACCTTGGGAATGGGCGTGTCACTGGCAAGGCGGTTCTTCACAGGTGAGGCGATCCCCAAAGAGGCTGAGAGCTGAAGGCTTTGTGCGGACGGCACTCCCAGCAAATGGAGCAACAGAGGAACCAAAAAACAAGCACTGGGGGCTCAGTATATGTTCAAGTGCTTCCCCTCTTCCCTCTTGAGTTTACACTATAGGAGAGGCTGGAATCAGAAAAGTACAGAGAGGCTCTGTGTGCTCGTTACGCTTCAGCTCAATTGCTGAGACTAATTTCATGTGCCCAAGAAACCTATTTATTAATTCAGCTCTCCAGTTATTCTGAAAAAGAAAGGAAAGCATACTAAATAGAGGACATGAGCACTCTGGTCCCTAAAAACTCATATGACCTCTGTGAATGAATATGTCAGCAAAGAGGATGGGACCGTGGAATCTGGCGCCCTGATGAGGAAAATGCAATCCCATGAGGCAGCCAACTAGCCTTCCTCTGTGCTCCTGATCTCTCAGCCTCTCTTGCTGACTCTCTCCTTCAGAGTTCCCACACCAACTGTCTGGGGGTAAAAAAGGCTAACATTTTCACCTTACTGATGAGTTCACTAAGATTCCTAATGGTTAAGGAGCTACCTCCGAGATACAGACAGACTGGGTTTCTTTGCACTATTCCATGCTCTTTCCTTTGAGTGCTTCCCAGCTTCAGGATCTGTTAGAAGCAGTAATAAAATCTGAACTGTAAAAAGTCTTCTATCTGGCTCAAGAGAGCAATGTAGAGCAGTGGCTAAGAGCTTGGACTGCAGTTTAGATACCAGACCTGCCATTGACCAACTAGGGCAAGTTACTTGTCTCAGTTTCCTCTTCTTTAAAACAGGGATAAAGGCTTCCTTAAAGGACTTTGGTGAGTATCAGAATGAGATAATGCATGTGAATCCCTCGAGTCTGTCAGTACACAGTAAGCTCTTGATAAATGTTAGCTATGATGATAATGACTTTAAATTGGACATTCAGCCTTGAAAACTACCAACAAAGCTAAGCAACTTTTCTCCTTGTTGCAACAAATTTTAAGGCATAAGCAAGAGAGAAGGAAGAGAGGAGGGAAAGAAAGTGTACAGAAGGGAACGTGGTGAAGGGACAGGTAACAAAGGAGAGAAGCAGAGCAGAAGAAAATGAGCTGGTACGTGGGACAGACAGTGACTACCGGGGTACCACAAGTTGCGTACCTCTTTTCTGCCTACCAGTTCAGCCAAAAGCCTAGCTATTTTTTTCACCTTTGCTTCACTCCTGGGTTCCCTTAACTTTTGATTTTCATTGTTCTGTGGAAAATGATACAATTTTTCTAATCTCAGAAAGAAGTGATGGAAATTGTCAACAATTCCTAAGCGCTTAGATCCTTTTTTGATAGAAGGTGCCACGCACTGCAATATTATCTATGAATTAAATGCCCCTATTTCACTTGCTTTAAAGTTTACAAGATAACGGCAAACTTGTGTCTGCGTATCATACTGTATAAACATTAGTCGTATTAAAAGAATGAATGGACTCTTAAGCAGTTCAATGTGAGACTTTCCCAGTAATGAATGCATAAATAGTTTTGCTGAATAATCGTAAGATGCACAAGGTTATAAATAAAAAGTTATAATCACATAAATGATATTAAAAACAACAAATTTATCTTAGAACTAGAGATTAATCCTGCTCTCAACTCAAATTAGAGATTCAGAAGTAATAGCCCCCACTCTGGTTACTTTGTTTCTCCAAAGTTCTATCAAGGTCACACTAACGTAAATACCTTAAGTATTTTATTGCAACAATTTCCTTTAACATTTAATGTGATCTAACAGTATATTCTTGATTTGGAATTACATTAGCCTCTTACTTCTAAGGAAGACAATTTCTTGGGAGTATAGTAGAAAGTCAAAGCAGATTAGAGAGACAAAATGAGAGAAAAGAGTACAAGAACATGTTTAGTTAATGCTGACTACAATTTAGGCACTATGTAGTATTACCTGCAAAACAACATGGCTAGCCTCTTTTCTTGGTTGAAATGGTTCATTTCTTCAACGTGCTTCAAGCACCACCTGTAAATCAGGTGTCTCAATGACCAAGCTAACCAAGAGCCATATCAGTAATTCCCAAATTTTTGCTTATGATTTGAATTATAAGGCATACATAACAAATATGTGCAAATCATACAGCGTGTCTGCGTACAGTCACATACATACGTACACATTCCTGGTATCAACACCCCCCAGAGGACCTGATTCAATACATCTGGGGTATAACCTGGGAATCCTTACTTTGGAAAGCTCCCCCAGATGACTGCATGTGCAACCAAGCTAGAAATCATTGGATCAGATAACATTAAGAATCATATAATACCATAATTATTTATCTAATAAAATATTTTGGTATCATTTATAGTAATACCTGGTAGTTGTAATACGGCTGGTTAATAACTCCTGCTATGGCTTTTCCTTCATAAGCAATTCCAATAAGAACTGTTACATTGTCAAGAAGACCTAAAAAGAAGAAATTTGTATCAATTACATAACCTTCTCAGGTTATGACTCATCATCAGCACATCAATGGCTCCAAGTTATTTTTGCAATAAAGGTAAGGAATTTGCAATTATTCATCCATGATTAAACCTACTCTGGCAAAATACACAAATTATGAGAGATGGCCAGGGACAGAAGTAGGGACTACAGCCACTTAATTGAATTGATACACATGGTCTCATGGTCTCATTAGTAATCATCTGTAAACCAATCAAGTAAATCAGCCATAACTCTGCAGCCATCATCATTAGATTCCTCTGTGCCCCCCTCTACCACCATCTGACTCACCTCTGCCTGCTACATCGCTCTCGATTGCAGGATTACTCTCTAGATTTGCATTTCAAGCCCCTAAATTAAGATTTCTCACAGTGGGGCCAATGGACTAACAAGCAGCATTAGAATTAACTGGCTCAATTTTTTCAGTACAGATTCTCAGGCTCCTTTGCAGAGCTAGTGAATCCAAACCTCTGGAGGTCGGGGTTGAGAGCTGAACGAGCTGTTTAGGTGTTCTTACACGCACTGAAGCTGCCTAGAGCGCCCCTATTTCTCAATGGATTACAGAGACATTTTCACACGTACTAGAGGATTCACTCCTCGTAGATATGTCTCATCCAAGGACAGAGAGAGTTTTTTCTAGGAATTACGAGACAGTTTTCTTTTTTCAGCTGAGAACCAATATAAGAAAAGCTACGTTGATCTTCCTCTCAAAAATAAGAATCTAAGCTTATGCTACGCTCCTAAAACCTACCACTCTGGCTCTGAGCCTGGCACTTCTCACTTCAACGTTGCCAACTTTATTTTAATTTGCTGCCTTCTAATTTTGCTCATCTTAGATAATTTCAGGAAGGAGAAATATTGCACTGTGTTTCAAAACCCATCTTTAGAGGTGAGGCTGTGAAGTGAGACAGCAGTTCGCAGAGGAAGCGAGCGAGGGATGGGCATGGGATGGTGGCAGAGCAAGGCGATACAGTGACACTTTTCATCATTTTTCTACCCAATAAAGCTGGGGGTTCAGTATAGTCCCTTTGGTTACATTGGTTTAATGTCAGTTATTTTCATCTAGGGGACATTAGGATTGTGGGACTGGTGGAGTATGGGGGGGTGGTATTTGAAGGAGATTAAATGTTTACAACTAAACATCATATATTAGTCCTACTGCTGTCAAATACAAATATAAAAGAGATACCAACCTTCAGTGTATTCCTTGGTACCATCCAGAGGATCAACCCAGACCACAAGCTAAAAAAGAGGAAATGTCCAAATTGAGCATATAAAATTTAAAAAATTGATTTAAATGGATAAACTAAAACTATCTTTATTTTAATTTTTGAAATTATATTATGGGTGGCTTAAGCCAATGTCATCAGTTTTGTAATAATTAAAAAATAATTTAAAAAATAATTTAAATAATAATTAAAATAATTAAAAATTAAAAAAAAATAATTAGAATAAAAATAATTTAAAATAATTAAAAATAATTAAAAAATAAAAATAATTAAATAATAATTAAAATAAAAATAATTAAAAGTAATAAAAATAATTAAAAAATAATAGTAAAAAAGTAAAATATTAAGTAAAATATTAACACAACATTGTAAATCAACTATACTTCAATAAAAAAAATTTTGATATAAAATGGTTAACTGGTAAAAGTTTATTGTTACCTGAACACTAAACATGTGGCCATGAACATCCTGGGCTCTAGATGGTGATATAAGGAAAACTTTAAAGTGGCACCAAAAATGTTTTGTGTGGATGCTACTCATTTTTATATATAAATGTTGATTTAAGATAAATAATGACAGTCTGATTATCGTAAGGACACATGTATATGCGGCCAAGAAAAATGAATGGTTTATAAAACTGGCAGTAGCATAAAAAAGAAGTCCCCTCTTCTTAGGACTTTTAATATGATTCAGGATACGCAGCCATTAACCACTAGATGCTTGATGTAAATTTGTGAGGGCATATTTCTGACGGGAGACACCACATCTTTTTTTCTATACTGCATATCACAGAACAAAGTGCCTTACTCATAGTAAGTGCTCAACGAATGAGTGTTACATAAATTAAAACTCAAAAATTAAAGAAGTTTGATAGTTATCTGAAGTCATAGATTTAATTTAAGCAACAATAAAAGGCAAGGGGGGTAATTTTTATGGCCTTCCAAAAATATAAGGTAGCAATCCATTTCATCTCCTTCCAGCTCCAACTACCAATGAAATGTTTTACTACCAAATTTACTAAATAACAAATTAGATTTTCTCCCTAAAAGTATTTTGTTTTTCGGCCATGCCACGCGGCTTGCGGGATCTTAGTTCCCTGACCAGGGACTGAACCTAGGTCCCAGCAGTGAAAGCACCCAGTCCTAACCACTGGACTGCCAGGGAATTCCCCCAAAAGTATTTTTAATAACAGTTTTAGAGTGAAGAGGAAATCAATAGGATGAGAAAATGAACTCGAAGTTAATAGGTCAGACATCCCATATGGCTGCCAGGCACTTATATGTTGGCTCTGAAAGATTTCAAGTTCCTGGTTTCCCTTGTTTTATAACTACCAAGTTTTCATCATGATGGCAAATTTTATTTCCTTTACTACGACAAAAACTAAAGATTAATAGAAAGTTAAGTAATAACATGGATCATACGTCTTCCTCTTTGATAGCACTGTACTGTGATGGGCATGGTTGCTTCAGTATCTCCTCCCACTGACCATCTTCAATCAACTCTTGATCCACGTCTTCAGGAGGCAGATCCTAAAGCAGAGAACACCGATGATGACCGAAGCTGTTTCCTGTTTACAGAATACCGTCTGTCTCAGCAACAAGAAGAAATGCAGTATCACAGGTTTCACTAGTCCTTCCTGTTTACCATTTCTATTTAGAGCTTTTAAAGCACACTGAATAAAATTGCAAAAACAACCACATATGGCTCATCAAAGTTGATTACAAAGGATCCCAACTTCATTATCCTGAACAAGGATTAAAAAGAAAAGAATTTTTAAGTATTATATACCTATTTACACAAGTGACTCTGCTATCAGCTATGTCTAACTCTCAAATACATGAGATGTCAATTCCTTCACCTTCACAGTGTTAGTCTTTGAATAAGTATGCAAATAAGCCTTAATTAAAAAAAAAAAAAAGGAACAATAAAACCCATTTTATTTCAAAGTTCTAGAACTCTACCCATCTTATACTTTGTATGTTGAATGTCACAACAGTAACCATATCATCTATGGTCAAGAACTGACATATGTGGCCTAGAAATAAACCAAAATATTAAAAGCAGATATTTTCTGAAAGTCCAAGAAAAAT
Organism: Leucopleurus acutus; assembly: GCF_964270905.1. Classification (NCBI taxonomy): domain Eukaryota; kingdom Metazoa; phylum Chordata; class Mammalia; order Artiodactyla; family Delphinidae; genus Leucopleurus; species Leucopleurus acutus. The sequence goes on from NC_139143.1 coordinate 18,735,614, forward strand.
GATAGTTATTTTTGTGTTAAAACACAAAAATATAATGCTTGAAATCATAAAAGTAGTGTATAAATCACTAAAGGGGCAATTACAAATCCATACAGTAAACAGGGATTTAAAAAAATATATGATAGTCTTACCTCTTCCCCTATAATTGTTAGTTTGGGGAATTTCCGTGCCAAAGAAGAGCATATGCTCATTTGAACTAATCGGTCCGCCTTGGTCTGCAGGTCTGTTGCAGAGGTCTGCAACAAAGAACGCACATTTTAGCAGAACTAAGTATGAAATAAGTTGTTCTTTGATGCCTCATGCGTGATTATCTATATCCACTTAAATTACACTGTTTTAAGATTGATCAAGCTTAAATTAACATCATATGAGTCAGTTTCTTGGCTGGGTTTTTCTCATGGGATTTATAGTGGCTAAAGTTTGGAAAGGAGCTTTTAAATTACTTAGAATATTTTCTCCCCCAGTTCACAAATTCCTTTTATAAGATCTCTACGTTAATCTTTTGCTTAAGCAGGTTGACAGACAAGAAATTCACAATTTTCAAAGCAGTTAATAATAATAAATAACTCTTTAGTTATTTAAAAGGTATTTCTTATATAGATCTTTCTATAAACTCCACTCAATCCTAATTTTAATAATTCAAGAGGTCCTCAGAATGATTCGTTATTTCTTATTTCAAAATTTTTATTTCTAAACTATAAAAAAAATAAAAGTGAATGGCAGTAGTATTTACTACATAACTCACCTATGGCACTCAACTCAATCCATAACTCATATAGTCACACTTGTGAAAGACAGTGACCACTTCCTTGGTTAGCTTGCTTTCAGAGAATTAGGACATGTTGCAATTTATACATGCCTGTTTAGGTGGATTTACACATTATTTTATCTTAAATAGCAGATCTTTCGCAATACTTCGTAGTGAGATAAGGAATGACTATGAAAATCAAACTCTTTTCTGCCACAGTGAAGTTTGCTGGTTATCTCAATGTAAAGAACAATTTTGCTAGAATGTAGTGCCACAAAGGCAGAGATCTTTGTTTTATTTTCTAAAGAACTGTACCTGGCACACAGTAGGTGCTCTGTAAATATCTGTGGAATGAAACTACTTAAAATAATTGTTGAAATTGAAGATTACTTACCTATCAATCAAGTTTAGAGACCACTGCTCCAGAGAAAAAAAGACACATTGATAGCCATTCAACTCTATGAGGAAAGCTCTCCCCACTCTTCTCTAGGATAAGATATTCCCTGCTCTTTCTACCGACATAGTGCCAGATCTCACCATTCTAGATACTTTGTGTGACAAATCTGTTTTTGCCCTGTCTCTTTTAAAATGAGGTGTCAACAAGTGGATATAAAGTACTAGAAGTGTCTGACCAGTAGAGAGGACAGTGAGGTTATTATCTTTCTTTCTAACTTGAACACTATATTTCTATTACTCTTTAGCTATCGGCTACAAAGTGGTCCATCTAATATAATCACAAGAGAAAATCAATTTAAACAAAATAAATAATGCTAAGAGAAAAATATGCAAAGATATGATCCAAAATATTGGCGGTGGTGGCCTAATAGATGATTTTGTACTTTTTGCTGTTTTTCTCCACTTCCTATGTTTCATAATAGAGAAAACAATAAAAAAGGAAAGACAGTAAGATTAGTAGCCTTCTGAAAGTAGCTGTTTTACATTCTTGGCTTGTCATTGAGCATGTATGTGATCAACTAAAACCTCTTTTTCACACAAATTTGAATCAGACTCCCCCCTTATTACTTGAACATTAATATAGGACTTTATTCCTATTGTAATAGCTTGTTGAATTTGGCCCACCTTTCTCAGAGTTTGCAATTATTTTGAATACTTATTCTGTAATCCAATACAACAACTAGCCCTTCCAGCTTCATTTTATTGACATATTTGATAAGTATCCTTTCTACATCCTCCTCTTCCACAGCACTTTTGAAAAGATGCATTCAACAAATTTTTTAAACTGTATTTAAGTTAATGGCTAAAGAGAAAAAGACAGTCAGGAGCAGAGTCCTACGATCTGTCAACCAGTGACCATTTTCCAGCTTGAAAGTGAATCATGAATAAAATTATGGGGTAACATTGTTCACCTAGTTATGAGTACACCTAACAGTGGCTCAGGATGGGGGATGAGAGATATCATCTATATATTATAAATAGCTTGAATGCTTTTTGAAAATGGAAAATGAGGGACCATAACAAATTTTTTTAAAAGTTGATTCAAATCAATTTTGATTTCAAAATCAATATACCCTATATCTATTTCACATACTATTAAGCCCATAAATCTATCAAAAAAGGAAATGAGATTTATTTCACTAGTTCTTGTGATTTTTATTCTTAATTTTTAAAAGTAGTTATGTTGAATATCCTATAATTAGTTCACAGGAACTTATTTCTAAGTTGTTTTTTACTTACATATATAAGGTCCTTATTTTTTTATACAAATAGCCTTAAATAGATGCTTGACTAATCATAAAGGAGCATCTTAACTACATCTCTATTTCAAATCATTAAAATGTTTATCATATCCTAAAATTTTCCCACTTGGGAAAAATTACAATACAATTTTCCTTAAAGATTATGACAGGGCTTCCCTGGTGGCGCAGTGGTTGAGAGTCCGCCTGCCGATGCAGGGGACGTGGGTTCGTGCTCCGGTCCGGGAAGATCCCACAAGCCGCTGAGAGGCTGGGTCCGTGAGCCATGGCCACTGAGCCTGTGCATCCGGAGCCTGTGCTCCGCAACAGGAGAGGCCACAACAGTGAGAGGCCCGCGTACCGCAAAAATAAAACAAAAAAATTTGTAATGTGAAATAATCATAAAATCTTGTGGAAGAAATTATATTTTAAACTAGAACACATGCACGGTGGGATTTCTTTTAAGAATCAACTAACACTATAAACTATCTTTCTGTTAATTTACCTAAGTTTTTAATTACCATACTGGAAAGAAAACCTTTGCTTTAGGTTTCTTTTCCATGCAGAAAAAACATTTTAAAGCTTTGAATATAGGGGATAATTATTTAAATGCCAGATGTTACCAAACATGTCAAGTTCACCAAGGACTGCACGGCTTTGCATGAAGTAGATTACTTCAGGATATGAAGCTTGGTTCCAGTGCTCTGGAGCTAGACAGCGGTTAGAAGGCCCAGTCATATAAGTAAAGGTTTTGGAGGTAGGAAGTCTAGAGTCCTCTGCAGAGCAGAAATGGAGCCCATTTGAACTAAGGGTCTTGCAATCTCCATAAGGGAGCCATTGAGTATTTCAACTATTAAAGTCTGTCCAGATTATTATATCCTTTTAGCTAAACCTCAAGGGACAAAAACAGAGTTGGTATGAAATGAGACGAGACTTTCAGTACCTTCTCCACGATACCCAGGTCTCCTTCAGCAATAACACACCTGACTATCGTTCCTGCCTTCTGAGCAATAGAATATGCTGAAGCCACCAACCGCATCAACACAGTGTGACTGGAAGCCATGATGTGCCCTAAAGGAAAATCGAGAGAAATGTTGTTACTTTCAAAGCCAACTGCTGGTTTCATTTACTTGAATTCAATTCAACATATTGGTATTGAGTGTTTACTTGAGACTGCTTCAATTAACTGTATAGATTCTCTAGTAAACATTTACTAAGAGAGACTTGGAGAAAGACTCCATTTCAGCATTAGCTCTCCCAATAAATTCTATAGTATTCTTTTTCTCTGCAGATGGGACATTTTGAGGCATGGGGGTAACCGGCCCAGGACTATAAACATGTGAATAAGTTTTATGTATGACAAATGTAATGTACAAAAGCTGTGGACGTGCTGCAGGGGCTAAAAAATAAGGTATAATATCCGCCCTTAAGGAGCTAATATTTTGGTGGGCTGAGGGTAAAATACTGTAAGCTAATGTCTATAACATAAAACTGGTAAGTGCTGACAGAGGTATGAAGAGCATAAGGGATGTGTGTGTATGTGGGAAGTAATTAAAAAGGGGAGGGACTGCATGTGATTACATTTAGTTTCTGAAACTCAATGAATATTCCTTTAGAGATTGAATAAAATTTAATCTGCTGGTTATTGACTACCATCCTCATCAGTAGCAAAATAAAGAGAACAAGCAGGATAACCACTGGACTGAAGACCAAGCATTTGGAAAAGTAATGAGTGTCAAGCAGCCCCTGGCCCAATAAAAGCTATGAAAAAAACAGTCTTTAGGATCAAGTACTTTCCTTTTTGAAAATACAGATTCAAATCCTGCAATTTTATTGACTGCTTTGATGCTGGGATACATCACCCAGATTCCCTCTGGGGTTGAAGGACTTACTTCCCCAGCTGTTGAGAGAGCTGCCAACAGATGGTCTTTGGCTGCCACATGTCTTTAGGAATTTATCTGCTGAGAAGAGTCATTTCACCTGAAACTGGTCAACAGGGGGGTGTAAAGGCCATTCCTCACTCCAGCTGGGCTGCCACCCCAATTCTGCTGGGACTTCCTAGCTTCCAAATTCCCAGTGGGGTGGGCTGAGCCTTAGTTGGGACTGAATCATGGTCCAACTGCCCTCATCCCCCATCCTGAGCCACTGTTAGGTGTACTCATAACTAGGTGAACAATGTTACCCCATAATTTTATTCATGATTCACTTTCAAGCTGGAAAAGGGTCACTGGTTGACAGATTGCAGGACTCTGGCCCTGACTGTCTTTTTCTCTTTAGCCATTAACTTAAATACAGTTTAAAAAATTTGTTGAATGCATCTTTTCAAAAGTGCTGTGGAAGAGGAAGATGTAGAAAGGATATCAAATAGGACATATCAAATCTGTCAATAAAATGAAGCTGCAAGTCCTTAACTTCCTTATAGCAGTTCAGATTACATCCACTGTACTTCCTTCTCTACTAGTTTTACACCTTCTGGCTTGTAAAACACTAACTTTTGTAAGCATGTCTCTCTGAAAGCTCATCAAGAACAGGGATTAAAGGCACAGGCACTGAAGCCTACTTCCTGTGTTCAATTCCTAGCTCTGGCACACATTAGTTGTGTGACCTTGGGAAAGCCACTTAAATTCTTTGTGCCTCGATTGGTAAAATGGAGCTAGCAATAGTATTATAACACAGAGTCATGGTAATTATTAAATCAGTCTCTGGCACAAGGTAAGCACTAAATAATGCTGGCTAACCATTATTACAATGATTATTCTCATTGCTGGCTATCCTGCAGGGACATTAGGGCAGCGTTAATGGCCAAAAAAAAAAAATCCTATAGCTTCCACAACATTATTTTGACTCTGAGGATATAATATTACCAATATGACCCAGAATCACAGCACAGGTTCTTTTTCATAATGTTCTGGGCTTGAGGCTTGGAGTATGAAAAAAGGTTGTATAACATTTAAGGCAATCAACCTAATATCCTATCATTTAAGGAATCTCTACAGCTGTCAACATGGCTAGTTCAGGACAAAAACAATAGGAATCAATGATCCATTTCTTCTCATAGCCTGGGAGAGGTATCTTGAATTCAATATAAAGGTGGTGAGCATATGAGGATTAGGTTCTTAAAATAAATGATGAAATCGGAACCCAGGGGGAGTGCAGTAGTATCCAAGTTGAGGAGATGGAGCTGGGTGTCTGCGGAGGCCAAGAATGATAGGAGTGTGCAGGGCAAAGTACCAGAGAGACCTCTGGAGACCTGCTAATCAGTGCAGGCAGGTGAGGAAACTACCAGAAGGAACAGCAGGTGTGATCTTCAGAGCTCACATGGCTTGGGAGTTCATGCACCCACTAGCCAGTGGGAGACCTCATCATTCACAACACACTGGTTAGAGTAACACACATTGCGGGTGGGAATGTAAGAGGGTGCAATTACTTTGGGAAAGAGTTTGGCTGACCCAGCATTCCACTCCTAGCTATTTGCCAAGAGAAAAAGAAGTGTAAGTGCTCACAAAGACTTTTCATGAATTTTGTTTGTTTGTTTGTTTGTTTTTTTAAAATTTTTTGGCCACACAGCACAGCACGTGGGATCTTGGTTCCCCAGCCAGGGATCGAGCCCATGCCCTCTGCATTGGAGGCGCAGATTCTTGACCACTGGGCCGCCAGGGAAGTCCCAAGACTTCTTCATGAATGTTTATAGCTGATTTATTTGTGACAGATAAAATCTGAAAACAACCCAAATGTCCCTCAACAGGTGAGTGGATAAACAAATTATATCAAATTATACACTTTAAATATTTACATTGATTGTATGATAATTATACCTCAATAAAGCTGCCAGAACCATAAAAAAAAAGATAAATAAATAAATAAATGGTGAGTTCACACTCAAAATACTAAGATAATTTATCTTTTGGAACTTGGCTATAACAGAGCAAATTCTGAAAAAAAGAGAAATGAGCATATATCAAAATATGATATAAAACTATAGTAATTAAAAGTTTAGTCCTGGGCAGAATTTGAGAGACAAATCAATGCAATCAAATAAATTCCAGAGATAGATCCAAATACACTAAAGGTGATAATTCAAATCATGGAGGAAAGTTAATTGTGCAAAAAACGGTGGGGACAATTGCTAATCTTTTAAAAAAGTGTTGGAATCTTTTTGCCTTCTTTATATCAATGTGTATTCCAGATCAATGCATGATTTTAAAAGTAAAGAATGAAACTATAAAAGTATGGGGATAAAACATGAGTGAAATGTTTTATAAATTTGGAAAAGCACTTTTAAACATGATTAAAACCAAGAATCCATTATATATTGATAAATCTGAAGGCATAAAAATTAAAATGTTTATATAGCCAAAATACCATAAACAAAGCAAACAGATGAGTGACAAAATGATAACAAAAATTTGTATCACATACTAGACGAATGTGCTAATTTTGTTACATAAGGGGCTTACATATTATCAATATGTAAAAGATGAATGATTTAACAGAAGAATGTGCAAGTGATGCCAATAGGCAATACTTAGAAAAATAAAAGCAAAGGCCATTAAATCGTGAAATGCTCAATTTCACTAATTATGAAAGAAATGCAATCTAAAACAATGAGAAATGATTGTACATATGTAAGACTGGCATAGATAAGAAAGTTTGCCCAGTGTTGGCTGGAGTGTGAGGGAAGATCCTCCTGAGCATTATTAGCGAGGATGTAAAGTGGTGAAACCGCTTTTTTGAAAATCTTATTAACAGTAAAATGTACACATCTTTTAAACTAGCAATCACATTTTCAGGGAATCTAAATAAATAAAGCAAGTCTACAACCAGAAAAGGCAGTAGGAAGAATGTCTGCTATTTTAACGAAATTTAATTTTAGGCGTAAGACAGCCTCTAAATTTGGATGCACTAAAGAACTCACCGTCTAAGTCTGCCTCGTTATTTCAACAACATGTGGCCATAAAAAGACCCCGGGGCACAGGTAAACAATCAAAATGCTGACACTGAAGAATCTAGGTCCGATATCGGAATATCTGGAGAAGTACTCTGATTTGCGTAATTTTTTTTAACATAAATCCTTTGAATCTCTTCATATCTGTGCAGAGGGGTGGAGTTAGGGGACCAATAAACTACTCAGATCTGCCTAAGGCCCTTGCGCTGCCCCGCAGGAGAGAAAATTACTTACAGTGACAAGACTGGCACCAAGTCAGACGGAAGAGACTTCAGGGGTAACCAAAAAAGCGTTACCAAGCAACAGGTCCCCCGCAGCGTCCAGTACAGCGCTTACCCTCCGCGGATGGGTCATCAGTGGATGCAGACTAAACCTACCTCAGCCACTGAGCATGCGGGAAATTCGGCGCAGGCGCAGAACAGCTACTTTGCCACCGCCCGGTCTGATTTCAGACCCGCCGGAAAGTTCCACTTGTCCGTGTTTTCTCCAAGCTTTCCAAGCTTTCCATAGGCTCCAGTCCCCTGAAGTCAAACCGAAAGGTGTATTAAGTAATCATTCTGGTTTCAGGTGTCTTCCAATCCACTTTGTGCGCACAGTTTACTCTTAAGATATTTGTCCGGTTAGTGATACCGCCCCGTGGCGGCAGGCGGCTACTTAACCTCGAAACCCTACGAGTCCGTGGACTGGCTTCAGATGGTCTGCGACGCCCTTACCTCTGTTACCCCTAAGAAAACTTTATGCAGAAGTGTGTTACTAGCGTTTATTTTTTATTTTATTTTTTTAAGCATTTATCAGATTCCTGAAAGGGTCTGTGACCCTTTCATTCGGCTACTGATTAGTCCTGGGAGATTTTTTCTCTTCCTGGTCGGATGTACCATATTAATTATTTTTGTTTGTTTTTTTGAAGCACAGAAAAAAAAGAAAAACCTAATTACGACTTTTATTGCACTGCCAAAAGTAAAAACAAACAAGCAAAACCAAAAATTGCCTGTTTATTCATTTTGGCTTTCACCGTATATTTAAGGAGCACACTTCTTGTGTCTGCCTGTATTTCTGTGTCCATGTGGGAGCCGACCTGCGGTGAGAACAGCAGAGCGAAGAGGCAATGATCTTTTTTTTCAGTTTTGAAAAGTAGGGCACTGTGATTAAAATATAACAACATAAAATAAGATGACAGAGTTAATAGCAAACATTATCAGTTATAACAACAAATGTAAATTGTTTAAACTCATCCATTTAAAGACAGAAATTCTCTGATTAATTAGAAAGCCAAACCCACTGTTTCATCAGAGTAGAATTCAGGGTAAGAAAAATTATCAAAGGGAACAGTCTTTTTTTTTGTTAAAGGTATCCTTTATATTAATAAAACTGCTTTATATTTAAACATTTTAAAATTAAATAAATAACCCATCACTGCATTCTCGTTGCTAAAAAAGAAAAACAATCAAAAAACCCCACAACAATCTGTCCAAGCCTTTTTTCCTTATTTTCCTAGTTTCATATGCTTTATTTTATTTTCACTTAAAAAAAATAAATTTATTTATTTTTATTTTTGGCTGCATTGGGTCTTCGTTGCTATGCACAGGCTTTCTCTAGTTGCGGAGAGTGGGCTTCTCATTGTGGTGGCTTCTCTCATTGCCGAGCATGGGCTCTAGGCATGCGAGCTTCAGTAGTTGTGGCTTGTGGGCTCAGTAGTTGTGACACACAGGCTCAGTAGTTGTGGCACGCAGGCTCAGTAGTTGTGGTGTACGGGTTTAGTTGCTTTGAGGCATGTGGGATCTTCCCGGACCAGGGCTCGAACCCATGTCCCCTGCATTGGCAGGCGAATTCTCAACCACTGCGCCACCAGGGAAGCCCCATTTTTTTCATTGGGTAAAAGATTCATTAAATTCTATAGTGCTATACAATTTTCAAAACTTTTGCACATGATTTCGTATAATCCCATAATAACCTTTTCCCCCTACTCCTATATTGCCCCTTCCCTTTCGGCTCTCTCTGCTGGTAAGCACTAGTTTGCTGTCTATACCTGTGTCTGCTTCTTTTCTGTTTTATTCACTAGTTCATCGTATATTTTAGATTCCACGTATAAGTGATATCATATTGGTATTTGTCTTTCTCTCTCTGACTTATTTCACTTAGCATAATGGCCTCCAAGTCCATTCATGTTGCTGCAAACGCAAAATTTCATTATTTTTTATGGCCGAGAAGTATTCCGTTGTTTATAGACATAACACATTTTATCTATTCATCTGTTGATGGACAGTTACACTGCTTACATACCTTGACAATTTTGTAAATAATGCAGCTATGAACATTGGGGTGCATGTACCTTTTCCAGTTAGTGTTTTTGTTTTTTTCGGATACATACCCAACAGTGGAATTGCTGGATCATACGGTTGTTTTGTTTTTAATTTTTTGAGAAACCTCCATATTGTTTTCCACAGTGGCTGCACCAATTTACATTCCCATCAACAGTGTAGCAGTGTCCAGACCTTCTTAGAGCTTCTGTCCCCAGATTGGAATTTTGCTTTATCTTTCCTGATAATGCAGAGCCATACTGCACCATCTGGTTTTGTAGGTTAGACAATTAGGAAAACTCTAAGAGCAGAATACTTACAAAATTTTTACAATGTTTTCCCCACTACTTTACAATTGTTTTAGCTTCATCTAATTCAACAGCAGTTTGTTCTTGTTTTTTAGAGACATGCCTTTACTAGATTCTTAAGAACATCAGCTTAGTTTTCATTAAAAAAAAAAATTGCTTTGGGAATTCCCTGGTGGCCCAGTGGTTAGGATTTTGTGCTTCCAATGTTCGGTCCCTGGTCAGGGAATTAAGATCCTGCATGTGGCAGGGCCCAAAATTAAAAAAAAAAAATTGGTTTCGGGGAGAAGGTGGTTAGTGAACAATTTACACCTGTGTGCTCTTCTGTAACTCCCAAAGTTTTGTAATTAGAAAGAAACAATAATTTCTATTAAAAAAAGAACAAAACTCACCAGAGAGCAGTATCAACAAATGGCTGCCATTACATGGAGTTCTAGTTTAAGAAGACTTTTACTTACACAATCTCATTTGATTTTCATAATAACTGAGTTAAGTCAGACCATTTATTTTATTATGTTACAAATAAGTATAACAAAATTTACCATCCATTGGTTTTTATAATTAAATTGTATAATTACACAGCGAGTACAACTGGCATGAACAAGTTCAAGGATAAACACAACAGACTGTGAGCCCAACAGGTGGGAAGAGAAGTGTGCGGGTGACCTAGAGAGTTGCCTTATGCTCTGATAGCTCAGTGTACCCTCAGTGCAGGTTTTAGGAGTAAGCAGAGAGCACTGTTGCATTCAACAACATGTATGTGGAGGTAGGCTGTACTTGCTAAAGCGGTGCTTCCCAGTAAGGTAGCCATTAGCCCCATGTAGTTGTTGAGCACTTGGCAAGCTGCTAGTCCAAATGGAGATGTGCTGTATGTGTAAAATACATAGCACATTTCGAAGACTTAGCATGAAGAGAAAGAATGTGAAATATCATACTTGTAATTTTTGTTAATTACCTGTTGAAGTGATAATATCTGGGTTATACTGGATTAAAGAAAATATACTTTCTAAAAAGGCAGGCCGCTGTGATTGAAATATGAGCCGGTCGCGCCTGCCCCATCTCCTTCGGCCCCTGGGTATGAGCCCGGATCCGGGATGGTTGCCGCGGAGACCCGGATGTGGCCCCGCCCCCTGCGACTCCCCGCCCCTTCCCCGCCCCGCGCTTGCGCACTCCTGCGAAGGCTCCCGCAGGTGCTCTGGCCTCCCTCTTCCGGAAGCCGGGCGGGAAGCTAGGCCCCGGCGCCTCTCCGGAGCCTGGGGGTGGCCTGGCTCGCCATGCGTTGCGGGCTGCGCCCTCGCGGGCCGGGAGCAGCGGCCCTGGCCGTGGCCCGGAATTTGTGGGTGCCGTCCCGCCTTCCTCGTCGGCCTGGCTGGCGAGGGGCGACGAGAAGGCTTTTGGTGCGGTCAGTCACCGGGGCCAGTAACCAGCTGCAGAATTCGAGTAATGGCAGCTATCGGGACACGGTGTTGCTGCCGCAGACCAGCTTCCCCATGAAGCTGCTGGGCCGCCAGCAGCCCGACACGGAGCTGGAGGTCCAACAGGTATGGGCCGGCCTGTGCGCGGCGCGGGCCGGGAGGGGGGCCTCGGGAGGGGGGACACGGGCCCTTCCCGGAGCCACGCCTGGGCCACTCACGCCCCGGGTGGGGCGGGACCCGGCCGCAGGCTCCAGGCCCTTTTGGGCCGGGGGTATTGCGACCAGGTCAGTGGAAATCATGCGCTTCCCACAGGTTGTATTGGGTGAAAACAGAAGTGCACAAACCTCTAGGCAAGTACCATAGAGGTGGCCGGTTCCAGAGCGGAATGCTAAGGGGGAACCAGCGATGCTCAGCACGGATGGAATAGAAGTCCCAGTTTTAGCTTAGACAGAACCAGTCGAATTTGAACGCTTTTCCAGTGGCTTTTAAAAAGTAAATTAACATGTACACATGTAAATAAAAATTCGGTTATGAGAAGTTGAAGCTCACTTCTTGTGGTATCAGTAGGTCCCTAGTTGGAATTACGGCTTGTTTGAAAGGTCAGGTAGCTGTGGTTACTTCCTCAGAGTCCGCTTCCTAAACTGTGCCTCTGTCTCCTGTATTAGACTGAATTTTCTAAGGGCAGAGATTCACTTGTTAGTTTGTGTAATTATAGAGTCTTTAAAATCCCTGTTATTTTGGATGTATTGTCTAAGTAAATATGCTTAGATTAAATATTCTTATGACAGCTCTCAGAGTTCTAGACTCACAAACCTGTTTTGGCCATCTAATTTTTTAAAGTGTTTTATCCAGTACCTTCTGTATTTCTGGAACTGTGACAGTTGCAGGTATTTTCTCGTATAATCTTCACACCAGCTCGGTGAGTTGGATATTATTAACATTTTTTTCAGATGAGGGAATAGGCCTACAAAGGCAAAATGACTTGGTCAAGGTTACACAGCAAGTGGGGGAAGGAGAGTGGGATTACAATCAGTGTTATTCCAAATTAAGAGAGTAGCAAGTGTTGAGGCCAAAGGATAGCAGAAATAAGATGTGAGTACGTGTGTGTGTGTGAGAGAGAGAGAGAGAGAGATGGGGGATCTTCAGGTCCTTCACCATGGAGTGGAGGGTGGGGAGTGCTGAGAGACTGCCCAAGAACTTAGTGGTACTAAACCTTTGTAGGGTCCTGTATACGTTTATAAAGCACTTAGACTTTAAACTGAAGTCTACGGAGAAGCTATTCAAAAGTATTAAAAGATGAATACTCAGATGTGCATTTTAGAAACCTCACTATTTGTGTTTTAGAGTTGAATACATTAGAATGGGATAGGAAATAAGCAAGTGTTGGTTGTTATTTATGGTAAGATTCAGGAGTATGTATTTACATGATGTTCAGACATTATTGTTCTTTTTAAACAGAAATGTGGATTTTTGGAACTTTATTCATGGCAACGAGAAAGAAAAGTGAAGACAGAGTTTTGTCTTCACGATGGACCTCCTTATGCAAATGGTGACCCTCATGTTGGACATGCTTTAAATAAGGTAATTATAATTTAGGTTACAAGACTTGAGGGAACACCTTTATTTAAATACACTTTGCAAAAGAGTATATTCTAGTTTTATGACAGTTATGTAAATTTGCATTGGCATACTTAAACTAAAATGTCTTAATAGAAAGTAGCAATAAACAGTTTCAGTACTGTGTGAAAAATAACATCACTCGTATTTGCTTTGAACTTATTTTATGTTAGTAAGTATCATTTTATTCAGTAAATCATTATTGAGCGCCTATTATGTGCCAGGTATTGTCTAGACTCTGGGAATAGCAGTGAACAAAATAAGGATAAGTCCTAGCTTTATGGAGCTTGTGCTCTAAACAGGAAGGCATAATAAGATAAATAAGTAAAATATTTAATATGTTAGATAATATAGCAACTGCTATAGACTGAATATTTGTCTGTGTGTCGTCCTGGCTCCCGCCCCCTGCAAATAATACGTTGAAACCTAATCCCTAATGTGGTAGTATTTGGAGGTGGGGCCTTTGAGAGGTGATTAGGTCATTCTTGGCTGCTGTGTGAGCAATAGACTGTAGAGGTAGAGGGAGTTTGGAAATAGGGAGACTAAGAAGGGGACTAGTGCATAATTCAGGAGAGAGATGATGGCCATTTTGACCAGGGTTGAAGCCATGAAAGTGGTGTGAGAAATAGTCAGGTTCTGGGTATAGTTTGGAGGTAGAGCTGACAGGATTTGCTGATGGATTAGATGTGTGGGGTGGGAAAATGAGAAGAGTCAAGGATGCCTCCAAGAAGCATCTCGAGCACTTAGAAAGTCAGAAGAGCTCTTACCTGAGATGGAGAAGACTGGGAAGATCAGTTTGGGGGAAGAAGTCAGGAGTTCAGACCTGGGCATGTTTCCCTTGAGACAAGATGAGACGTGCAGGTGGGGATATTAAATAGGCAGTTGGAGGTGAGAGGTCCATACTGGATATGTAAAGTGATAGGTCATCATCCTATACAGTTCAGGGTTGCATTTTGTTTTGTTTTTGAGGGGTGGCTGCTAGGTGCATTTTAAATAGTAAATGAATTGAGTGAGAAATTTAGGTTCTCCTCTAAGAGAACTCACTTGACTTCCCTGAATGTCACGTAGGCTTTCTCTGCTTTCTACCATGAAGAGTAAGAATGGTTATAGCTTGCTTCATGGTTATGCTGAGGTAATAGTAGTTAAGTGGTCTGCTTTCCAGGAAACAGTTGTTTTTATTACAGGCTATTTATCAGCTGACCTTTCTTTACTGATTCTTATTTCTCACCTACATTAGGTTAAATCATTTTATATTAGTACTCTCCTTGAGTTTTTAAGTTCATTTGGCATTCCCTCCCACCCCCTACAGAACCCCAAGAGACTTTTTTGCCAAGTAGAGCAGTAATTACACATGCATGCCTTTTGCAAAGCAATGTTTTTGTTGCTTGACATCAGTGTTCCTTTTGAGTCTAGAAGAGTATCTAAATCTTAATTTCTAGCATCCAGTCACAATTTTTTTTCCCTTTTATTCAACTTACTCAGGTACTTGGATGAGCCTTGTAAGACTCCTTGAAATGCCCCCCCCCCCTTTTTTTTTTTTTTGCGGTACACGGGCCTCTCACTGTTGTGGCCTCTCCCGTTGCGGAGCACAGGCTCCGGACGCACAGACTCAGCGGCCATGGCTCGCGGGCCCAGCCGCTCCGTGGCATGTGGGATCTTCCCGGACCGGGGCATGAACCCGTGTCCCCTGCATCGGCAGGCGGACTCTCAACCACTGCACCACCAGGGAAGCCCAAAATGCCCCCATTTGTAGACAAAATGGCGTGTAATTTTTTCCTTCTGTTCTTGCATTATGGGTATCATCCAATATTTACAATGGATATGTTTGAGCACTTTTATAAATTAAACCTTGTTTTTCTATTTAAAATAAGAGGCATGGGAATTCCCTGGTGGTCCAGTGGTTAGGACTCGGGGCTCTCACTGCCGGGGTCCTGAGTTCAGTCCCTGGTAGGGGATCTAAGATCCTGCAAGCCGTATCACAAGGCCAGAAATAAATAAATAGAATAGCATAGAATAAAATAAAGAAAATTAAAGAAAAATTAAATTAAAAAATAAAATAAGATAAAATAAAATAAAATAGGCAGGTATGTGATTGATCCGTTTAAGGTATTATGATACCCCAGTCTTGGGTGGTATTTTTAAAACTAGGATAAGTGTGGTATATCTTCCCATAATATCAATTTTTTTTGTAGTTTGGGAGAAAAAAGATATTTAACCAGTTATTCAAAACCATTTTATGTTAAGATACATATTAATTTGCTTGGGCTGCTATAGCAAAATACCTTAGACTGAGTGGCTTAACAAACATACATTTATTTCTTACAGTTCTGGAGGCTGGGAAGTCCAAGATTGAGGTGCCAGCTGAGCTTGGCTCTTTTCCTTGCTTACAGAAAGCTACCTTCTCACTGTGTCCTCACATGGGGGTAGGGGGTGGTGGAGGGAAGAAGGGGAGAGGGGAAGAACGCTTTTCTTATAAGGGCACTGTTTCCATCATTAGAGCCCCACTCTTATGACATCATCTAACCCTAATTACCCCCAAAATTTCATTTCCCAACACATTGAGGATTATGGCTCTAACATATGAAAGGAGGGGTTTTGGGGACACACAGACATTTAGACTGTAACACATGATATGAAATGGAATACAAAATTCCTTTGAATTTGAGAGGAATAGAAGGGATTTTCAAGTTTAAGCTTGCTCTAAGCCCCATTTCTTCTTTCATCCTTCTCCCACAGGCTGCTAGCCCAGCTGAGCGGCTGTTGATATCCAATTGTATGTTACAGGCCTGCCTGTGTTGAAATAGAGAGCTTCAACCAGAATGTAAATCAACTTGGTTACTAAGCACACAGTTTAGTGACTATTTTTGTAGCAAGACTTTCTTGATGAAGGAAGCAGTGAGTTGACTTACATTATGATGTAAAGCTCTTTCTCTTGAAATAGACTGGCACCTTTGCATAGTACTAGACAAATGTATAATTTCATTGTTCTCAAAAATTTTTTTCCAGAATAACCTGTGGTAACATGCACCAATCTTAAATTATTCAGTTTGATGAGTTATGACAGCTGTATACATCTGTTAATCTCCCAGTGCAAGATATAGAAGATATGTATATATGTGTATATATATACATACATTTATTGAAGTATTGATTTACAGTATTAGTTAGTTTTAGGTGTACAACATAGTGATTCAATATTTTTATACAGTACAAAATGATCACCATAGTAGGTCTGGTTGCTGTCACAATACAATTTATTACAATATTACTGTATTCCCTATACTGTACATAACATCCCTGTGACTTATTTATTTTATAAGTGTAAATTGGACTTCTGAATCCCTTTCACCTTTCCTTTCACCTTTTTGAACATCGCCCTACCCCCTTTCCCTCTGGCAACCACCAGTTTGTTCTCTGTATGAGTCTGTTTTTCTTTTTTTATATTTGTTTGTTTTGTTTTGTTTGATTCCACATATAAGTGAAATCATACGATATTCGTCTTTCTCTGTCTAACTTATTTCACTTATTTCTAGGTCCATTCATGTTGTCCCAAGTGGCAAGATTTTATTGTTTTTTTATGGCTGAGTAATATTCCATTATATATATATGCCACATACCCTTTATCTATGCATCTATTGATAGACACTTAGGTTGCTTGCATATCTTGGGTCGCTATTGTAAATAATGCTGCTGTGAACATGGAAATGTGTGTATCTTTTCAAATTAGTGTCTTTGTCTTCTTCAGATAAATACCCAGAAGTGGAATTGCTAAATAGTATGGTATTGATAGTTCTGATTTTAATTTTTGAGGAATTTTCATACTGTCTTCCATAATGGTTGTATCAATTTACATACCTTCCAATAGTAGACAAGGGTTCCCTTTTCTCTGTGTCCTTATTATTTGTTGTCTCTTTGGTAATAGACATTCTTACAGGTATGAGGTGATATCTGAGTGTGCTTTTGACTTGCATTTCCCTGATGATTAGTGATATTGAGTATCTTTTCATGTGCCTGTTGGCCATCTGTATATCTTCTTTGGAAAAACGTCTGTTCAGGTCCTCTGCCTATTTAGTTGAGTTTTGTGTGTGTGTGTTTTCTTTTCTTTCTTTTTTTGCTGTTGAGTTGTATGAGTTCTTTATAGATTTTGTATATTAACTCCTTATTGGACATATCATTTGAAAATCTTCTCCCATTCCCTAGATTGCCTTTTAGTTTTCTAGATTGTTCCCTTCACTGTGCAAAAAGCTTTTTAGTTTGATGTAGTCCTATTTATTTTTGCTTTTGTTGCCCTTGCCTGAGGAGAAAGATCCAAAAAAACATTGCTAAGACCCATGTCAGAGCGCTTACTGCCTTTGTTTTTGTCTAGGAGTCTTAAATTCAAGTCTTTAATCCATTTTGAGTTTATCTCTGTATATGGTATATGAAAGTGGTCTAGTGTCATTCTTTTCCATGTAGCTATGCAGTTTTCCCAACATCATTTATTGAAGAGACTGTCTTTTTCCCATTGTACATTTTTGCCTCCTTTGTCATAGATTCATTGGCCATATAAATGTGGGGTTTATTTCTGGGCTCTCTATTCTGTTACATTGATTAATGTGTCTGTTTTTTGTTCCAGTATCATACTGTTTTGATGACTGTGGCTTTGTAGTGTAGTTTGAAATCAGAGTGCATGATACCTCCAGCTTTGTTCTTCCTTATCAAGATTGTTTTGGCTGTTCAGGGTCTTTTGTGTTTCTATATAAATTTTAGAATTATTTGTTCTAGTTCTGTGAAAAATGTTGTTGGTATCTTGATAGGGATTGCATTGAATCTGTAGATTGTCTTGGGTAGTATGGTCATTTTAACAATATTCTTCCAATCAATGAGCAGAATATATCTTTCCATTTGTTTGCATTTGTTTGTGTCATCTTCAGTTTCTTTCATCAGTGCCATAGCTTTTGGAGCACAGATCTTTTACCTTAGATTTATTCCTAGGTATTTTATTCTTTTTAATGCAGTTGTAAATGAGATTGTTTTCTTAATTTCTATTTCTGATAGTTTGTTGTTTGTGTAAAGAAATGCAAAAGATTTCTGTATATTATTTTCTATCCTGCAACTGTACTGAACTTGATGAATTCTAATAGTTTTTTGTGACATCTTTAGGATTTTCTATATATAGTATTATGTCATCTGCAAACAGTGACAGTTTTACTTCTTCCTTTCCGATTTAGATGCCTTTTATTTCTTTTTCTTGTCTGATTGCTGTGGCTAGGACTTCTAATACTATGTTGAAATAAAAGTGGTAAGAGTAGACACCCTTGTCTTGTTCCTGATCTCAGAAGAAAAGCTTTTAGCTTTTCACCACTGAGTATGATGTTAGCTGTGGGTTTGTCAGATGTGGCCTTTATTATTTCAGGTTATGTTCTCTCTATACCCAGTTTGTTGAGAGTTTTATCATAAATGGATTTTGGCAAACACTTTTTCTGCACCTTGTGAAATGATCATATGATTTTTATTCTTTGTTCTGTTAATGTGATGTATCACATTGATTGATTTGCAGAAACTGAATCACCCTTGCATCCCTGGAATAAATCCTACTTGATCATGGTGTATGATCCTTTTAATGAATTATTGAATTCACTTTGCTAACATTTTGTTGAGGATTTTTGCTTCTGTGTTCATAAGTAATATTGGCCTGTAATTTTCTTTTTTTAGTAGTGTCCTTGTGTGGTTTTGGTATCAGGGTAATGTTGGCCTCATAGAATGAGGAGTTCCTGCCCTCATCACTGTTTTGGTTTCTATTGCTTTAATTTTTTTTCCCATTGTAAAATTTCAAGTGGGTTGAATCATAACATATATTCTTTTGTGTCTGGCTTCTTTAACTCATGTAGTATTTTTTGATACTCGTAGGTGCTGTTATAGATGTCAATAATTGATTCTTTTTAATTGTCTTTAATTGGTTAGTAGCATTCCACTGAGAGAATGTACCAAAATTTATTCACTATTTTTTTCAGTCCTTTATTTTTATGTATACTTTAATGGAAAATTTGGAGAGGGCACGACCTTTGACATCTGTCTGTATTTTCAAAACCAGAAATCTGGTCACTAAACAAGTCAGTATTGCTATTAAAGCAGAATTATAATATGTATTGTACAATGTATTAGAACAGTTAATTGTATTGAAAACTTCTGAAACATTTGAGATGTGTTACACATATTGCACATTCCTCAGTATTAAGTTTGTTAGCTTCCACAGAGGCCAAATTATGCTGCTTGATAGCTCACTTGCAAATTATTAGACATATTACATCAGATGGTAAAAAGGGCATTTATTTCTTTTCATGGACAAAACTGAAGTGCTTGGGTTTTTTTTTTTATTGTTTTTTAAGTACATGCTATTCGAAAGCAATATCATTCAAATTTTGTCTTAATTAAAGTTTATATTTGAAGTAATTGTAGATTCAAGTGCATTTGTAAGAAAAAATAGAGAGGACTCCTTGTACATTTTACCCAGTTTCCCCCAATGGTAACATCCTGCAAAACTACCATATCACAACCAGGATGTTGACATCGATACAATCAAGATACCAAACATTTCCATCAGGAATCCCTCATGATGCCCTTTTATAGCTATATTCATTTCCCTCTTTTCCCACCACCTCCTTTAGCTGTTCTAACTACTAATCTGTTCTCTACTTCTATATTTTTGTCATTTCAAGAATGCTGTGTAAATGTAATCATACAGTTTTGGGGATTGACTTTTTTCACTCAGCATAATTTCCCTGAGACTCATCCAGGTTACTGAGCATATCAATAATAGTCTGTTTTATTGCTGAGTGGTATCCCTTGGTGTGATGTACCACAGGTTGTTTCACCATTCACCTGTTAACACCTGGCTTGTTGCCAGTTTTTTATATTATTAGGAATAAAGCTACTATAAATATTCACGTATAGGTTTTTGTCTGAATGTAAGTTTTCATTTCTGTGGGATAAATGCCCAGGACTGCACTTGCTGGGTCATATGGTAGTTGCATGTTTAGTTTTCTAAGAAAATACCAAACTGGTTTAAGTGGTGGCTTTTAGCATTTTACTTTCCTACCAGTAATGTACGAAAGATCTTGTTTCTCTGCATGTCAGCAGCATTTGGTGTTGTCACTGTTTTTTATTCTAGCCATTCTGATGGCTGTGTATCCCATTTTGGTTTTAAATTTGCATTTCCTTAATGGCTAATGATGTTAAACACTTCTCCATCTATTTATTTGCCATCTGTTGAGCCTCTTTGGTGAAATGTCTCTTTATGTCTTTTGGCCATTTTCTAATTAGATTGTTTAATTTTTTACTATTTTATTTTGAGAGTTTTTAATATATTCTAGGTACTAAATCTTTGCCAGGATACGTGGTTTGCAACTATTTCTCCCAGTCTGTAGCTTGTGTTTTCATCCTCTTAACAGGGTATGTTGCAAATTGAAAGTTTTAAATTTTGATGAAGTCTAATTTGTCAGTTTTTCCTTTCATGAATCATGCCTTTAGTGTCATGTCTAAGAACTCTTTGCCTAACCTGAGGTCCTGAAGATTTTTTTTTTTCTAAAAGTTTTACACTTTACATTTAAACCCCATGATCTGTCTTGGGTTTATATAAGGTGTGAGGCTTAGATTGAGGTTTATTTTTTCCCATATGGTTGTTTACTTGCTCCAGCACCATTATTACCTTTTCCCTAATGAATTGCTTTTGTACCAATGTCAAAAATCAGTTGGGCAAACTTGTGTGGGCCTATTTCTGGATATTCTGTTTGGTTTTTTTGTTCTGTATGTCTCTCTTTCCACAAATACCACAGTTTTGTCTACTATGGCTGTAGAGTAAGTTTTGAAATTTGGTAGTCTGATTTTTCCCATTTTTTTTTTTCAGAATTGCTTTAGCTATTTTGGTTTCTTTGCCTTTACATTAAAATTTAGAATAATTTTTTTGACTTTGAATTTTGGGAGTATTAGCAGGTACCAGGTCAATTGTGTGGGTAGGTAGTAAACAGCAAGCAGTATGCAAATTTTTTGTGAGAACTAATTTTTAAAAATTACCCCCAGTTTTATTTATATATATATTTATTATATATATTTATTTTATATATAATATATAATATAATATTACATATATATATACATATAGTGAAATGATTACCACAGTAAGTTTAGTTAATATCCATTGTGTCACATAGTTCTAAATTTTTATTTTCTTATGGTGAAAACTTTTAAGATCTACCCTCTTAGCAACTTTAAAATATATAATACAGTGTTGTTACTATAGTCAGCATGCTGTACCTTACATCCCCAAGCTGGTAAGTATTATAATTTGGAGTTTGTACCTTCTGACCATTGTCACCCATATCTCCAACCCTCCCAGCCCCCACCTCTGGCAACCACCAATCTGTTCTCTGTTTGATTTTTTAAAAAATCCATGATATATAAGAGGAAAAACGGATAAATTTGATTTCATCAAACTTAGACTCTTTCTAGGAGTTTGATTTGTTTTTATATTCCACATATAAGTTAGATCATAGGGTATCTGCTTTTCTTTGTCTGACTTACTTTATTTAGCATAACACTCTCAAGTTCCATCTATGTTGTTGCAAATAGCAGGATTTTCTTCTTTTTTATGGCTGAATAATATTCCATTGTATATATAGACCACATTTTCCATATTCATTCATCCATCAGTGGGTACTTAGGTTGTTTCCCTGCCTTGACTGTTGTAAATAATGGGGCAGTGAACATGGGGGTGCACATATATTTCCAAGTGTTTTCATTTCCTTCAGATAAATACCCAGAAATGGAATTGATGGATCATATCATAGTTCTATTTTAATTTTTTGAGGAAACTCCATGCTATTTTCCATAGTGGCAGCACCAAATTACATTCCCGTCTGTAGTCATTTTCTTAGCCCAATGCAGCCTTTCTCATATATACCTCCTTTGTGCTGTTATCTGCAAATATATTATATTTCTGTATGTTTTACACTGGACAACACATTACATACATATTTTTGAACATTGGCCTTTTACATCAGTTAGGAGAAGAGAGTATTCAGTTGGCCAAAAACTTCGTTCAGGGTTTTTCTGTAACATCTTATGGAATGTTTTTTTCCTGTGGATTTGAATTACCATCTGTGGGCACTTGCTTTTAGCCTGAAAAACATCCTCTCATGTCCTTTCCTATGAGATGGGTCTGCTGGCAACAAATTCATTCCCTCTCTCTCTCTCTTTCTCTTTTTTTCTTTCTTTTTTTTTTTTTTTTAAATAAAAGAGTGGCTTTATCTTGCTTCCATTTTTTCAATTTAGCTCTGCTGGATGTAGGATTCTTGGTTGAGAATGTTTTCTTTGAGTACTTTGAATACGTGATCCCACTGCTCTCTGCCCTACGTTGTTTCTGCTGACAACTCAGCTGTTAGTGTTATTGGGGTTCTCTTGTAGATAGTCTTTTTTTCTCTTGCTGCTTTCAAGGGTTTCTCCTTATTTCTCACTTCCAGCATTTTTAATGTATCTTTGTTTGGATTCGCCTGTGTTTATTCTTCTTGGACTTCATTTGGCTTTCTGGTTGAGTAGGTTAGTGTTTTTCAGTAAATTTCAGAAATTGTCAATTATTATTTTTTTGTATATATTTAAAAATTTTTTTAACATATTTATTGGAGTATAATTGCTTAACAATGGTGTGGTAGTTTCTGCTTTATAACAAAGTGAATCAGCTATATATATACATATATCTCCCCATATCTCCTACCTCTTGCGTCTTCCTCCCACCCTCCCTATCACACCCCTCTAGGTGGTCACAAAGCACCGAGCTGATCTCCCTGTGCTATGTGGCTGCTTCCCACTAGCTATCTGTTTTACATTTGGTAGTATATATAAGTCCATGCCACTCTCTCACTTTGTCCCAGCTTACCCTTCCCCCTCCCCATGTCCTCAGGTCCATTCTCTACATCTGCATCTTTATTCCTGTCCTGCCCCTAGGTTCTTAGAACCATTTTTTTTTCTTTAGATTCCATATATATGTGTTAGCATTTGGTATTTATTTTTCTCTTTCTGACTTACTTGACTCTGTATGACAGACTCTAGGTCCATCCACCTCACTACAGATATCTCAATTTCGTTTCTTTTTATGGCTGAGTAATATTCCATTGTATATATGTGCCACGTCTTCTTTATCCATTCATCTGTCGATGGACACTTAGGTTGCGGCCATATCCTGGCTATTGTAAATAGAGCTGCAATGAACATTGTGGTACATGACTCTTTTTGAATTATGGTTTGCTCAGGGTATATGCCCAGTAGTGGGATTGCTGGGTCATATGGTAGTTCTATTTTTAGTTTTCTAAGGAACCTCCATACTGTTCTCCATAGTGGCTGTATCAATTTACATTCCCACCAACAGTGCAAGAGGGTTCCCTTTTCTCCACACCCTCTCCAGCATTTATTGTTTGTGGATTTTTTGATGATGGCTATTCTGACTGGTGTGAGGTGATACCTCATGGTAGTTTTGATTTGCATTTCTCTAATAATTAGTGATGTTGAGCATCATTTCATGTGTGTGTTGGCAATCTGTATATCTTCTTTGGAGAAATGTCTGGTTAGGTCTTCTGCCCATTTCTGGATTGGGTTATTTGTTATTTTGATGCTGATACTGAGCTGCATGAGCTGCTTGCATATTTTAGAGATTAATCCTCTGTCAGTTGCTTCTTTTGCAAATATTTTCTCCCATTCTGAGGGTTGTCTTTTCATCTTTTCTATGGTTTCTTTTGCTGTGCAAAAGCTTTTAAGTTTCATTAGGTCCCATTTGTTTTTGTTCTTATTTCCATTTCTCTGGGAGGTGGGTCAAAAAGGATCTTGCTGTGATTTATGTCACAGAGTGTTATGCCTATGTTTTCCTCTAAGAGTTTTATAGTGTCTGGCCTTACATTTAGGTCTCTAATACATTTTGAGTTTTTTTTCTGTATGGTGTTAGAGAGTGTTCTAATTTCATTCTTTTACTTGTAGCTGTCTACTTCTCCCAGCACCACTTATTGAAGAGGCTGTCTTTTCTCTATTGTATACTCTTGCCTCCTTTATCAAAGGTAAGGTGACCATATGTGCGTGGGTTTATCTCTGGGCTTTCTCTCCTGTTCCATTGATCTATATTTCTGTTTTTGTGCCAGTACCATACTGTCTTGATTACTGTAGCTTTGCAGTACAGTCTGAATTCAGGGAGCCTGATTCCTCCAGCTCTGTTTTCCTTTCTTAACATTGCTGTGGCTGTTTGGAGTCTTGTGTTTCCATACAAATTATGAAATTTTTTGTTCTAGTTCTGTGAAAAATGCCATTGGTAGTTTGATAGGGATTGCATTGAATGTGTAGATTGCTTTGGGTAGTACAGTCATTTTCACAGTCTTCATTCTTCCAATTCAAGAACATGGTATATCTCTCCCATCTGTTTATATCATCTTTAATTTCTTTCATCAGTGTCTTATAGTTTTCTGCATACAGGGCTTTTGTCTCCTTAGGTAGGTTTATTCCTAGGTATTTGATTCTTTTTGTTGCAGTGGTAAATGGGAGTGGTTCCTTAATTTCTCTTTCAGGTTTTTTATCATTAGTGTATAGGAATGCAAGAGATTTCTGTGCATTAATTTTGTATCGTGCTACTTTACCAAATTCATTGATTAGGTCTTGTAGATTTCTTGTAGCATCTTCAGGATTCTCTATGTATAGTATCATGTCATCTGCAAACAGTGACAGCTTTACTTCTTTTCCGATTTGAATTCCATTTATTTCTTTTTCTTCTCTAACTGCTGCTGCTAAAACTTCCGAAACTATGTTGAGTACTAGTGGTGAGAGTGGGCAACCTTTTCTTGTTCCTGATCTTAGAGGAAATGGTTTCGTGTTTTCACCACTGAGGACGATGTTGGCTGTGGGTTTGTCATATATGGCCTTTATTATGTTGAGGTAAGTTCCCTCTATGCCTACTTTCCGGAGGTTTTTTATAATAAATGGGTGTTGAAGTTTGTCAAAAGCTTTTTCTGCATCTATTGAGAGGATCATATGGTTTTTCCCCTTCAATTTGTTAATATGGCTTATCACATTGATTGATTTGTGTATATTGAAGAATCCTTGCATTCCTGGGAGAAACCCCACTTGATCATGGTGTATAATCCTTTTAATGTGTTTTTGGATTCTGTTTGCTAGTATTTTGTTGAGGAATTTTGCATCTACGTTCATCAGTGATATTGGCCTGTAGTTTTCTTTTTTTGTGACATCTTTGGTTTTGGTATCAGGGTGATGGTGGCCTCGTAGAATATGTTTGGGAGTGTTCCTCCCTCTGCTATAATTTGGAAGAGTTTGAGAAGGATAGGTATTAGCTCTTCTCTAAACGTTTGATAGAATTTACCTGTGAAGCCACCTGGTCCTGGGATTTTGTTTGTTGGAAGATTTTTCATCACAGTTTCAATTTCAGTGCTTGTTATTGATCTGTTTATATTTTCTATTTTTCCTGGTTTAGTCTTGGAAGGTTGTCCTTTTGTAAGAATTTAGCCATTTCTTCCAGGTTGTCCATTTTATTGGCATATAGTTGCTAGTAGTAATCTCTCATGATCCTTTGGATTTCTGCAGTGTCAGTTGTTACTGCTCTTTTTTCATTTATAATTCTGTTGATTTGAGCCTTCTCTCTTTTTTTCTTGGTGAGTCTGGCTAATGGTTTATCAATTATGTTTATATTCTCAAAGAATCAGCTTTTAGTTTTATTGATCTTTGCTATTGTTTCCTTCATTTCTTTTATAATTTATTTCTGATCTGAACTTTATGGTTTCTTTCCTTCTGCTAACTTTGGGGGGTTTTTTGTTCTTCTTTCTCTGCTTGCTTTAGGTGTAAGGTTAGGTGGTTTATTTGAGATTTTTCTTGTTTCTTGAGGTAGGATTGTATTGCTATAAACTTCCCTCTTAGAACTGCTTTTGCTGCATCCCATAGGTTTTGGGTCATCATGTTTTCACCGTCATTTGTTTCTGGGTATTTTTTGATTTTCTCTTTGATTTCTTCAGTATTCTCCTGGTTATTTAGTAGTGTATTGTTTAACCTCCGTGTGTTTGTTGTTTTTTACAGACTTTTTCCTGTAAGTGATATCTAGTCTCATAGCGTTGTGGCTGGAAAAGATACTTGATATGATTTCAATTTTCTTAAATTTGTCAAGACTTGATTTGTGACCGAAAATATGATCTATCCTGGAGAATGTTCCATGAGCACTTGAGAAAAAGTGTATTCTGTTGTTTTTGGATGCAATGTCTTTTAAATACCAATTAAGTCCATCTTGTTTAATGTATCATTTAAAGCTTGTGTTTATTTATTTTCATTTCGGTTGGTCTGTCCATTGGTGAAAGTGGGGTGTTAAAGTTCCCTACTATTGTCGTGTTACTGTCAATTTCCCCTTTTGTGGCTGTTAGCATTTGCCTTATGTACTGAGGTGCTCCTGTGTTAAGTGAATAAATATTTAAAATTGTTATATCTTCTTGTTGGATTGATCCCTTGATCGTTACGTATTGTCCTTTGTCTCTTGTTATAGTCTTTATTTTAAAGTTTGTTTTATCTGAATTGAGAATTACTACTGCAGCTTTCTTTTGATTTCCATTTGCATAGAATATCTTTTTCCATCCCCTCACTTTCAGTCTGTATGTGTCCCTAGGTTTGAAGTGGCTCTCTTGTAGACAGCAATTATATAGCTCTTGTTTTTGTATCCATTCAGCCAGAGTATGTCTTTGGTTGGAGCATTTAATCCACTTACCTTTAAGGTAGTTAACGATATGTATTTTCCTATTACCATTTTCTTAATTGTTTTGGGTTTGTTATTGTAGGTCTTTTCCTTCTCGTGTTTCCTGCCTAGAAAAGTTCCTTTAGCATTTGTTGTAAAGCTAGGTGGTGCTGAATTCTCTTAGCTTTTGCTTGTCTTTAAAGCTTTTAATTTCTCCATAGAATCTGAATGAGATCCTTGCTGGGTAGAGTAATCTTGCTTGTAGGTTTTCCCCTTTCATCACTTTAAATATGTCCTGCCACTCCCTTTTGGCTTGTAGAGTTTCTGCTGAAATATCAGCTGTTAACCTTATTGGAATTCCCTTGTATATTATTTGTTGCTTTTCCCTTGCTGCTTTTAATATTTTTTCTTTGTATTTAATTTTTGATAGTTTGAGTAATATGTGTCCTGGCATGTTTCTCCTTGGATTTATCCTGTATGGGACTCTCTGCACTTCCTGGACTTGATTGACTATTTCCTTTCCCGTGTTAGGGAAGTTTTCAACTATAATCTCTTCAAATATTTTCTCAGTCCCTTTCTTTTTCTCTTCTTCTTCTGGGACCCCTATAATTTGAATGCTGTTGCGTTTAATGTTGTCCCAGAGGTCTCTGAGACTGTCCTCAACTCTTTTCATTCTTTTTTCTTTATTCTGCTCTGTGGTTGTTATTTCCACTATATTATCTTCCAGATCACTTATCCTTTCTTCTGCCTGAGTTATTCTGCTATTGATTCGTTCTAGAGAATTTATAATTTCATTTATTGTTTTTCATCAATGTTTGTTTGCTCTTTAGTTCGTCTAGGTCCTTGTTAAACGTTTCTTGTATTTTCTCCATTCTATTTCTGGGATTTTGGATCATCTTTACTGTCATTACTCTGAATTCTTTTTCAGGTAGGCTGCCTATTTCCCCTTCATTTGTTTGGTCTGGTGGGTTTTTATCTTGCTCCTTCATCTGCTGTGTATTTGTCTTCTCATTTTACTTAACTTACTGTGTTTGGGGTCTCCTTTTTGCAGGCTGCAGGTTCATAATTCCTGTTATTTTTGGTGTCTGCCCCCAGTGGGTAAGGTTGGGTCAGTGGGTTGTGTAGGCTTCCTGGTGGAGGGGACTAGTGCCTGTGTTCTGGTGGATGAGGCTGGATCTTGTCTTTCTGGTCGGCAGGACTGCTTCCGGTGGTGTGTTTTCGGGTGTCTGTCACCTTATTATGATTTTAGTCAGCCTCTCTGCTAATGGGTGGGGTTGTGTTTTTGTCTTGCTAGTTGCTTGGCATAGGGTGTCCAGCACTGTAGCTTGCTGGTCGTTGAGTGGAGCTGGGTCTTAGCGTTGAGATGGAGGTCTCTGGGAGAGCTTTCACTGCTTCATATTACGTGGGGCTTGGAGATCTCTGGTGGACCAATGTCCTGAACTCAGCTCTCCCACCTCAGATGCTCAGGCCTGACACCTGGCCGGAGCACCAAGACCTTGTTAGCCACACAGCTCAGAAGAAAAGGGAGTAAAGAAAGAAAGAGAGAGGGAGAGACAGACAGATAGACAGAGGGAGGGAGGGGGAAGAGGGAAAGGAGGGAGAGAGAAAGAAAGAAAAGAAAAAGTTATTAAAATAAAAAGTAAAAAAAATATTAAAAATAAAAATAGGGCTTCCCTGGTGGCGCAGTGGTTGGGAGTCCGCCTGCCCATGCAGGGGACGCGGGTTCGTGCCCAGGTCTGGGAGCATCCCACATGCCGCAGAGCGGCTGGGCGCGTGAGCCATGGCCACTGAGCCTGCGCGTCCGGAGCCTGTGCTCTGCAACGGGAGAGGCCACAGCAATGAGAGGCCCATGTACCGCAAAAAAAAAAAAAAAAAAAAAAAAAAAGAAAATATATAGGAAAGTAATAATAATAATAAAAAAACTCCGCTTTGTCCTCCGCGCCCCTGTTGCTGCGCCCTCCTCCGCGGCTCTGAAGCTTCCCCCCTCCCCGCCCCCGTCACCCCCCCACCCCGTCTCCGCCAGTGAAGGGGCTTCCTAGTGTGTGGAAACTTTCATCCGTCTCAGCTCCCTCCCGGAGGTGCAGGTCCCATCCCTATTCTTTTGTCTCTGTTATTTCTTTTTTCTTTTGGCCTACCCAGGTACGAGGGGAGTTTCTTGCTTTTTGGGAAGTCT
Source organism: Leucopleurus acutus (assembly GCF_964270905.1). Classification (NCBI taxonomy): domain Eukaryota; kingdom Metazoa; phylum Chordata; class Mammalia; order Artiodactyla; family Delphinidae; genus Leucopleurus; species Leucopleurus acutus. The sequence goes on from NC_139143.1 coordinate 18,764,543, forward strand.
GAGGTCTTCTGCCAGCATTCAGTAGGTGTTCTGTAGGAGTTGTTCCACGTGTAGATGTATTTGTGATGTATTTGTGGGGAAGAAGGTGATCTCCACGTCTTACTCCTCCGCCATCTTGAAGGTCCCCTTTTTTTTGTATATTTTTAAGCTCCTTGCCTTTCTTCTGAAACTCCCATTCCTTCCATTATGTTCGTATACTGAATATGCATGTTCCACATTTCTGTGAGGCTCTGATCATTTTTTTCTGTTCTTTTTTCTGTTTTTCCTTTGTTTTATGTAATCTCTGTTGCTCTGTATTCACATTACTAGTTATTTCTTTTGCCAGTTCATATATACTGTTGTGCCCCTCTAGGGAATTCTTTGTTTCAGCTATTATTTTCGACTCCGGAATTCCCCTTTTGGTCTTTTTAACAAAAATAGCAATTTCTCGGAGCTGCTGGGCCTGTGAGCCATGGCCGCTGAGCCTGCGTGTCCGGAGCCTGTGCTCCGCAACGGGAGAGGCCACAACAGTGAGAGGCCCGCATACTGCAAAAAAAAAAAAAAAAAAAAAAAAGCAATTTCTGTCTCTTTATTGATATGACATTATTATCATTATCATTCCTCCCTTTATCTCTTTAATCCTGGTTTCCTTTTAAGTTCTTTACACATTGTTTTTTTTTTTTTGGCCATGCCAAGTGGCTTGTGAGATCTTAGTTCCCCAACCAGGGATCGAAGACAGGCCCACAGCAGTGAAAGTGCCGAGTCCTAACCACTGAACTGCCAGGGAATTCCCCTTTATACATGTTTATAATGGCAGTCTTGAATTCTTTTTCTGTTAACCTGACATTTGGTTGCCCTCATAGGTAGTTGATGTTGCCTGCTTTTTTTTTCAGTTTATATGCCATACTTTTGTGTTTCTTTGTATGTCTTGTAATTTTTTTTGTTCTTGGAAATTAGGCATTCTAGTAATATAGTAAGTCTGTATATTGGTCTTTCTGCCAAATTGTAATTTGCTTGTTTATATGTTTGGTGACTGGCAGTGTTATTTTCATGAGGTCTGGTTCCACCCCGTCCCGTGTTTCTCTAGTGTTAAGCCTCTGATGTTGTTTCCCAGGGAGGAGCAGCTTTGGGTATGCTCAGTCACCCTCAGAGGATAGTGGTTTGGGCAGAGCTCCCATCCTCTTTCCCTGTCAACACCCATCTGTTTTGTTCTGAAATTTTCCAGCTCTTGGCTCTGTTGTTTTCAACAGTGCCCTTGGGCATAAACTGTTTTGTAGCCTAATTCAATCAAATTTGGGGTCCTTTGAAGTATTGGTTCCTGAGGTCAGTCTTTGATTCTTGTTCTGATCTCAGGAGGACTCCTCCCAGCCATCTTCTCTCCTGCAAATGAGCTGGCCTAGAGTTTAGCTCTGTCATCTTGATCTTGAATCTATGAACCTTTTCCCAATTACCTTTCACCGCAGCCTCTACTCTTGTTCAGAGCCCTCTTAGGCCTGAACCTCTCCTTGCTCTGTTGCTGGGAGGAGAGTAAGAGCTATTTGTTTTACTGCCCGCTTCTCCTTCCCCCGGGCAGAACCTGCCAGGCAGGGCTCTGGAACTGGGAGTGGGGGAAACTACACTTCTGTGTGAGAGACACCCCGACTTTTGGAGCTGAGCACCCATGGGGAGGGTCAGTAGCCTGAGATCTTCTTGAACTGCCTTTCCGGGTGTGGAACCACCATTTCATGAGCCCAAACAAGGGTGATTAGAGCTCCAGTATTCCCAGCAGACTCTCACACACGGTAAAGTTTCTGTTCCATGAGTGGGGTCTTAGAAGTAGAGAATCTCGACCTTGTAGCCTCAGCAACAGGTAGGTGGACAGGATCATAAATGCCGACCCCCTGCTCTCCCCAGGATCCTTGTGTCCTTGGCTGCACGGTCTGGAGTGGAGTCGGCCTCACAGAGCTGGCAGGCTGGAGGGAGGGAGTGGTCTTGGTCCTCATTTTTCTTGCCAAACTTTCATGGCATTTTTCTTGTTTAGATATTTCTTCCTTTGCTATATGCCCTTAGGACCATTTCCAGAAGCTTTATTTATTTTTAAATATAAATTTATTTATTTACTTACTTATGGCTGGGTTGGGTCTTGGTTGCAGCGAGTGGGGGCTACTCTTTTTTGGGGTGCACGGGCTTCTCGTTGCTGTGGCTTTTCTTGTTGCAGAGCACGGGCTGCAGGTGCGTGGGCTTCAGTAGTTGTGGCTCACGGGCTGTACAGTGCAGGCTCAGTAGTTGTGGCGCACGGACTTAGTTGCTCCGTGACATGTGGGATCTTCCCGGACCAGGGCTTGAACCTGTGTCCCCTGCATTGGCAGGGGGATTCTTAACCACTGCGCCACCAGGGAAGTCCCTCCAGAAGCTTTAAATGATTAGGGTTTTAAATTATTTTCACCAGTTTTCCTGGCAATCCCATCCATGTAGCTTTTTTACACTGTCATGCCTGAAGTCAAATTCTGTTGCATTGATTTTTCTTTTATTTTTCTGTTCTTAATTTCATCAATTTCTGGTTTTTTTTATTGTTTCCTTGCTTCTGCCTGCATTGGGCTCATTTGTGTTTCTAGTTTTTGAGATAAGACTTTATATTATTGATCAGACTTTTATTCTTTTCTAATGTATGTATTTTATTGCTATAAATTTCTGTGTCATCACTCCTGTAGCTTGTGTCCCACAAATTTTGTCATGTTGAATTTCCATTTTTATTCATCATATCGTATTTTTTTTTTTTTTTTTGCGATACGCAGGCCTCTCACTGTTGTGGCCTCTCCTGTTGCGGAGCACAGGCTCCGGACACGCAGGCTTAGCAGCCATGGCTTACGGGCCCAGCCGCTCCACGTCATGTGGGATCTTCCCGGACTGGGGCATGAACCCATGTCCTCTGCATCGGCAGGCAGACTCTCAACCACTTCCCTCAACCAGGGAAGCCCCATCTTATCGTATTTTTAAAATTTCCTTTGAGAGTTCTTTGATCCATGGATTATTTAGAAGCATGTTGTCCCTTTATATCTTTTTTCCTTCACTTGCTTTTAGCTTGGTTTACATATTTCCTCTGCATGTATTTTGGTCCATATAAGACAGTGTTTGACAGTTATCTTTTCAACTGTGAAACATAATTTAGATGACTTGAGGAAATGGAACGTTTATTATATTTACCCATATTTTTGTTTACCATACTTTTTCTTCCTTCTTGATGTTTCAGCATCTCTGCTTTATTGTTTTTTTTTCTGTTTAGACAGTTTTTTTTAGCCATTCCTTAGGGTAAGTCTTCTGGTCACATATCCTTTTAGTTTTCCTTCATCTGATAGTGTCTTGATTTCTTTCCATTCTTGAAGTATACTTTCAGTGTATATAGCATTCTGGATTGATAGTTTTTTCCTAGCACTTGAAAAATATTGTTCCACTTTTTTCTGGCCTCCATGTTTTTTAATGAAAACTTTGCTGTCTTTTAAATTATTTTTCCCCTAATAAACAACATGTCATTTTTCTCCAGCTGCTTTCAAGACATTTTTATTTTCAAAAATTTAATGATTATGTGTCTTGACATGGATTTCTTTGGATTTTTCCTCTGGATTTTGTTAAGCTTCTTGAATTTATAGGTTTATGTCTCATGGCAGTTTGGGGAGATTTCAGCCATTATTTTTTTGTGTACCTTTCTCAGCTCTGAAAAAGTCTCCTTTCAGGGCAGCAGTGGCACCAAAGTTAAATCTTTGTTATAGTCCCACAGCTCCATGATATTTTTTTTCTGTCCTTTTTCTCTCTTCTTTTTAGATTGGGTCGTTTATTGTTCTGACTTCAAGGTTAGTGGTTCTTCCCTTTTTCCCCTCCATTCTGTGGTTGAGCCCAACTACAGAACTTTTTTTTTCTTTCTTTCTGTGATACGCGGGCCTCTCACTGTTGTGGCCTCTCCTGTTGCGGAGCACAGGCTCCGGACGCGCAGGCTCAGCGGCCGTGGCTCACGGGCCCAGCCGCTCCGCGGCATGTGGGATCCTCCCAGACCGGGGCACGAACCCGTGTCCCCTGCATCGGCAGGTGGACTCTCAACCACCTGCGCCACCAGGAAAGCCCTACAGAACTTTTCATTTCACTTCACTTTTCTCTTTTAAAATTTGCATTTGATAGCTCAGTAAAATTGAGCTATCAAATATAAGAAAAAACGTTTTCCATTTACTTTTTCTTGGATATCTACTGACTCTTTGCTGAGGCTTTCTCTTTTTTCATGTTTTTCAAGTGTGTTCACAGTTGGTCATTTAAGCATTTTTATCATGGTTACTTTAAAGTCATTTTCAGGTTATTCTAACATTTCTCTCGTCTCAGTCTTGGTTATTTAGTGACTGTCTTTTTTTATTCAGTTTCAGATCTTCCTGGTTTTGGGTATGAGTGAATTTTTGTTGAAACCTTGGCATTTTCTGTATTGTGAGATTTGGCATCTTATTTAGAACTTTCTGTTTTAGCTAGCTTTCACTGATACTTCTCTGGCAAAGGAAGGCCGTCACTTACAGAAAAAATTTTTAAATGTTCTTAATGGATAAAAAGTAAATCTGGAAAGTTAATGAGTTTAAATAGTCAAGAAAATTTAGAGGAAGACTGAGGACTGAATTGCTCTATCCATTAGAAGTATCCTGCAGTATTATCTGGTTGTGGTTCAGATCAATAAGACAAAACAGGTGTCTGGACTAATCTTTAGTCTAATATATTGTTATTTACCACACAGAAGCTTGAATAGGTATTATCTTTGCTTTAAAGTTGTTGCTTTTAAGTCATTTCTTCTATTTTAAATTATTTAAGGCTGACTTTTCCATTCTTCTTCTGGAACTCTCTGCTGCATATGTTAAGTGAAGACACTTTAAATTAATTTGAGAAAGATAGCCTAGTCTCTTGTTTTTAATACACTCAATGAGACTGTATGTTATAATAAAAGTCCAAAACAAAACTCTACTGTTCCAGTTTCTTTTGGTTCCTAGGAATAGAAAAGCCAACTCTATGTGGATTAATCAAAAAAGGGAATTTATTGACTGTTTTAATGGTAGTTTTAGCTCCGTGCATGGCTGCACCCAGGGACTCAGATAATATTAGGGGTTGCTTTCTCTCACTTTCACTCTTAGGCAGCCTTTCCCCCTTTTGATGTCTGTACCCTCACCTTTACCCCCGCCCCTCATTTCCCAACATTTTCAGGCTTACATTCTTCCATCCTTTCTTTTCTAACAGTTCTTACACGAGTACTTGGCCTGTTTGGGGTCACAAGTCTATCCCCGAAGTAATCAGTTTGGACTTGGGGATAAAATATGTTGATGGCTGCAGTGGATCATGTGTTCACCCTTAGAGCTGGAACGGAGGGCAGTAGGCTCCACATGGCTTAAGGATCGAGGAGTAATTCTCTGAAAAACTGAGGCACCCCACAAAACGGTCTCTTCTGTGCCTAGTTGGAGGCTCTGTCCAAGACCATGGGCACTTTGGAACTAGAGGAGGAACAGTTCTTGTTCTTCCTCAGACAGTGCCATGTATAGTTTTGCTTGTTTTTCTCTGCTTGGGATACATCCCGGATGTTCAGATGGCTGCCTTCCTCATTTCCTTCATATCTCTGTTCAGATGTCATCTCTTCAGGCTTACTGATGTCCCTGTAAAATAGTGCCACCACCACCAGCCACATGCCTCTTTCAAACCCTTTGCCATGCTTTTAACTTCATAGTGAGTGAATATGTTTATCTTCTGTCTTCCTCCATCTGAAGAAGGACCTTGTTTCTCCAGTTTACTGCCATACTCTAGGTTCCTAGGACAGTGCTTGGCACATTGCAGGCATTCAAATATTTGTCTGTTAAACAAAGGAATACACGAGTATTGTGATAGGAAAATGAAAAACAAAAGGAGAAATGAGGGCAGAGAGGACTGTGATGACCAAAAGAGACAAATGGCTTTTAAAGTATGGAGGAACTTGTTTGGAGAGGAGGAGGGTAATGTTTGATACTGAGCAATTAGGAACATATTCCTGTTGCATCCCTGCTGTTTCTTTTACTAGAGGCTTCTAATAAAGGCTTCTGTCTTTCCTTATTAGGGACATTGTTAATTACTAGCTCATGATTAAATTAAAATTTTCGTTAATTAAAAGTAGCTTAAATGATGCCTTTCTGTTAACATGATGGATAGCAGCACTGTAAAGTAGAAATGTTGCAAGCTACAAATGTGAGCCACATAGGTAAGCTAAATTTTTTAGTAGCCACATAAAAATATTTCAGAAGAAATAGATGAAATTAATCTTAATATTATGTTTAGCTCAACATATCTGAGCCATCATTTTAACATATAGCCATTGTAAATTTTGTTGGAAATATTTCACATTCTTTTTTGGGGTATTAAGTATTGGAAATCTGGTATATTTTATATTTACAGTACATCTCAATTTAGACTAGTCAGTTTTGATGCTCATTAGCTGCTGGTGGCTAGTGACTACTGTATAAGACATCACAGTCTAGAACATATATGCATGCATTCCTTTATTCAGTAAGTACTTTAGAATAGTTCCACATACCATTCTAAATGCTTGGAGTTTATGGATGAAGAAGACAGATGGGATCTCTGGTTTCAGAGAGTTTATATTTTCTCACAAAGGGACAGATAATTAAAAAAATAACTTTGAATAGGGATAAGTGGGAAGGATGTTATTTATATTGATTGATTTAAGTAATATACATAACATAAAGTGTACAGATCTTAAGTATATATCAGTAGATGAATGTTTATGCAGTATGACTACCACCCAGATCACAAGGCCCCCCTGCCCTTTGATAAGAAGTTTGAAAGACTTTTACGTGGAAGAAGGGGTGAGTGGGAAGAATGTGTATTATCTTTTCTACTTTTGAGAGACATGGAAAGGAAGAAATATTTTTCTGGACTACTGCACTGTTCAGTTTTGGGAAGAAGGAGTTAAGCTTGGAGCCAAATCTGTCCTTTGTCTTTGAGCCCCCATTTTTTATTTTTATTTTTTTTAAGATTTTTTTTTTTGATGTAGACCAATTTTAAAGTCTTTATTGAATTTGTTACAATATTGCTTCTGTTTTATGTTTTGGATTTTTGGCCAAGAGGCATGTGGGATCTTAGCTCCCAGACCAGGGATCAAACCTGCACACCCTGCAATTGATGGCGAAGTCCTAACCACTGGACCATCAGGGAAGTCCCTGAGCCCCCATTTTAAATTTTTATTTATTTGTTTGTTTGTTTGCTTATTTATTTATTTATTTATTTTTGCGGTATGTGGGCCTCTCACTGCTGTGGCCTCTCCCGTTGCGGAGCACAGACTCCGGACGCGCAGGCTCAGCGGCCATGGCTCACAGGCCCAGCCACTCCGCGGCACATGGGATCTTCCTGGACCGGGGCACGAACCCATGTCCCCTGCGTCGGCAGGCGGACTCTCAACCACTGCGCCACCAGGGAAGCCCGCCCCCATTTCTTAGTGGTAATATATTTTTTAAAAGACTCTGCTGCCCCCTACTATCTAAAATGAGCTGAGAAACAGTTCTAGAACTATACTAAGTGAAGAGGTCTATTGTTTTATTTAGGGTTTTAGTAATAACAGAGTTAACCATGGACTTCCCTGGTGGTCCAGTGGTTAAGATTCCGTGCATGCTTCCACTGCAGCGGGTTCAGGTTTGATCCCTGATCAGGGAAGTTCCACATGCTGCGTGAGGTGTGGCCAAAAAAAAAAAAAACAAAAGTTAACCGTGATATTTCATACTCTGAGTGCATTATAAATTCTGCATTGATTCTATGATATTTATTAACTAAATATACATAATATTGGATTATTCACGTTAATAATTTTTTTCAAAAGAGTAAAGCAAATTTGTACTCTGATATTTAGAAAGTTCGAATTATTTCTTTTTTTAAATAATTAAGTAATTAATTTATGGCTGCGTTGGGTCTTCGTTGCTGTGCGTGGGCTTTCTCTAGTTGTGGCGAGTGAGGTCTACTCTGCGTTGCGGTGTGCAGGCTTCTCATTGCAGTGGCTTCTTTTGTAGTAGAGCACGGGCTCTAGGCGCGTGGGCTTCAGTAGTTGTGGCACACAGGCTTAGTTGCTCCGTGGCATGTGGGATCTTCCCAGACCAGGGCTTGAACCCGTGTCCCCTGCATTGGCAGGTGGATTCTTAACCACTGTGCCACCAGGGAAGCCCTCAAATCATTTCTTAAAAAGGTAATATGGTTTGCATATTTGCATACTCCAACTTTACAAACAAAGTAATAAATGTGGATGTAATGTTTTTCACTTTAGAATCTTTTATAATTCAACTTCCTTCTGGGGGAGTTAATGGCATTTTAAAAATCAGGTATTTGTTACTCTTGTGTTTATGTAGAACTTGAGGGAGTTGGTAGGTTTAATAGATAATTCTATATAAATCTTATTAAAATTAGGTTTTCTTAGTGTTTTAAAATGATATTAAGAAGAGAATATAAATTGTAGGCCACATGCTTTATGTGTGAATGATGATTATCGTTTTATCTTTGCAGATTTTGAAAGATATAGCCAACCGATACCATATGATGAGAGGTTCCAAAATACATTTTGTGCCAGGCTGGGATTGTCATGGCTTACCCATTGAAATAAAAGTATTATCAGAACTTGGTGGAAAAGCCCAGAATCTTTCAGCTATGGAAATTAGAGAGAAAGGTAAATAATCTCTATTTCTGTTTTAAAATGGTATTTGTAAACACTGCTTCCTTGGAAAAGTCAGGGCTTTATCAAAGACACCTGTTGTTTTTTGGTTTTTGCTATTGTTTTTCGCTTATAATGACATCTGTTGGAAACCACTTTGTGTCAAAGAAAATTAAGATTTTGTGTAATTGACTTTTATGAGAACTTATGTTCAGAAATGAAGGAAAGATTTGTGAACACATCCAAGTACATTTTTCAGTTCTTTAGTCTTCACATTTTGTTGAAATTATGATTTTGGTCAATGTTTTTATTTACTTTCTTGGCTAGGACTTGACCTGTTTTAGGTGCTAAACCAAAAGTAAATTTTAAATTAAAAATTGTTTTAAAAGATCTCTTTTTGTGATCCTTTCCTTCCATAGAATGTGTCAGGGAGGACTCTTCTATCCTTTTTCTTTTTTTTTTAATTAATTTTTTTGGCTGCATTGGGTCTTCGTTGCTACACACAGGCTTTCGCTAGTTGCGACGAGCCAGGCCTTCTCTTCGTTGTGCGCGGTTTTCTCATTGCGGTCGCTTCTCTTGTTGTGGAGCACGGGCTCTAGGTGCACAGGCTTCAGTAGTTGTGACACAGGGGTCAGTAGTTGTGGCTCATGGGCTCTAGAGCGCAGGCTCAGTGGTTGTGGCGCACGGGCTTAGTTGCTCTGCGGCATGTGGGGTCTTCCTGGACCAGGGATCGAACCCGTGTCCCCTGCATTGGCAGACGGATTCTTAACCACTATGCCACGAGGGAAGTCCCCCTTCTGTTCTTATATGTTAAACTGTTATTTTTTTTTTTTAAGGGCTCCTCAGTGTTTATTTATTTATTTACTTTTGGCTGCTTTGGGTCTTTACTGCTGTGTGCGGGCTTTCTCTAGTTGCGATGAGCGGGGGCTACTCTTCGTTGTGGTGCATGGGTTTCTTATTGTGGCAGCTTCTCTTGTTGCAGGGCACGGGCTCTAGGCACATGGGCTTCAGTAGTTGTGGCTCTCGGGCTCAGTAGTTGTGTCTTGCGGGCTCTAGAGCACAGGCTCAGTAGTTGTGGCACACAGGCTTGGTTGCTCCATGGCATGTGGGATCTTCCTGGAACAGGGCTCGAACCCGTGTCCCCTGCATTGGCAGGGGGATTCTTAACCACTGTGCCACCAGGGAAGTCCCTAAACTATTTTATAATTGGATATGATTGTGAAGATTTCATACTTCCTTATGAATGAATATTATTGGTTGTACTGGTTAATTTTGTTTGTGTGTATATATAATGAAATAAGAATTGTTCTCTGACCTTTTCTTAAACTGAGAAATATGAAGAATAACTTTTCCAGTTTATTTTTTCTAAAAGTAAGGCCATTTTATGATCTCTCAATAATAGAGGAGATGGTAACAAAATTTTAACTTTTGAAATTTTAGTTAATTTTAGAATTTGTTGTAGGTATCTTCTGAACACTTTAACTTTCAGATAATTTTCCTATTAAAAATTTTTATAGTCTAAATTGTGTACAATACGTGCATTTAGAGAGATACATGCTAAACCACGTTTAAGAATTTGAATTAATTTGTTTTCAAAAGCTTTTTGTTTCTTTATTGTTTTTAGCTAGATCATTCGCCAAGGCAGCAATTGAGAAACAGAAATCGTCATTTATTCGTTGGGGAATAATGGCAGATTGGAATAATTGCTACTATACATTTGATGGAAGATATGAAGCCAGACAGTTGAGAATTTTCTATGAAATGTATGATAAGGTAATAAAAGTTTTTTTTTCTTTGAGTATGTTAAAATATGTGTTACAGAATTCCAGCTTTCATTTTTCTTTGTCTTTTATAGGGCTTGATTTATCGATCTTATAAACCTGTGTTTTGGTCTCCCTCATCAAGGTATTTATGTCTTTTTGGTATTCAAGGGGAGAATTTTGTGAGGGTTCCAAATATTTATGTTTAATATTTTTAAACCTTAGGACTGCATTGGCTGAAGCAGAACTTGAATATAATCCAGAGCATGTCAGTTGCTCAGTATATGTAAAATTTCCTCTCTTGAAACCTTCTCCTAAGTTGGCATCACTTATAGGTAAGATTTATCTGTTGCTTGAGTTTATTAAAGTTATGGAATTATAACATTTGATTTGCTAGCATATTTGAAATTTTATTTTCACAGATGGTTCATCTCCTGTTAGTTTCTTAGTCTGGACCACCCAGCCTTGGACAATTCCAGCCAATCAGGCTGTTTGTTATATGCCAGAATCAAAGTAGGTATATTATTGCAATTTTTGTTTTATTCACAAATAGGATCAATTCCATTTTTAGCATTATTTTGATCTTATTTAATCCTTATTATCCTTTTAAAATTAGTGAATTATAACTTAGTTCATATAGATTTTATTAAGCTTTAGTTCATATAGATTAAAGATTATAGGGCTTCCCTGGTGGCGCAGTGGTTGAGAGTCCGCCTGCCGTTGCAGGGAACACGGGTTCGTGCCCTGGTCCAGGAAGATCCCACATGCCGCGGAGCGGCTAGACCCGTGAGCCATGGCTGCTGAGCCTGTGTGTCCGGAGCCTGTGCTCTGCAACGGGAGAGGCCACAACAATGAGAGGCCCGCGTACCACAAAAAAAAAAAAAAAAAAAAAAAAAGATTATAAGTTTCAGTTCATATAGATTTTATTAAGCTTTAGAGGATTCTACTTAAGACCTTATTTCTACCTTTTTTGGAAAAGAAAACAGAAATGTAAGGAATGAAGTCCCTTGAAAATAGTACTTTTTTGATCTTAAAGTTAGTTTTTCTAAAATAATGTAAAACATTTAAAATGTTATCTGTGGTTTTTCTTTTTTCATTATTAGTAATTTACTCCTAAAATTTTATTTTAGGTATGCTGTCGTGAAGTGTTCCAAATCTGGAGACTTCTACGTTTTAGCTGCAGATAAAGTAACATCTGTTGCTTCTACTTTGGAAACAACATTTGAGGTTATTTCAACATTTTCTGGTAAGGATTTACAGGTATTCTGACCATCAAAGTCATCAAAATATTGGGTTGATCTTAGTTTAGTACCTTGCTGAAGATTTCTTATTGTGAATCAAAACAGATATGGCCTCTACCTTTCTAGAATATATTTTACATTAATTAAACTGAAGGAGAATATGCATTGAACATGATAGGAGTATAGAAAATGTGAACATTGACAAAGGCACAATAGATTAAAAACAACATTTTTGGCAAATATCCAGTGGAAAATTAGACAGATGCCCTTTGTACAACATATAATGTACAAATTTCCCTCTAAAATTTTATTCAAAATTAAATTATTGAAAATTACTTTTATCTGATTTGATGAAAGGAGCAAGGAAGGAAATAAATACATTTATTTTGGGGTATATGATTTTAGTAAGGAAATTGAATAAATTCTGAAAGTTATTCCCAAGATAGCATTTCTATCAAAAGGATCCTTAGTAAGCTATAATTTGGGACTTCTGAAGTAGTGGCTGATTTTGAAATATAACTATGGATGAAAGAATGCTCAACATCATTAATCATTAGAGAAATGCAAATCAAAACTACAATGAGATATCATCTCATACCAGTCAGAATGGCCATCATCAAAAAAAATCTACAAACAATAAATGTTGGAGAGGGTGTGGAGAAAAGGGAACCCTCTTGCACTGTTGGTGGGGATGTAAATTGATACAGCCACTGTGGAGAACAGTATGGAGGTTCCTTAAAAATCTGCAAAATAGAACTACCATATGACCCAGCAATCTCACTACTGGGCATATACCCTGAGAAAACCATAATTCAAAAAGAGTCATGTACCAAAATGTTCATTGCAGCTCTATGTACAGTAGCCAGGACATGGAAGCAACCTAAGTGTACATCAGCAGATGAATGGATAAAGAAGATGTGGCACCTATATACAGTGGAATATTACTCAGCCATAAAAAGAAACGAAATTGAGCTATTTGTAATGAGATGGATGGACCTAGAGTCTGTCATACAGAGTGAAGCAAGTCAGAGAAAAACAAATACCATATGCTAACACATATATATGGAGTCTCAGGGGGAAAAAAAAGGTCCTGAAGAACCTAGGGGCAAGACGGGAATAAAGACACAGACCTACTAGAGAATGGACTTGAGGATATGGGGAGGGGGAAGGGTAAGCTGTGACAAAGTGAGAGAGTGGCATGGACATATATACACTACCAAACGTAAAATAGATAGCTAGTGGGAAGCAGCCGCATAGCACAGGGAGATCAGCTCGGTGCACCTAGAGGGGTGGGGTAGGGAGGGTGGGAGGGAGGGAGACGCAAGAGGGAGGAGATATGGGAACATATGTATATGTATAACTGATTCACTTTGTTATAAAGCAGAAACTAACACACCATTGTAAACCAATTATACTCCAATAAAGATGTTAAAAAAAAAGGAATATAATGGAAATCTAGGGAAGTTTAAAATTACCTTTGATCCTTAGGGATGGTATATCTTTGAGTTTCTTACAAAAGAAAAAAAAAATCACAAGAATAGATACTCAAAAATGGAAAGATTGTCTAGCAAAGTAAGGAAGGCCTCAAAATGCACTGCTTTAGATATAAGCCAGTTAGAGGTTTAAACAAACTTAACAAAAATCAAAAGGTTTTTAATGTCAAAGGCATGAAAGAAGCTCCAGAATGTTTAATATTTAATACCCTTTGGACCTGATATGTAATTGATATATAACATTATATTAGTTTCAGGCATTCAAAATAATGATTCAATATTTGTATATATTGTGAAATGATCACCATAAGTCTAGTTAACATCCATCATCACACATAGTTGCAAATTTTTTTTGTTGTGATGAGCACTTTTAAGTTCTAATCCCTTAGTAACTTTCAAATATACAGCACAGTATTATTAACCACAGCCCACCTCTTTTTTAAGTGCAAAAGGTATTAATAGACTTCCTTGACATGTTAAATGTGGTTACAGAAGTTGAGTGGCTTCTCAAAGGGTTTTTGAAAGTATTAAGGTTAAATTTAAAGGTCATTTTTCTAGACTGCATTATTGTTTCAAATTATTACTTTGTGAAAAATTAATTATTGCCATTTTTAGCCACCATGTTTCAGAGGAATATATATACTTCTCATTCGTGGCCTATATTTTCTTGTTTTCTGATTTGTAAATTGGGGATAATGTTAGCTGCTTTGTAGTATTATGAAGATGAGGTAAGAATTTATGTTGAGTCTAGTGCATGTGGGTGCCCAGTAACTGTCAGGTATTATTTATCATCTCTTACCTTTTTAGGGTAACATTATGAAAAGCTACGAGTTCCCGCAGAGATAGTATTAGAACGTACTAGTCATTGACCTGTTGATCTAGAATTTTTTGTCCTCTATTTTAAAAGGTACATAACTGCACATAAATTAGAGAAGTTTTTTTGGATTCATTTGATTATTTTTTATAATAATTGCTAATATTTTAAAGCATTTACAGTGTGGCAAGTATTGTGATAAGTACCCAAAATGCTTAACATGCATTAACCCAGTTTATGTTCACAGCAGACCTCTGAGGTAGGAACCATAATTGTTCACATTTTATAGATTCCTGAAGGTCACAGAACAAATAAAAGGGAAAGCCAGAATTTGAGCCCAGTCTTATCCCAGATTCTGCTCTTTTCAGCTGATGTCTATTGCTAATCTTAAAGAGGTAGAAGAATTGCTATAGAAAATAATTCTTTTTTTTTTTTTTTTGCTGTATGGGGGCCTCTCACTGTTGTGGCCTCTCCCGCTGTGGAGCACAGGCTCCGGACGCGCAGGCTTAGTGGCCATGGCTCACGGGCCCAGCCGCTCCGCGGCATGTGGGATCTTCCCGGACCAGGGCACGAACCCGTGTCCCCTGCATCGGCAGGCAGACTCTCAACCACTGCGCCACCAGGGAAGCCCTAAAATAATTCTTAATTGTGGCTTTCTTTCCGCACAGGTGTTGACTTGGAAAATGGTACTTGTGCTCATCCTTTCATTTCTGAGAGGGTGTCTCCTCTTTTACCTGCCAGTCATGTGACCATGACAAAAGGAACAGGGTTGGTTCACACAGCCCCAGCTCATGGTATGGAAGATTACAGTGTAGCTTCTCAACACAACTTGTCCATGGTACTGCTCCTCTTTTTTCCTTTTAAATTATTGCTTTTGAAGAATTAAAGCGATAAACCCTAACTAATGTCTTTACTTTTGATAATAAACAATAATTTTTGTCATCGTAGTTGTGAAATGCTTCTGTGCAATAAGCCTCCAAAGCCTCATTAACTCATACTAATGGAGAACGATTTCTCAGAATTAGCACAAAATTGTCACAGAGTTAGAATTGAAGAATGCATAGGAAATGGAGGCATTTTTTTTTCCAAGTATTAAGTCACATAGACAAATTACTTTCAATCCCTGAAAAATGGCAAGTGGGTTTTACTAAATAGTTGAAAAGAGCCGGTTTTTAAATTTTTTTCAGACTAAACAGTCTTCTCTAAATTTATTTTACACACGTCAGTTACTTAGCAAGTTTTTCCATTTAGCTAAAGGCAAGTCTCAAAGTCGTCACAATGTATGTACACTGCCATAGATCTGTAAATTGAGGTTTTTAGTATATTTTGTTACTTTTTGTAATTAAACTTTAGGTGTATGTTTTAATAATACATTTTGCCTTTGGTGATTTAAATGTGTAAATTCACAAATTCTGATTGACTGAATAAGAAGTATCCAAATTTTCAGTGTAGTGAAAGACTAGACTATAATGAGATGTTTTATATAGTATACTGCTTTGCTAGATATTGTCATAAGATGAAATGTCTTGATACTTTATTTTAATTGTTCAAAATGACTCTTTTTAGGATTGTTTAGTGAATGAAGATGGAGTCTTCACAGATGCTGCGGGTCCTGAACTGCAAAACAAAGCTGTTCTTGAAGAGGGAACAGATGCGGGTGAGTACTGTTTATGTTGGTATCATAAATATGTATTTTCTGAAAAGCAGCCAGAAGTAACCTTTGCTGACAATTCTCTCATTTTGTACTTTCAACAAACAAAAAGCTAAAATTATATTTTATTTATATTTTATTTTGCCACATGGTTTAAAATGGAGTTTGGCACTTTTTCATCTTTTGCTTTGAAGTTGCTCTACTTGTTTAAGGAAATCAAGGCAGTCAACAGAGAGTGATGTTATTTTAGGGCTATAAAGATAGTCATCAGCAGTGTTAGTTTTGTGGAAGGATGAAATCAACCTTGGGACTAGATGCTGACTGTGAATCAGACACTCGCACTCCGTTTGTAACCCTTATATCACTGATACATATAGGATAGTTGATGTATCAACAATTTTAGGGGTCCTCCAGTCTTGAGTTTTCTTTCTGCCTTTCTATAAATATGGATCCAAGGACTAGGTACTATGAAAACCTTTCTTTGCCCACACTAAGACTAAGGCTAATTAGATCTGGTATATTAATTTTCTAGGGCTCCTGTCACAAGTTACCATAAATTTGGTGGCTTAAAACAGCAGAAACTTATTCTCTCACAGTTCTGGAGGCAAGAAGTCTGAAATCAAAGGTGTTGGCCAGGCTCTGCTCCCTCTGAAAGCTCTATGGTAAAATTCATGTTTGCCTCTTCCTGGCTTCTGGTGGCTCCTGGTAATCCTTGGCATTCTTTGGTTTATAGCTGTATCACTCCAGTCTGCCTCTATTATAACATGTTCTTCTTTGCTCTGTGTGTCCTTTCTTCTTAGAAGGACACCAGGCATTGGAATTAGGGCCCACTCTAATCCAGTGTGACCTCATCTTAATTGCAGATTACATCTACAAAGACCCTATTTCCAAATAAGGTCACATTCACAAGTACTAGGGGCCAGGACTTGAACCTATCTTTTGGGGGGACAGAATTCAACTCAGTATACCTGTTTTTTTCTGGATTGCCTGGAGACCATTTTAAGATTCATAGTATGAAAGATTGTGACTCTGAATTTGAGATGTAGAATTCTAGATGTATTCTGTCATCTTTGAAAAGAAGAGCCATGGGAATGGCATAATTTGGAGTCTGATTAAGGTTTTACAGTTTCTGCTTTTATTGCCCGGAGATTCCCAGATTATGCCTTTGCTACCTGGTAGATGGCTACTCTTACTGTCACCTGTTGGCCCAGATTTAGTACTCCCTGGGAGTTTAGAGAGTTATTAGGATTTTCATAGTGCTTTTTAATTGTGTCTAATGTAAATTGTTATTAATTGTTTTTTAAGTTATAAAGATGCTTCAGGCTGCAAAGAATTTGTTGAAAGAGGAAAAATTGGTACACAGCTATCCCTATGACTGGAGGACTAAGAAACCAGTAGTTATTCGTGCCAGCAAGCAGTGGTTTGTAAATATCACGGATATTAAGACTACAGCCAAGGTATAAAAGGCATCCTACTGTAAGGGCTGGGTTTATCATTCCCTCAGTATGAAAGGTTTACATGTGAGGTTGGGGTAGGGTTTTGGGAGTAGAAGGGATTAATGCTATTATTATTTGGTTTCATAAACTTGTAGAATTTTAGATCTGGAAGGACCTTGGGTTTCCATCCCTTCATTATACATGCTTAAAGAGTTTAACTTGCTCTAATTTCTTGCCCAGTGTAGTGAAAATAGCATAGAATTAGGACTTCAGTTCAGCAAATTGTTTAACCTCTCAGAACCTCAGTTTCCTCATCTGTATAAAAGTGATAATAATGCCTACCTCACAAGATAAGTGAATAAAAGTTCCCAGAACAGTGTCTGGCACATAGTGGGCATTCAGCAAAACTCTTTTAAAACTCTTTGCTTCCTTAAAATTGAAATTGCAGTTCATTTGAAAAGCTATTTCTTTTGAGTTAACAAATATTTTATAACTGGCATTTTAAATATTAATATATATTTGAGCTCTTTCATTCAATACGTTTATGTATCTGTGTGTGTGTATATCTCATGAACAACTTGATTCTATTAAATGAAAGAACTCAAATATATATTTGGTAACCAGGCTGAGTATACAGATATTTTGCTTTACAGCTTGCATGTAACATTGCTAATATTAGTTGGTTCATTTGTTGACATGGCAATTTGGGGTCCATGCCAAAGCTATGCAAGCAATTTATGCTTTCTACATTCATGTAGAGTGGATAACTGTGCTATGGACCGTTTCTTTGTTTTCTTCTGTTTTTTACATTTCTGTGAAGGCTGTTTTTCTTACCTGTAAATGTTACAATTTGTAACTTTCAGCTCTGCACGGATTTTTGTTGCAGAACATCTGAGTCTGATGCTGATGCAATACGCTGAAGCCATATTTTTTTTTAACTTCTTTATAGAAAATTTTCAGTTGTTCCTCGCAGAAATAGAGAGAATAATGTACTGCCATGTTTCCATCACCCAACTTCAACAATAATCACCTTTTTGCCAATTTTATTTTTATCTGCATCCCTACCCATTATCTACACTTCCTACCCATTGGATTATTTTAAAGCAACTTATAGGCATTATGTTTTCCATAAATATTTCATCATGTATATTTGACATTTAAAATTAAAACATAATTTTAATGCCATTTTTACCACCTTAAAAAATAATAGTTATTCCTTAACAAAATCAAATATCAAGTCAGTATCACGTTTCAATTTTTAATCAAAATAAATTGCGAATGTTGCCTTTCTACCAGTGGGTGGTGCTACAAAGGGCTTTGGGGGAGGGGATTTCTGGTGGTTCAGGTAAGCGAGGAAACTGTTTAAACATGCTCTAAAAATGTAAAAATGCTTTTATCGATGGGTAGAGAGACTTTCTTTGAGACTTTTTAAAATGAAGTTATATTTTCACTTACGGATATTTTTAAACATTTTTGCTATACAATTCTTTTCTTGGTAATTAACGAATGAAAGCAAATGCTAGTAGTTTACAACTTTTGGAGGCGGGAGGTGGAGGGAAGGAGAGTTCTTGAGAGACAGCCAGTAAATAGGAAGTAACTTATTTTGAGAAAGTGTTTTCTATGTTGTAAACCATACTATGTAAAATTAGGTTACATTGCAGTCCTTGTTTGTCCACCTAAGATAGTAGCTTATTTCTTAAGCATTTAAAGAAGAATTATTGAAATCAAGTTTGAATTGATTTTAACTGTAGTTTAATAAAGTATAATACTTCTACTAAACCTGTTATTACCAGTTTTGATCTAGGGTGCTTGGAAATTAGTATAAAATTTCTTGTCACATCCTCCAAAGGTGAAGTCTGCTCTAGATGTTATTTATTAGATCATTTGTGGTCCTATTTTAACATTGTCTCATTTGCTCTGAAATCTATGGTGTTTTTAGATTAGTTTCTTTTTGGTGGGGGAAGGGGGCATGTAAATGACTATAAACCTCTAAAATAAAGAACTGTATTAGGATAAATAGTGGCAGTTCTAGAAAATTTGTTCTGCTTTCTCTCACTGAACTTGATTTGTGAATCAATTGCAGGAATTGTTAAAAAAAGTGAAATTTATTCCTGGATCAGCACTGAATGCCATGGTTGAAATGATGGACAGGCGGCCATATTGGTGTATATCAAGGCAAAGAGTTTGGGGTGTTCCAATTCCTGTGTTTCATCATAAGACAAAAGATGAATTCTTGATCAACAGGTAGAACTCTTTCTAAAATTTTCAACATTTTAAAGTGAGTTGTATTTTCTTCAAAAATGGAAAAATAGTGGACTATTGAAAACTCTTGATATATGTTAAATAAAATATTCTAAAATAGCTATCTTTTTTGAGGGGAGTAAAATATAAATTTCAGAAAGATCCTTTCAGATGGATGAAATTTTAACAAACTCTGGATTATTTTTTCAGTATTGATACGTAGAAGCAAAGACCGTGAATATTTTCCTATGAGAATTCATTATCCCTGACTGTGCCCTGTGCTGGGATAAGGTGTCAGGAGCCCAGAGATAAGCAGTGTTGAGTGGTGGAGCCCAGTATGTGATTTTTCTTCAGGAATTAGTGTCAGTCTTTCACTCCGAGTCTACGCTCCCTCTCAGTAGAAATGGCATTAGGTAATTGTATAGGTAATTTAAGAAACTATAATATAATTGAATGCACATAACTAACTCTAGTGATGATTACATTCCTAGTTATTTCTTTTTTCCTTAATTTTTTTTTTTTAATTTGGAAAGATAATACATGAACCTAGTGAACAATTCAGAGTAGAAAAGCTTATACAGTAAAAAGAAGATTGTTTTCCCTAATCATATACTAGACCCTTTTTTGAGGCAGTAAACAAGACTGACATGGTCCCTGCTCTTGATGAGGTGATAATCTAGCTAGTTTATCTTCTAGTAAATTAAGGTGGCTCTCAGTATTGTTGCTGTTATTAACAGATGTGGAAAGGGGAATATTAATCATTTCTTCTGCGAATACATCCTGGGTTATCATTTTTTTGGAGTAATTTTGTTTTGGACATTTTACTAAGTTATTCTAGACCATGAGCAAAGAGTTTGACTGTGTTTTGGTAAGTATTTTCACATTTCATCAGTTGAGGATTTAGTGAGAGTTTTGAAGGCATGGACGCCAGCAAGTAATGGAGAATTTAAGTAATGGAGAGATGACAGAGTTGAATGTCCTACCTTGGGGTTCATCATCATTTTTGTAAAAAGGTTCTGCTTTTCATTGTCAACATTATTAGTATTTCTTTAGGTGGTACTTTTGTGAATATATGCATTTTAGGTTTTTTTTAAATTGTTGACTACACTGTTGGTTTTTTTTTTTTTAAATTACCTTTAGCCAGTATTAGTTAGTTCTTAGTATCCTTGGTGTGAAGGTTCCTTTTCACTTTGAAATGTTCCTTGTATCACTGCTTCACCTTATGGCTGACACCTTATGGCAACATGGTTCAGAGGGAAGAACTAAAGGCTCTGCCTTGAACAAATATTGAACCCTAAAACAGCTCATTTGCTTCAGTTATAAAGGATATGGCATTTGAGTAGGGCCTGGAGGATTAGGTGGCAAATGGGGGAAGGTAGTGGGATTAGGAGCTGAGGACCCAGAGTGGGGAAAACATAGCATGTTTACAGGAACCATAATGGGGCTGCAGGTTGTGTGAGGGGAACAGAAAGATAAACACTTAAGAAAGATTGATTGGGGCAAATTGAAGTGAGTCTTAAATACCAGGCTAAGGAATTTAAACTTTTAAGTAGGCATGAAGAGTCACGGTATGTTTTAGGAAAAGAAACTAGAGGTTAGAGACCAGGAAGTGATTTTAAGGCTATTGCAATATTATTACAACTTGGAGCTAAGACTGTTTGGCCTAAATATTGTTGCATATGTTGTTCTTAAAATTTAGAGCTTGATCACATAAAAACTAATATCTTATTTCCCCTACTAAGAATTAAAGTTGAGATAAGTTTACACAAGAATTGCTTAAAATTCCACACTGGAGAGTTTTCTTTTAAGGAAACCTTTATAAGACGCTGCCATTGTTCCTCATTCTTTTCCATATTTAGAGAGCAGGATTTTTAGGGTGTTTCCTTGAAGTGATTCAAGTGGACCAATGTACGTATTAGTAAGTAGAGCAAGCTGGTTTATTTGACCATTATTTAATCACTACAATAAAATGGTACATAGATCGATTGGTCAGTGACCTAGGTGAAATAAATGTGAGCTTTGTCAGAGAAACAGAAGCAGATTTTCTTTAGGTATCATTTATGTTTTATTTACAGTCAATACATTTACATGGTATGTAACATTCTTTTCTGTGCATCTGCCGTTGTGTTGCTTGCATGGTGTAGTTGATTTCTGATGCTGAAGTCGCAGAGATATACAGAATATTGGCCTACAGAAATGACAGACAAACAACCATACTGTCTGTCAATTCATAGGTCATTTTCCTGTACACCATTTCTGAATAATGACTCTAATCCTCTTCCATTTTTGGTCCTTTAAGTGACATAACAGTTAATTTTTAAAAATGGATGTTAATTCTTTGTCAGTTTTTAAAGACGGCATGAAAGGCTGTCTTTTTTTTCCTCCTTAATCAAATGAGACTCAAGTGACCATAATTTTTTTTGTCTTTCTTGAATACGCCTCTACATTGAAGTGAGTTGGTAGCCATCAAAAGTAACAGCATCTCCACTGGAAATTGGTGCACAGTCCACATGGAGTTGCTGTTACAGTTGATGACCCCATTAAGCAGATCAGAAGTTTCCTTTTTTTTTTTTTTTCGCGGTACGCTGGCCTCTCACTGTTGTGGCCTCTCCCGTTGCGGAGCACAGGCTCTGGACGCGCAGGCTCAGCGGCCATGGCTCATGGGCCCAGCCGCTCTGCGGCATGTGGGATCTTCCTGGACCGGGGCGCAAACCTGTGTCCCCTGCATCGACAGGCGGACTCTCAACCACTGCGCCACCAGGGAAGCCCCTTTCTGCTTTTCTTGATGAAATTCTATAAATTCTCTCTTAAGGATACTAGTTTCACAGAAGAAAATCTTGATTTATTCATGTTCTGAATAAGCTGAGAGATGGGTAGATTTGAAACTCTGATGTTTAATTTTTATTTGAATTAATGTTCTCATTTGCACTTTGTATTTTCTCAAGAAATAATTCCATTTTTGACTTTAACATCATTGATCATTTTTCTTAATCTGTAATATAATGCCTTTATAATTTAGGTGGAAATCTATTACTAATTAATAAAACAAATACTTTTTAGCATAAAAAAGATAAAATGTAGAAACATTTGCCACCTAGGAAGGAAAAGAGGTTGTTAGTTAAATTGCTTTCATTTCAGACCATTTAATCAATTTAAGAGTATTAATGCAATAGTTAACATGCATTTAGGAAACTTAGCCCCCAAATTCTGGAAATTGTGAGAAATTCACTAGAAGCAGGCAAGGATTTTCAAGTTTGGATGTTAGCTTTAGCTACCTCAAATTTTTGCTCATGTTAATAATAATGACTTTTTGGTGAAAAAGTTTGATAATGTTCATCAAATAAAAATTTCTCCAAAATTGTTTCCTGTCATCTTCAAAACATGTATAGAATTAAGTTAAAAATAGAGCTCCCCCACATTTCATTGTGTTCTAGAATTAAACTTAGTAAATAAATATGAAAGATTTAGCCTCTTACCTCATTCTTATTCCAGTAACTTCCAGAAGAAAAGAATATTATAGTCCTTAATATTTTGGCTTTTATAAAGACGAAATACAGGAAAATGAAACGACAGCAACAGTTTGTTCATTACGTAGCAATCTTAATGCTGTTTAATTTCTGGTAACACGTTAAATAAGCTTCAGCCCAGTTGATAGCAAAGTTTAGAATGATTGGTTGGTGTTATAGTGGCTGGTACTACCTAGCGGATTTTCATGGATTGAAACCTAAGAAGGACACATAATGCGTGTGTTTAGATAAGGCCGTTGCGTAAAGTACAAAGTTTTATGATGGACTTACTGCTTTATGAAATACAGCATTAAGATGGAAGCATAGAGATTATGTAGTGATAAGTGGTTTCACCCACTTTTATCAACAGTAATTTATACGATCTTTAGGTTATAAGTTAACTGTGTGTTTGTGTTAAGTATAGGGTATAATTAACAAAGGGGGGAATTCTTACATTTCAAAAGACAAATTTTGACTACTTGTGTGTTTTGGAAGAATATTTAATATCACTAGAAATGCCCATAAAATTGTCTTAAAACTTTTTAAATCACCATCTCAGTTTTGTAATAAAAAATTACACTTCTAAGTATTTATCCGAAGGAAACAAAAGGACTAACATCTCTTGTACAAAGATATATGTGTGTGTGTGTATATATATATATATATCTGTAAGGATGTCTAATACAGTTGTTTATAAAGAAACGTAATTATATGAAAAAGAAGAAATAATTAAAGTCAATTCTGGAAGAATGAATAGGTAGCCATTAAAAATGGTAGCTTAGCTCTTAATGGTTGTGTATGAAAATCAAATAAATGTAGCCCATCCTGACATTTGGCTGTTTCTAAGTTTTTGCTAGTGCTATAATGAGTATCTTTTGAGCACTTGTGCAGCATTTACTTGTATATTTTATCGAAATTATCTTTTCAGATTTTGTTTGAATGTTAAATTTATCTTTATTTTGCAATCTACTATAGTTACCTCAAGTTTGGAGGTTATATGTGTTTTTTTATTGCAAATTTTGTTTTTAAAACTCTGCCACAATATTTTTAGGAGCATTCAGACCACCAGAGTACAAGTCAGAAGAAAGTTTTCACTTAGTGATACCAATTCCGTGCACTTAAATTTTGATTTGTTTGGATTGTGAGAATGTTTTTGTCTTTGAAATCTGCATTCTTATTTGTCATAAATTTTATTCAGTTTTTATACTCTGAGTTGTCTTTATTTTCCTGTTTTTAAAAACTTAAGTAGTATAGTTGTCTAAGATCTCAAAATAGAATTAAGTTACAGAAGATAATGCCCATTAAAGTATATTTAGTACATCATATTTTTATATTTCACAATAAAAAGAAAGGAAGCAAGTCTTGCTCTAAATATTAGTAGGAATTGGTCTATTAATGAAGCAGAGCTGCTTCTCTCCCCTCTTTAAAATGTTTCATATTTCTTTTCGATACACTGGAAAAAACATTTTTTGGGGGTCCAAATTCATCTGTATATGTCAGAAGGGACACAAATATAATGAGTCATATTTTTAGTAGTATGTAGTTTTATTTATGACAGCCTTTTTGAAACTAGATTTTTAAAAGCTACTACAGGATTATTTTCATTGGTGCAGTTAACATTGTATGGTTATGCCATTTTTAGTAAGTATTATTTAGGTAAACTAAAAAAAACAAAACCAAACTTTCCTCCTCACTGAAATAAGAGACCTTTATGAGTTAAAAAGTATATTTGCAAATAAGGTGTATATAATACAAGATTAAATTTCTTCTCATATTGAAATATTATATTGTATATCTAAGTGAACAACCTATATCTTTATAAGAAAATGTAGCAATTAAAACTTCAACTTTAGTTAGACTAGAGCTGGTTGACTAAACTTGGTAGGATTTTATAGTTGCCTTAATAACATGCCAGCTGCAAAATTGGAATCTTTGTTTGCTGTTGGGTATTTTTAGTTACAGACTCTCTAAGATACTTGAATATAGTTAAGTAATACTTAAAATATAATTCTGAAACTTCATTGAATTTATCTGCTATTTAGCGATATAAAAAAGAACTTAGTTTCATTAGAGTTGAATCAGGCGTTGTGAAACAGATATGTAAGTGTCATCTACAGTTGTTAAGGTTACTGACTACAATGTTAGGACTTTTTTAAGAATAAAATTTTTCACATAGCCTTTCTTCTCCCAGCTTTTCCGAATGTTCATAGAAACTGAAGCTCAGAAAAAAAAAAATGATGTATTCCTGTCAGTATCTAATAAGTTGCAGATAGCCTCTGCTCTCTGGACTTGGTGCCTGCTCTGTCAGCACACTAATCTCCCGAGACTCCCTGCTGCCCTGACTTGGTCTCTGGTTCACGCTTTCATTACACATGGGTAATAAGAGTCTTTTTGCCTTTGCTTAGCAAACCCCAGAGAAGGGGAGTGTGAGTTCACAGATACAGTGTTTGTCTTCATAAATGAGTTAGAAAGGCTGAATGGAGAAGTAAAAGCAGAATCAAGCCGTGATTTAGGAGACAGTTTCGAGGCCTGGCTTTTAGTTGTGTTACTTGCTTATTAGGCTCATGATTTAAGGAACCCCAAGGCACAGAACAGTTTATCTGTCAGTTTAGCTATAAATATGTTTTTTTATGAATCCAATTAGAGAGTGCTTGTAAAGTCCTTTTAAAATTACACACATAAATGTGTGTATATAATTTGTGGTATACACATAAATGCTTTTATTTATTTATTTATTTTTTGTGGTATGCGGGCATCTCACTGTTGTGGCCTCTCCCGTTGCGGAGCACAGGCTCCGAACGTGCAGCCTCAGTGGCCGTGGCTCACGGGCCCAGCTGCTCCGCGGCATGTGGGATCTTCCCGGACCGGGGCACGAACCCGTGTCCCCTGCATCGGCAGGCGGACTCTCAACCACTGCGCCACCAGGGAAGCCCAATGCTTTTATTTTGATTAATAATAATATTATTCTTAACGTCTCTACCTTATTTTCTAAATTAATATGAAATTTGAATGATTTTCCTTTATGTTTGTATTTTTTTATCTGTTTCTTTCCAACACATTTAAAGGTGCTTCACTGTTTTTATTTTACTATTTACCGAAAATTACAATCTAATGATAACATTGTAAAGATAGAAAGGCAGAATGAGGGGACTTCCCTGGCAGTCCAGTGGTTAAGACTCTGAGCTTCCAATGCAGGGGGCATGGGTTTAGTCCCTGGTCAGGGAACTAAGATCCCACATGCCGCATGAAGCGGCCAAAAAAAAAAAAAAGAAGGGCAAAATAAAAATGACACTCATATTTAGAATCTTTTTTTAGTGAAAATTTCATAATTGGTATGATATATGTGTATAAATGTACTTTGCTAGTATCTGTCTTTTTTTTAGTTCTAAGAGTAATAGCATTAGGTTTATTCAGATTTTCTATTACAGTATATTCATATTTTCTTAACTGATAAAATGTCCTGTGCAAACTATTAAAATAGTAATATGTAACTAAATATTGTCATATAACTAGGTTGTTATTGCGCAAAGTTTTTATGGTCTCTTGTCACAAAAGTTTATCTTTATTGTTAAAGTCCATCTGAAATGTGTGACTGTATTAGAAATATGGACTTGTGCCCATTTAAACATTCTTATTGTTCATAATTTCTTCAGAATAGATGTGGTAGCATTATACTTTTTCATTCTGTCCTTCATAGTGTAATCAACTTAGGTATTTTGGATATCAATTTGTAGAGCATATTTAATTTAAATGCCCATTTGATTTTTGTTTCCCACAACAATTTTTCATAAACACTTCATTTTATCTGAATTATCAGACCCAGAGAGGTTCAGTGATTTGCCATACATAGTCATGATTAATAAGAAGCAGATCCAGATTAAGAACTTAGAACTTTTCCTATCCACTCCTCCTTCCATTTCCATCGACTCTCATAGACGTACATTTTTAGTTACTTACATTAATGGAGTGTGGTAGAAAAGAGGATAATTGGAAGTTCGCTTTAGTGTATATACTTTAATCTCTAAATATTAATATGGATATGTGTTTTGGTAACTGGTTAACAAAATTAACTGTCTTAAGTTTCCTGACTTCAAAGAATCAGTTTATGGGACTTCGCTGGCAGTCCAGTGGTTAAGACTCTGTGCTCCCAATGCAGGGCACAAGGTTTGATCTCTGGTCGGGGAACTAAGATCCTACATGCTGCGTGGCAAGGCCAAAAAAACCCCAAAAGAATCAGTTTAAATAATAGCTAATGCTTATATAATACCTATTAATATGTGCCAGACACTGTTCTAGGCATTTTACATATAAGCTCAATTCATATCCATAATAGCTCTATTAATGATACTGTTATTATATGCATTTTGCAAACCAAGGTACGGAAACATTGAGTGCTTTGCCTAGGGTCACATAGCTAGTAAGTTATAGAGCCAGGAATTAAATGAAAGCTGTCTGGCTCTGGAGTCCATGTTCTTTTTTTTTTTTTTTTTAATTTATTTTATTGAAGTATAGTTGATTTACAATGTTGTGTTAATTTCTGCTGAACAGCAGAGTGATTCAGTGTATCACACTGAATTCTTTTTCATATTCTTTTCCATTATGGTTTATCACAGGGTATTGAATATAGTTCCCTGTGCTATACAGTAGGACCTTGTTGGTTATCCATTCTGTATGTAATAGTTTGCATCTGCTAATCCCAGACTCCTAATCCATCCCCCCTCTCCCCTTTGGCAACCACAAGTCTGTTCTCTGTGAGTGTGTTTCTGTTTCATAGGTAAATTCGTTTGTGTCATATTTGAGGTTCCACATATAAGTGGTATCACGTGGTATTAGCCTTTCTCTGTCTGACTTACTTCACTTAGTATGATAATCTCTAGGTCCATCCATGTTGCTGCAAATGGCATTATTTTGTTCTTTTTTATGGCTGAGTAATATTCCATTGTGTATGTGTACCACATCTTCTTTATCCATTCATCTGTCACTTTTCGAATTATAGTTTTCTCTGTATATATGCCCAGTAGTAGATTACAGGATCATATAGCAACTCTACATTTAGTTTTTTGAGGAACCTTCAAACTGTTTTCCATAGTAGCTGCAGCAGTTTACATTCCCATCAGCAATGTAGGAGGGTTCCCTTCTCTCCACACAGGGTCCATGTTCTTGACCAATATATTCTGTGACTCAGTGGAAAGCAACTAGAGGAAGTTGTAATGTCCATAAAGCTGTGATAATAACTTAAAAGTATATTATTCCTGTGAGAAAATTTAGTATAAGATTTTCCCTGAGTTTAATTTTCAGACAATTTATAACTGTGTATTTTATCTTCCCAAAGATAATGATCAATTTCAGTACTCATTTGTTATGCATTTATTGGCTTTCTGTTGTGTGTTAGGCATGTGTTAAATTTTACTGGATCATCTCATTTAGTTTGCAGTCATTCTGAGGAGAGTATCTAGGATCATTAAAATGCAAGTTCCACTACAGTGGGACTCTTATCTGCCTTGTTAACTGCTGTATCTCCAGTGTCTAGAACAGCGTCCAAAACATTGGAGATACTCAAATTATTTTTGAACAAAAATCGTACTATTCTTCTTAACAGAAGGGACGACCAAGACTTAGAGAAGTTTTAGTACTTGTGTGTGGTCATATATATAAAAAGTAGCCGAGTCAAGATATAAACCTGGATATCTGTTATCAAATATCAGATCTCAAAATCTGTGCTCTGGTACAGTATTGCCTCTTATACAGATGTATTTGGACTCAGTCCTATAAGCAGTGAGGGGGCACTGCAAATCTTTGAGAGGGGATTGGTGTGATAAAAGCAGTTTTAGGAGTGCAACTCTCTCAAAGATGTGTCATATAAATTAAATTTCATGTGTCATGTAGAGGAATGAGCATAGGGGAAAAGTCAGACCATTGCATCAATCTAGTATTGACGCAGTGAGGTTGGACTAATATTCTTTTATTTACTCAAAGAATAAATTTGAGTAATATTTCAAGGTAGAAACTGACAGAATGTGTTGGCTTAATTTGAGCAGAAATTGGAGGAGGTAGATAATTAGCAGGTTTTGAATATAGGTACTTGGATAGAAAATAGATTGATAGAAACAGGGAACTCAGTAACTGAAATAGGGACATCAGGAGAAGTCGTTTTTGTTTTTGTTTTTCTTTTAAGGGCTCCATATGATCAATTTTATTTTATTTTATTGAATTTAAGATGACAGCAGGAACTAAGTAAGCAAGTAACTGAAGATAATACCACTAAATTTGGGGGAAAAGATAGGAAAAAATACCCTGCATATTGGGATAAATATCCTGCAGATAGGGAAAAAGTACTACTGTTTCTTAAATTTAAAATATTAGGTATTAATCACAATAATTAAGTGAACAATTCTACTTTGTTCCCCCTAAAATAGCCAAACTATTGAGCATATTATTAAACTAGTGGAGGAACATGGCAGTGATATCTGGTGGACTCTTCCCCCGGAGCAACTTCTTCCAAAAGAAGTCTTATCTCAGGTAAATTTCTATTCGTATTTAACAGCCTTTGTTATGTATTGCATGATTTAATGACAACACGAGATTCCCTGGGAGTTAAAAAGTAGTTATGTTATCGTGTCAAGTGCATGAGTTTATTCATCTTAAATGAGGAGCCAGTGCAGTTTGAGAGTAGACATTTTTATTTAGCTAGAGAAGCTGGGTATATAGTGTAGCAGTAGAGTGTGAGGGATATTTGCTGTCTCACTGAGGGCCAAGATTGATTTTAACTGCTTTGTTGGCTGAGCAGAGAGAGGCACTTGTGACTTTGAGGGAACAGTGCCTAACATTGGTATATCAGGACTTTGTAGGACATGAATTCGAGTTAACTGATGGCATCACATGTTGAAGAATCCAAATTGGAAGATTATCAAGAAATAAAAAGTTTGTATTTCCATTAGTAAATGTATAATTAAGTGGCCACAATCACTTTTACATGTAAATGAAGCAGCTGTACGTAATTGCAGAATACTTAAAAATGTCTGAAATTTCATTTTAAAATGTGAATTTAATGGTTGTATTTCATTTTCTTAAGACCTTTTTGGGTATTAATTGTAAATGTTGTCATGGCTGTGTAATTAAAATGTTTTTACATTATCTTACTAGGTTGGTGGTCCTGATGCTTTGGAGTATGTGCCAGGTCAGGATATTTTGGACATCTGGTTTGACAGTGGAACTTCATGGTCTTATGTTCTTCCAGGTAATTTAAAATAGTAGATTAAATACCAATCAAGCAGTTTTGAAAATAAATAAATGCTATCAGAAGAAATCTATAATCAAGAACTCTTTTTTTTTATGCTTTATTTGGAAGTACATCGGCTATAATATAATATAATTTTAGATCTGGAAGAGCTATTGGATCTTTTAATCATTTTAAAAAAATGATTAAAAATCATTTAATCCAATGCTTTCTAAACTTTTCTTTTTCCATTTGAAATTTTTATATAGAACCACAATATATAAGATTAGTAAAAATGGGAATTTTCTTCCTCCTCTCGGTCAGCTCGTTCTCCTTGACCCCAAGGCCCTCAGTTCTGTAAAACAAAGTTTGGAAATCACTGAAATAGCCTGACCCAATCATTTTTCAGAAGAGGAGATGAGATTGGATTAGGGTCCAATTAGGTGATGGTTACATAGCTTAGTGTCAGGCTAGAAGTCGGGTACCCTGCTTTCTGGTTCTCATTCGTCTGTACTCTGTTACCTTCTCACAGCTTTACCCCTGTCTATGCAGACAGCTGACTAATTTCTACTTCCTCACAGTTAGGGGAAGCTTTTGACTCCGTGGATAAAAAGGGAGGCGAGATTGGGCAGGAATTAGAAGGGAGTAGTAGCAGGCACACAGAGGACGTGTTTAGATGTGAGAAGATACCTTCAAGGATACTAAGTGAGAAGCTAGAAGTGCAATGAAATAGAGCTTGTCCCCACTGTGAGGTTAAAGACCGGGATGAGGTGCCAGGGAAGCAGCGCTGCATCAGACAGGTCCTCACATTGCTGCTGAGTGCTGGCTTTTACCCAGGAGATCCTGTTTGCTTTCTGGAGCAAAGGAATGTGGGAAAACAGCTTGCCTGTTCAGCTGACCATTGTTAAAGGGATGAAGAGGGATCGTGGTCAAGTTTTACCTGGGGTATACTTCTGGTAGTAGGCCTCATTACTGAGAGGACAGCAATGTGATTCCTAGCAGGTAAATGCTAGGAATGCTCTAATTGGGCCTTTCTTTCAGCATAGGAAATTTGAAAAGCAAAATACACAGAAATTCATGCTTACTCTGTATTATAGCTAAACTGTACATAAAAATTCATAATGATCTAATATAATTTTTATAATATTGTATGCAGTAATTTTCAGAATTATTATTTCATACGTTTCTCCCACCATACTCAAGAGAAAATATTGCCAGTTTAGGTACTTTGTTTTCCTAAATTATATTGAAAATGTCGGCAGATAACACTACAGAAGGTAGGTAGGTGGGTTAAATAGTGTTATGTTATAAACAGGAAAAAGAGTTACCTCCTACCACATTTGGGGCAGCATCCTGAATTTCAAAATAGAATAAATATGCCATATGTGAAATAGTGCTTATAAAGTATATTTCGAAGTTCATTAGCTGCTTCAGCCTTGGTGAGAATTGCTGCTACTGGCATTGTTGCTTTTTAATTTCTAAAGTGGTTTTATGTTACCAAGTGCAGCACGTGCAAATTATACGTGGAGCCATTGACTGTTAAACTGTGTGAAAATTGTCATTAAAACCTATCTGTGCTGCTGTTGGTGGTACAGATAGAGTTTAGTTGTACTATTTCAAGTTTGTTCTTAACCAAATATTTGACAGTGACAGAAATAGTTTATCAAACGAAATTAGTGGTAAAAATGCACCTAATCAGTAAATCATTTTTTCCTTCCATGTCATATATAGCTAATTAATTCAAAGAAAGAAAATCGTTTTGCCATTTAAATGTGTGTTGCATGCATAGGAGGATGCCAGAACATAAGTAAACTATCTTCACAGATACACAAACCCTATTTTTTTTATTTTATTTCATTTTGGCCGTGCTGTGCGGCTTGTGGGTTCTTAGTTCCCCGACGAGAGATTGAACCCGGGCCCCCGGCAGTGGAAGTGCTGAGTCCTAACCACTGCCCCACCAGGGAATTCCCACAAACCCAATTTTAGACTATAGTTTCTACTTTTTTACTGAGATCTTATATTCCTCTTCCTCAAAAAAAAGTAAAAAATAAAATAAAAATCTTATGAGATTGATCAGTAACAGATTAATTGGTTTATATTTCATCCTGTTTTCCTCCCTTTTCTTCTTTCATAATAAAAAATTTCAAAAGATAGGCAGAAAGAATGAGGTGGGAAGGAGTCCAGATACTAGGTGAATTCATAGTTCAAAAAACCATAAAGCAAAGGTGATTTTCCTTTAAAAAACAAAACAAAATGAGCAGTCATCTACTTTCCTGGGAAGGCTTATTGTACTTTTCATTCTCAGATGGCTTGTATCAAGTCTAATATGAAATGATTCAATGTCTGCATGTTTCCTTGAGAGTGTATTATTGCAAAGTAAAATCAGCTTGATTTTGAGCTTAATTTTAGATACCAGTCTTCATCAGTATCTACTAATGTTTAACGAGTTGAATTTGGTGATTACATAGCATACATATCTAGTTTTACTTTTTGGTGACAGATTTTATGGCAGTGAAAGATTTCGCTTCTGTTTTCACACCAGGTCAAGTACCTGGTGAGTTCTTTGTGAGTTTCACTGTGAGTGAGTTCAAGGTCAGTAAAACTTAAGAAATTGAAACTTGAACACTTTCTGAAAGGGAATGGCATTTAAAGTGAATTAAATATAAGTAATAAGTCATATCCATATTTCTAAAACATTCCTTAAATGTTAACCAAAGATATTAATTATTGCATTGATTTAAAACTAATTAATATTTAAACTTTTTAATAAATAGCTTTATTTTTTTGAAAAAATTTGTATAGATGATCTTATTTACAAAGCAGAAATAGAGACACAGATGACAACTTATGGATACCAAAGGGGAAAGAAAGGGGGTGGTGGGATGAATTGGGAGATTGGGATTGACATATATACACTGTTGATACTATGTATGAAATAGGTAACTAATGAGAACCTACTGTATAGCACAGGGAACTCTACTCATTGCTCTCTGGTGACCTAAATGAGAAGGAAATCCAAAGAGGGGATATATGTACAGCTGATTCACTTTGCTGTACAGTATAAACTAACACAATATTGTAAAGCAACTATACTCCAATAAAAATTCTAAAAAATAAAACGAATTAATGTTTAAAATTTTTTAAAAATAGAAAAGTAGAATCCATACCCCTTGAACCCCTTCCCCACAGCCTTCCCATTATCAGCATCCCATGCCAGGGTGGTCTATTTGTTACGTTCGATGACCCCACGTTGACAAATCATTATCATCCAGGGTCCATAGTTTACATTAGAGTTCACTGTTGGTGATGTACATTCTGTGGGTTTTGACAAATGTATAATGGCATGTATCAAACAGAATAGTTTTATGGCCCCCCAAATCTTCTGCTCCACCTTTTCATCCCTTGTTCCCTACTAACCCCTGGCAGCCACTGATCTTTTTACTGTCTCCATAATTTTGCCCTTTCCAGAATGTGGTATAGTTGGAGTCATACAGGATGTAGCCTTTTCACTTTGGCTTCTTTTACTTAATAATATGTATTCAAGGTTCCTCCATGTCTTTTCATGGCTTGATAGCTCATTACTTTTTAGTGCTGAACAATACTTCATTGTCTGGATATACCACAGTTTATCCATTCACCTGGTGAAGTAATTAGTGTTTTAAAATATTTATTCTACATCATTTCTGATTCTTTTTAACAGGTAAATAACTTGAAGTAGAGAAAAGAGGTCATTTTTTGAAACAGAAACTTAGATTTACAAATAAGTTTTTTTAAAAGTTACCTGTTTAAGGACATATACAGTACTAATAGCTTAATTTCAAAAATTAATGATTATTTTTAGCAATTATTTTTTGTTTAAATTATTTTTAAATGTATGTATATTAAACAGTAGTTTTGCCAAATGTTTGTGCTGGTTTTACAACCTGCCTTCTTAGTTCAATATAATAATCTTGCTCAAAATTCATCAATTCAGCAAAATTATACCAATTTAGTAATGAAATTGTAGATTACTCAGTTTTTTGCGAATTCCTCTTTGATAGTAATTTTTTAGCAGTTGGTTTATTCTTTAAATTTTTACCATACCTAAATCACAGTCCTAGAGGTATTGAACAGTTGTTTCCTCTAAACTTGAATCTTTACTTTTTTTTTGGCTGCGCTGGCAACTTGTGGGATCTCAGTTTCCTGACTAGGGATTGAACCCGGGTCACAGGAGTGAAAGCCTAGAATCCTAACTACTAGGCCACCAGGGAATTCCTACAATTTTCATAAGAGCAAAAGTTATTGTAAAGAAATACTAACTTTTTACCACATGGTTAATCGCTACTTTTCCTGGAATTTTAAGACACCAAACATACTATGCCTCCATAAGAAGGTTCTAAATTTTTCTTTCACTAAAAGATCTATGCAGGGGCTTCCCCGGCGGTCCAGCGGTTAAGACTCCACACTTCCAGTGCAAGGGGCACAGATTTGATCCCTGGTTGGGGAACTAAGATCCACATGCTGCCAAGAAAATATTAAAAAATAATGATAATAATAATAAAATTACAAAAAAATCTATGCAGGAAGGAAAAAGGATAAAAAATAGGCAGAAAAAAAGCGGTACCGTTTCTCCCTCTTGTACACTGCTAGTGGAAGTGTAAATTGGCACAGCCCTACCAGAAGGGGTTTTCACATTATGCGTCAAAAGCTTTGAAGTAGTTTTCTGTCTTTGGACTGAGGGATTCCACTTACAGGAATCTGTTCTGTAGTATAGAAGTAATCAGATCTGGATGAAAAATTATGTGTGAAGATATTCATTACAGTATTATTTCAAATAGTAAATGACATTGACCAACAACCCAATGTCCATCTGTAGAAAAATGGCTGAAGTGATATGGCATACATTCATATGATAGAATG
This sequence comes from Leucopleurus acutus, assembly GCF_964270905.1. NCBI lineage: Eukaryota > Metazoa > Chordata > Mammalia > Artiodactyla > Delphinidae > Leucopleurus > Leucopleurus acutus. The sequence goes on from NC_139143.1 coordinate 18,799,450, forward strand.
ATATGCCTCCATTAAGTCATGTTTTTGAACATTTTTTGAACATTAAATGGTCATGGGAAAGTATTATTTAAGGGCGTGTTAAATTTTTAAAAGTGCAGAATACAAAGATGTAGGATATTTACTCATGTAAATATTGGTATGCATAGACAAAATAGTGGAAGGAAATATGCTGAAATAAAGTGATTATCTCCGGGTATCGGGAATATATGTGATTTTATTTTCTTGAACTTTACTGTTTTACAAGTTTCTTAAAGTGAGAATGTGCTTTTTGTTGTGAGAAAAATATTAAGCATTACTAAAAATAAACTTAATAGAACAGAAAATAGTCCCAGTAATTAATTATATGAGGTTGTTAAATGATTCTACAGTATACCAGCACTTGAGTTTGACTGTGGTTCGTATTACTTACCATCCAAGACTAAACTTCTCATCTTCATTTTGAAAGTTCCTATAAACTTTATCTTTTCATTTCTTACTCAGTGCTTTGCTACTCCAAAACTTCCCCACCTCCATCTTTTTCTTCTGGTTTCATACACCATCGTGGCAGGCTCTTGTTTGCAGAAATTTTCTAGGGTTACACTTCCTTTTCCAGAATGATATTTTGCTCCTTACCCAATTCCAGTAATTCAACATATATGAGAAATGAGAAAGACACCAAGACTTTACCCTTAATATGAATTAGTTGTTTTGTTGTGCTATTATTAATGGCCTGATTTTATTAGGTACAACATGTGTTTCTAGGACAGAATCAGAGACCATGTATTTTAAAAGTAATTTAGTATACCTAATCACATTTTTGCAAGTATTCCTTCATATAAAACTGTTTGAAAAAATATACCATCAGCAACTATCAAGTGCTCTTTATGATGTATCTTAATAATAATTAACATTTACTGAGTATTTACTATGTCCTAAGCATGTTATATTACGTGTTTAATCTCTAAAACAACCTTGTAAGTAGATTTTGGTGTTATCCTTATTTCAGTGAGGAAGAAATGGAAGCATGGAAAGGTTATGCTAAGGCCCCATGGGTAGTAAGCACCACAAACAGGATTTGGACCCAGGCAGTCTGAATCTAGCCACTGTGCAGTCTTCAAATTGCTTTTATTCGGCATAGTGTAAGTCCTTAGGCAACAGCCAGCTTTCTTAAAACTAAAAATTTTAGAGCTGGCAAAGATTTTAGAGATTATTTAAACCCTTTGTTTTTTTAGGTGTGTTAATCAAGGCTTGGAAGCTATGATTTATTTCTCCAAGATGACAGAACGTTAGTTGGATTTCATGATTATGGACTGTCATTTCATTAGGCCAGAAGTAGGTATTTTCTGAAGAAATGAAAATTTCTTGGGAATACTTCCTGCTATTTCATTTTCCACTTATTTCAGAGAAGGATTTCCCCTAGTATTCTGTTATTAATCTTCTCATTAATTATTGCTACATCCAAAATGTGGTCTCCAGTAGGAAGTTAACATTTTGGGTGGGATGGGGTTTAAGTACTGGTATTGTAAAAGTTTAAATGGTTACAGATCGGTAGAGGAAGAAGGAAAGTAGGATATAGATGTAACATTCTAGATGTTGAGGATAAAATTTTTGTTCTCATGGCATAGGCATTTATCATTTTATATTATCCTAGGCTTTCCTAACTACATAGACTAGGCTAACCTGTGTTTTCACCCTGATAACAACATAGTTATTTCTTGTTTAACAGAAAATCTACCCTATTGGCTATCATCTCCAAGAGGGCAGATAGCACAGTGCCTGCTAGGTGCTTGATAATGTTAGTTGAATTTAACTAATTTAATGTTTGATTACATTATTTCAGTTTTGTCTCCCACCTTCACCCAGATACTCTTTGTCACATAAGGATTACAACACTGAATCTTCAATGTTAGGACATAAGAGCAAATCACCATCATTTTACAAATAAAAAGGGATTGTGGGGGTTTCTTAGAGTTCTGAGTTTAGGTTTAAAATATGGAAGTAATCTTCCCCAAAGACCTCATGCTCCTGTTTTTGAAAACCATTTTTATTCTGAAAAGTCACAGAATAGTATAAAGAAGTACATACCTTCACCTAGATTTTCCATAGTCAACATCTGGCCACATTTGCTTTATATATATTTTTTCTATATGGGTATATAAACAAACTTTATTCTGTACAATTTAAAGGTAAGTTGCAGACTTGATGCTCTTTTATCCCAAAATATTTCAGTGTGTTTCCTAAAAACATGGACAGTCTCTTGTATAACCAATATGAACATCAAAATCAGGAAATTAGCACTGATTCCATACTGTTACCTATCTATAGATCTTACTCCAATTTCACCCAGTAATGTCCTATATGGGAAAAGAAAAAAATAAATAAAAAGTGGTCTAGACCCAATCTAGGATCTCATGTGACATTTAGTTATCTCTTTAGTCTCCTCATTTTGTCCTTGTCTTTCATAAACTTGACATTCATGAAGGTACAGGTGGTTTATTTTGTAGAAGATAGTACCTCGGTTTGGGTTTCTTTGACGTGTTCTCATGGTTGGATTTAGATTGTGCATTTTCGGCAGAAATATCACAGAAGTGATACTGTGTCCTTTTCAGTGCATCATGTCAGAAGTCACATGATGTCTTTGCTGGTGATGTTTAACTTTGATCACTTGCTTAAGGTGGTGCCTGCCCATTTTCTCTTGCAGGGTTACTCCTCCCCCACCCCCATCTCCCCATCGTAATTGTTATTATACGTACAGTTGACCCTTGAACAACGTTGGTAGGGGCACCAACCCTCCCTGCAGTCCAAGTCTAACTTCATAGTTGGCCCTTCATGTTTGTGGTTCCACATCCATGGATTCAGCCAGCGGCAGATCATGTAGCACTATAGCACGTATTTAGTTAAAAAATTCCGGGTGTAAGTGGGCACTCACATTTCGAACCAGTGTTGTTCAAGGGTCAACTGTATCTTGTAGAGAGATACTTTAAGACTGTGGAAATATCCTGTTTTCTCACCAGATTTTCACCTAGTATTTAAGCGTCCTTGATGATTTTTGACTGAAATGATCATTACTTATGATGTTTGCCAAATGGTCCCGTATTTTGGATTTTTAACTCTTGAATCAACTGTTGTTATTTGTTGAATGCTGAAGTAGCTCTCAAGCTTGGGTACATATATGTTCTAACGAATTTGAGGCTAAATTATTTGTACGGCATTTTTTTTTTCTTTTGCCATGTTTTTTCTTAAAGACTTAATTTTTTAAGAGCAGTTTCAGGTTCACAAGACTTAATTTTTTAAGAGCAGTTTCAGGTTCACAGCAAAATGAAGAGGAAGGTGCGGAGATTTCCCTGTACCCTCTGCCCTCACACAGGCAGTCTTCACTGTTATCAAGGTCCCCCACCAGAGTGGTACATTTGTTACAATGGATGGACCTACCTTGACACATCATTATCATCCAAAGTAGATAGTCTACATTAGGGTTTACTGTTTGGACAAATGTATAATGACATGTATCCATCATCATAGTATCATTTGGAGTATTTTCACTGCCCTAAAAATCCTCTGCACTCTGCCTGCTCATTCCTCCCCTGCCCCGCCACCAACCTCGTGCCTCAACCCCTGGCTCATAGGGCTTTTTTATGCTTTGCCCATCTTTTGACTGGGTCGTTGTCAAATTAGAAGTTAATAACTTGCCCTTTATAAGACATTTTTTCCTAATTTGTTTAATATCTTGGTTAAGTGCATATGCTCCGTGGCCAGATGGTCTACATTTAGACTCTTTGTCTACTGCTTACTGTCTGCATAACCTTGGGCAAGTTATAAAATCTCTCAGTGTCTCACTTTCCTCATCAGTAAAATGGGGATAATAATAATATCTTTCTAGAGTTACTATGAGAATTAAATGACAACATATAAAGTTATTGGATACTTAGCAAATAATTGTTGAATTAATAAAAATAGTTTATTTTCATAAAAGATTTAACTGGAAATATTGATATTGGTAGTTAATATGAATCAGTCCCTAATTTAGATAATATTTTAGTTATCTGTGGTTTAGGAGATCATACTCCAAGGTTTATTTTCTTCATCTTGATTAATAAATTGGCAGTGAGGGTAACAGCCCAAGTGAATGCAACCTAGCCATTGGGTATAGCATGACGCAAGCAATAAGTAACATGATTACTTTTAATATTTTAATACCTTGATAAATATTCATTTCCATTTTCCTATTTAATTAACTTAAATTTGTTTTTTCATATTTATTTTTGAGGTACTGACCAAAGAGCAGATTTGTACATGGAAGGAAAAGACCAGCTTGGGGGTTGGTTTCAGTCTTCCTTATTAACAAGTGTGGCAGCAAGAAATAAATCACCTTTTAAGTAAGTATTACACCTGAGCTAAACAAGTCAGCACACGGTTGAGTATTTCTACTGAATATTCGCCAGTGTGTGAAGCACTGTACTGAATAATATGTATGTGATAAAACACTGCCCTTAATTAATTAGCTTATAGTCTGCAGTCTCAGGAGAGAAATAGGTTTGAAGTAAAAAAAAAAAAAAAAAAAAAAAGGAGACAAAAATGGAGCCAGCAGTACAAAGAAGCCTTGTCACTTCAATACAGGTCATAATTCCTAGAAGAGGTAAAACCGGCATTGACTAGAGTAGTGGAGAAACCCACACGATGGATGTGGAGAAGGATATTCTAGCTTGACTGAGGACAGCCTCAGTCAGATACCCTTACATTTGTAATTTCCACAAGTGGCTAATGGATGGAAAGATTTCTTTAGTGAATTTTATTAAATTAGGGATTCTTATTTAGTTACAGAGAATAGCTTTTCCTTATTCAAATATGTGAATGGAGGTTCTAATCAGAAAGATTCTTTAATAGCTTAAGATTTTTGCTATCTTAAAGTGAAAACCCATCTCACAGTTTGCATGTTTTATGTCTCTTGTATAACATGCTTTTAAAAGTTGATAGAACAGCAGATATATATTTCTCTCAAATTGTCCTTTTGAAGATAATTTTTTTTTAAGACATACTTTTTCCTGGTTAGTTTTAATGATCAAAATCAGTACATAATAGATGCTCAGGAGATAATTGTTTAGTGAATGTAAACATAAAAATTTTGTGTATAAGAGAGCTTACTATTTATCAGGATAAACAAGTAGCTGAGAATCAGACTTTGAAGAAAAGTTTTCATACATAATTTGTCAAGAAAAAAGATTTTTATGTCAAACTAAGTTACTCTTTTTAAGCTGTGAGTCATCTTCAAAAAGACCATCATCATTGTGTTCATTATTATAATAGCTAATTTGTCTTCTTAGGACAGTGGTTGTTCATGGATTTACCCTTGGAGAAAAGGGAGAAAAGATGTCCAAGTCTCTCGGGAATGTCATTGATCCTGATGTTGTCATTAATGGAGGACAAGTAGGTGGTTCCCTAAAAATTCATTTTATTTTTAAGGCTAAGTTGGCAGCCAGAACCCTTAATATAGTTACTTCAATGTAAAAAAAAAAAAACAAAAACCTCACAAAACTATCTTTTATACTAATAGCAAATGCTTTACCATGTTTTAAATCTAGACTCTCAAATGATATGTGATTTTTTTCTTTTGTTTTGAAAAAGGGCAGGGTTGGGATTGTGGCCCTTTTGACTCATTTCAGGTCTGAATCTCCAGTTAGGTCCTGAGCCATGCTATCCCTCTTTTAATTGTCTGAACTTTAAAACTTTATAAACTGTAGTTTTACAGTTAAACAGAAACAGTATAGGAAAAAAATTAGATCACATCTTCTAAATGCATGTTTCAGGGAATTCCCTGGAGGCCCCGTGGTTAGGACTTGGCGCTTTCCCTGTGGGGGCCCAGGTTCGATCCCTGGTCAAGGAACTGAGATCCCGCAAGCCATGCAGCCATGAATAAATAAATGAATGAATGAATTAATGTTTTATTATTATATTCTTGGAAATGATACACTTTAAAGCAAGTCATTAATGAACATCAGTCTGGGGTTGCTGATACTTTGGTTTATTTTGGAGTTGCTTTCAGAAAAGAAATCCCTTCTCTTATTTTACTCCCTTGGCTTTTTACTGCCCTCCTAGTGTCCAGTAATCAACTCTCTTTGTCGGAGTAGCTTGGGAATATTGCGAGGGAAAAGCAATCCTTCCCCTCCCCCGGCCCGCTCCCCCATCACAGACGCATCTGGGCCAGTACTCTGTCCACCTGCTGTAGTGGCTGTTTACAGACATGACAGGAAACCATTGAACAAGATTGCAGGCCGAACTCTCCCTTTTTCCAGTTTTGTTGTTGTTTTAGATTCAGCCTGATCTCTGAGATCATTAGCCCTTATTTTGTTACAGTACGGTTATATTTTATGCTTACATTTTGCTCAAACATTTCTAAATAGGAGTGTTACCTAAAGCCTCTGTTCACCAAATTGTAATCGAAAGCCATTTATATGTTTATATGTTTTTTTCCCTCAATGAAAAGGATCAAAGCAAAGAGCCTCCCTATGGTGCTGATGTCCTTCGCTGGTGGGTCGCTGAGTCCAATGTCTTCACTGAAGTGATAATTAGTCCATCTGTACTGAATGCTGCCAGAGATGATATTAGCAAGGTCAGAGTCACTACTCTTTCTATTATGTACTATTCCCGAATGAAAAGTTTACTGAGTCATTGTTAAAAAAAAATGAGGCACATTTTTGTTGGCACTTCACAACTGAATGAAAATGAGTTCTCCACAAGTTATGGAGCTTTTAAAAATATCCTGTGCTAATTTATTTGTTTAAAAACAGTAGTAGTAATGCTGATAATTTTATACACTGTCTTTTTATATTTTAATATAATATGAAATTATACTAATTTTGTATACTTTTTATGTGCTCAATGACTGTGCACATTTATTCCATTTATTTTTACCTACACAACATTCTTAGCGACACAGATGAACAAACTTAGGCCACTGAAAGGCGATTTGCCCTTAGATTTTAAAGAAATATAATGAAAATTCAGTTTTTATGTGTAAAGTACAGTGGTTGTTTCTGCAACTGAGCTTTTGAAATGAGAGTTTTTCTGCATTTGTAGTCTTATTATAGGAATGATATAACAAAGTATCCCATTAAGAAAGTAACATGAGTTGGATAAAAATTATAAAGAAAATAATTTTTCAGTAATAATTGAAGGACTCATATATTGTTTGACTGTATATTTTTTTCCTCAATATTTATAGCTTAGGAATACACTCCGCTTTCTTTTGGGAAATGTGGCTGGTTTCAACCCAGAAACAGATTCTATCCCTGTTAACAATATGTATTTCATAGACCAGTATATGCTACACTTACTGCAGGATTTAGCAAACAAGGTAAGTGTGCATTAATAAGCTTTTGGAAATAGCACAGTTGTATGTTGAAATTTGGGTTGTACACGAGTGGAGCATTCCTTGTTAGAAATAGTATCTAAAAGCACTAAAAAAAGTTATACTTGGGCTTCCCTGGTGGCGCAGTGGTTGAGAGTCCACCTGCCGATGCAGCGGACACGGGTTCCTGCCCCGGTCCAGGAAGATCCCACATGCCGTGGAGCGGCTGGGCCCGTGAGCCATGGCCACTGAGCCTGTGCGTCCGGAGCCTGTGCTCCGCAACGGGAGAGGCCACAACAGTGAGGGGCCTGCGTACCGCAAATTTAAAAAAAAAAAAAAAAAGTTGATAAATTCCACATGGTCCTAGGTTGATTAGGTATGAAGTCTTATGATTTCTTTCCTGGTCTCTCAAAAGACTACAGGAGTACCTGGTGGCAGCAGTAGGCACAGGCCTCCCCTCAGACCACATTTTTCTCTTGAAATCAGTTCCATGTAGTTCTTTAATAGGAAGGAATAAAATAGAGTTGTACTTTATTTAACTGCAGAAGTATAGAAATATACATCTCAAAAGTATAGAAATAACTGAAATGATGATTCCTATGTTGTCTTATAAGATATCCTGTCATATATAAACACAAATATTTTGTGTTTTCTCAAAAATTAAAATTGCTTCCACATACCCTTAAGAGTTGTACATGCAGATTTTCGCCCAATTTGACTTTTCAGGCATAAATGAAGGAACATTGGTAACTTAAACTCTTTGCGGTTTTAAAATAGTGTGGCTTCATCATTTAAAACCTGATCTTTTCATTTGGTGTGTGTTCTTTTGTAGTTTTCAGGGTAGACTATTCAGTGTTTTCTGAGGATGGTGACTTTCATATCCAGAAATGACGTTTTAAAGATCCTTAAGTGCTCTCGCGTTTTGCTGGTTTTGTATTTGTCTGCCTTTGAAACATATTTTGAAAAGGAACATATTTTGCTCATGATGACTTGCATTTTTATTTGCTTATCCCAGCTTCCGAATTTATTTTGGCTTTGTTCCCTAGATTACCGATGCATATAAGCAGTATGACTTTGGAAAAGTTGTTCGGCTATTACGAGCATTTTATACCAGAGAACTCTCCAACTTTTATTTCAGCATAATCAAAGATAGGTATGTATGACTGAATATTGAAATACTCAGCAAACACTGCTTGAACGTCTGCGCTGCCTGGCAGATGTTGGAAAGCAGAGGCGAGCAAGAGGGGCTGCCCTGTACCGTTATTAAGAAGTTGGGTTCTTGAGTCAAGTCTGATTAGGAAGTTTCATCCTGTCACTAGCTTTATGAGCTGAGGCAACTTATCCTATAATCTCAGTTTTTTAATCTGTAAAATGGTGACGATAATACCTGTCTCAGAATGTGGAAATGAAAAGATACAATGTAAGTCATGTGCTGAATGCTGTGTTTGACAGAGTAAGTGCTCAGTAAGTACTAGCTGTGAATATGAGGTAGCGAACGTACTGCTTGTCCTCAGGAGTTTGCTGACTTTGAGGGGGATATTTCTCAGAGAGAAGTATTCAGCCAGTTATTAATATAATGACATTGTATAACATCAGCGATACCCTTTTAGAGGCAGGCTTGGTGCTGTCTTCATGTTTTGCTCCAGAATGCAGGCGACACGGTGTGACTCTTATGTGTGACAGTAACTGAGCCAGTGTGAGGTGTCAGCCGCAGTCTATCAGCACCTCAGGGACCTTCCACTGGGACTGTAACTCCCAGTCCTTCCCTTGACACACTGAGAGGGTCACAGGGGTGGGGAGTCACATTTTTAAATACCTTCAACTAACATTAATTTTCCTTTAACACAGTTGTCTAGATTCTAGCTGTTACTGATCGGAAAAACAGAATTGGACATAGCGTAGGTATGAGAGTTTTTGAGGAGGTGGGCACACTTGGAAGGCATAGAGGATGTTATCAAAAAGGTTGTATGGGGCTTCCCTGGTGTCGCAGTGGTTAAGAATCCGCCTGCCAGTGCAGGGGACACGGGTTCGTGCCCCGGTTCGGGAAGGTCCCACATGCCGCGGAGCGGCTGGGCCCGTGAGCCACAACTACTGAGCCTGCGCGTCTGGAGCCTGTGCTCCGCAACGGGAGAGGCCGTGACAGTGAGTGGCCCCCGCTCGCCGCAACTGGAGAAACCCCTCGCACAGAAACAAAGACCCAGCACACACAAAAATAAATAAATTTTAAAAAAAAAGTTGTATGATGGAATATTTTATCCTTTAATTAGAAGACGTTGGAGCCATAGGCTTAGGCACTGTCAGAATGAACTCAGCCTGAGGCAGATCCCATCTTGGCAGTCATCGTGTACAAAGTGTTGTCAACCGCTCAATAAGTTGTTCTTCAACAGGCTTTATTGTGAAAATGCAGATGATCCCAAACGACGCTCTTGTCAGACTGCATTAGCCGAAATTTTGGATGTAATGGTTCGTTCTTTTGCTCCCATTCTTCCTCACTTGGCTGAAGAGGTATTCCAGTACGTACCTTACATTAAAGGTAAGAAATACTTGATTTGTTCTCTGAATGAGAAAGACCCTGGCTGAGGGTGCAGCTTCTCATTTTATCTACTTCACAAAAGAGGCACTTATTCATCTACAGTGACTGTTTTGTGGCCTTTTGCATCTCGATCATTTAGTAGTTTCTGCACCTGTGTGTGGAGTAGGATGAATTTCAGCGTGGTCTTCATGCCACCTTAAAGTGCTTTCTGAAATGTATTAGCAGCTTGACTATATTGAGAAATCACTTTTTCTTAAATACCTTTATAAATGTCAGAAATATATTTTAGGCTTTTACTAAAACAAACGTATAGTGTCTGTGAATATTTTTATAATAGTTTTTTCTGTCTGGTTGTATTAATAAGCTTACAGAAAATTAGAAACTGTAGAATTCTAGAAAGAGGACAAAAGTCACTCATGATCTTACTTATAACCCAGAGACAACTACTGTAATATTGAGATATTTCTATTTTATTTTCTTCTAGGCATCCTTTGAGGTCTCACTGTATATCTTTATCCTTTGTTTACATTTCCAAATGTTGATATAAATGTTTGGTAAGCATTTAGGATGGCTCCGTGCTAATTGTCATAAATAACAATTCTTATTTTCCATGCATAGTAAATATTTGATGGTTTGAGCTTTATATACAGTTTAAAATATATGTAAATTGGTTAACTTTTTTTTTTTTTATAAGAACCCAAGAGTGTTTTTCGTACTGGATGGATTAGAACCAGTTCTATCTGGAAGAAGCCTGGACTGGAAGAAGCAATAGAGAGTGCATGTGCGATGAGAGATTCATTTCTTGGAAGCATCCCTGGCAGAAATGCAGCTGAGTATGAGGTTATCATTGTGATTGAGCCTGGACTGCTTTTTGAGATAATAGAAGTAAGTAGCAATTTGTTCCTTTTGAAATGGTGTTCATATCATACAGCTTCATGTGAAATTTAGTTTTAAAAAATCTCAGTGTAAATAATATATTTTAAAAAAATTATAAATTAGGATTTCTGTTTTCTAATCCTAATACTAATCACTGATTCTTTGTTTCCGACTTCTCTGTGCTTCCTTTTTCTTCTCTTATGAAACATGTACTGTTGCTACTTATTTTTTAGGTTGGGATGGGAAGGTGTAATAAAGTTCTGTTTGAAATGTAAGCCCTCAGGGCTAATTAGACAATATGGCAGTCGTATCAGAATACACAAAAATTGGGAGCTTTTGAGAATTTTGTCCATCTGGACCAGATTCAAAACAAATCCCAAAAAATATTTTTATCTTTTTCTCATGAGATCTGAAGAAAATTCATTTGCTCCAGCAAATTATCATGGGATCTCAAAGCATTCATCCTATTTTTTAATTTTCAAAAGGGCCATCAGAAGTTTCTTCTTGGGATTCTTAGGGGTTGATTGGGCAGACTGACTTGTAGCTTAACATAGACTCAAGATCTTTCTCTAGTTTTAACGTTTGAGAAGAAAATTGGTAGTGAATATGTTTTTTAAAAAAGTTTTACTGGTATCATAGTTTACTAAAAAATGACCGTCTCATTTGGTTGGAACTTCAATTTAAACTTTTAATAATATAATTAAATTGATTAAGATTTGAGGCTTGAAATAGCCAGTAGGTATACGATTGTTGATCAGATAACAGAATTTTGGTAAGATGTTCACATTTTAAAATTTACAAGTTGGGAAGCTGATGACTCCATTTTATGAGCCAGGAAACTGAGCCCCATTGAAGCTGTGACCTGGCTGGGGCCACACAGCCTAGTACTGGGCTTTTCCCCTACATGTCATGTTTCCTTTGACTTCATTAGGTCTGAGTAATAAGCTGAAAACAATACAGCTTGTTTGGATCATTTATATTGGAAAAAAAATACTTTGGGATTTTCAAAAATGTGAATGTATTTTTCTTAGGAATTACACTAACTAGCTAATGGAGTCCTGGATCTGTCAGTTACTAACTGTATGAATTTGTTAAAACCAAATTAATCTCTGAATCTCCTGTTTTGTCATGAGCTGATTTTTTTTTTTCCTTAAGGAATTTTGTATTACTTAGCTCACACACTCGTTTTGAAGATGGAAATTACAACAAAAAATGTTAAGAGTGCTTATCAGATATCCAGATTGTGTGCTTCAGAAGAGCTCTGTGCATTACTCAGATTGTCACCATTGGTCTACACTGCTAAAAGCAGATCCTTGTTTAGATAGTATCTTAACCCCTCTCCTACTGTAGGAAGCATGATACAGGGAAGAAGTATGGGCTCTGAGGTGGACAGACCTGGGCTGGAACTGCAGCTGTACTATTTACTGGTCGGGAACGCCTGGCGAGTTAACCTCTCTGAGCAAGCTTCCTCACTTGTAAAATGGGGATAAAAAACACTGTAGCTAGTTTTGTGATCATTACAAATACTGGTTGGACATTTAGCCATCTAGCAAAGTGAAGTGCCTGGCTTACAGTGTATTCTCAATCAATATAATTAATTAGAAGTTTTTAGTTATTACCTTTTATACTAGTAAGAATTGATTTATTTAATAGTATTAGCTCAGGAGGTAATGGTCCCAAAGGGTTCCTCACCAAACACAAGAACTTGCAGCATCTCTTTTTATAACCTGTTTATGGTAACAGCTTAATTTAGATAGATAGTAACTTGCAAATGCTCGTGCCCAGATGCTACAGGCTGAAGAGACTTCCAGCACCTCTCAGCTGAATGAATTAATGATGGCGTCCCAGACAACTTTGCTCTCTCAGGAACCACGAGCAGTAACTGCAGATGTCACTGAGCTTAAAGGGACATTTCTAATCAACCTAGAAGGTAAGAAGGAGGTGAGGGTAACAGCGGTATCTGGGGAACTGAATGATAATTATAGGTCATCTCCAGCTTTGCAGTGGACTACTTGTATTCTAAAGGCACATATACACTTGGAATACGGTTTTCTATGGAAGCAGTGTCAACAATGGCCAGGTTTCAAAACTAGCTCTCAAAGTGCCGTACCTGCCGATCTTAGGAACACAGGGGTAGGGGGAGGAGAGGGAATAAGTCATTGCCACTGCATGTGAAGTCAGTCTACCTTACTTTGGTTGGCTTTTGTGCCCCCTGTCCTTTGATACTTAGTCCTGCCCAGCCCTGCTACCCTTCCCCATTGTTGAGTCTAAAATTTCTTATTATGCTCACCCCAAATTAAAGTGTCATGTAGCCACCGTTAATGAAGAATCAAGGAAGTTTTATTGAACTCATTCCCACATTGATATAAGCATTTTGTAGTTATTTGTTTGATAGGGCATTTTGTCAGCTTAATTCATTCTCGTTGATGGAAAGGAGGCCGAGTAATGGTAAGAGAGAAAAACTTGCAGATATTTTGGGAAAAGTGATGCTGTCTGTGCTTTTCATAATAGCTTTTAGGTACCAACAGGAGGTGGGAGGCATCGGTTGAAATCTGAGGCCTGGCAGCATTGACCATGTAGTAGATTCTGGCTTAACTTGCTTTTCAAAATGTTAATCTACATTCTCTGTGCAACGACTAGAAAATAATTTACTTTCTTTACTGTACATTACCAGTCTGAGGTCTATTCATTGTGGAGAAGTTTTTGTTTCCTTTTGTCCAAACCAAGAAGTTTAATGTGGGGACACTGCCATTGTCAGTCTAATTTGGCTCTTTTTAAAATTCTTAAACCAGTATGTAGCTGGAGAGGCAGTGTAATTTATCAGAACTGCACCCAGATGAAGAGCTAGAAGGCCTGCTCTGCCTGAGTAGATACAGAACTCAGTGACCTGTGGAAAAATCAGTCTCTCAGGGTCTCAGATTCCTCATCTCTCCCCAGTCAGTCAGGTTGTATGAGTGAGTGAGTCCACTGTCTTGGCTGTTTATGTACAGATGTGCAAATGAAGCGGTATTTTCCAAGGCAGGAAGGAGGAAGCTTTGAAAAAGGAGCACCTGCCAGCCAATTAAAAAGTAAAGAGCTGTACAAGTTCAGTGGCCTATCAAAAGTACTCTTCACGTGTTTTTCTTTCATAGGTGGTGATATCCGTGAAGAGTCTTCATATAAAGTAATTGTCATGCCCACTACCAAGGAAAAATGCCCTCGCTGTTGGAAGTACACTGCTGAGTCATCAGACACACTCTGTCCGCGATGCACAGAAGTTGTGAGAGGGAAGTAATACCTCGCTGTGTGTTGAGGGCTTTCTGAGCAAGAACTTCTGTCGGGACTGCCTGGGGGTTTAGGTGGACTGTTCACAGCACTGCAAAGAAATCCAGGATTTAGGTAATGAGTGGAAGAGTAAGTGGTAGAGGATGAGAGTCAGAGTTAGAGCTACAAGCTTTTTCTGCAACAACTAAATAAAAAATGATGTGTATATATACACATGGAAAAATATACCTATGCAGATGGATCCATAATGGACTTCCTCAGAACACAGACACTGAAAATGCTTGCCTACAAATGTGGCTCAGCAGAAAATGTTTTATATTTTATCAGTCTTCTTGACTCAGTATTTAAGTTCTATAATGTCTGTCTAAAAATAAAGGCACCTGGGAAATTACTGACTGATGGTGGTGCAAAAGTTGTGAATATCCAGTAAAAAACCTGTGGTTTTGAAGGGGAATGGCAGAGGGGTGTCTCGCTTAAGAGATGACAAGAGTAATTTCACTCCGCCTTAACAGCACGCACCGACCTTTTCAGAACAGCTAGTTTTTGGGTTGCCTCGGAAGCGAAGACATCACCAAGTTTGTTATTCTCCTGTAAGAGCGGAAAGTATCTTAATACTTATATTTATAAATGTTAAGGAAACAACATGAAAGCTGAAAATTTATTTCACCAATACACATAAAAGTTCACTACAATGAACAGACACAGAAAATAGCAGTATATACAGAATTTGACTACTTACAATACATTACAGTAGATAATAGGGCATTTTATAAACAATTCAGTACTGGATTAAAATCTTTCCAAGGATGGTTAATTCTGTTTAGCAGAAATACAGCAAATCCATTCCTGTCAGGGTGAGAGAGGGCTTTCACTGTTGCTGTTGAGTACTTTAAAAATATTTGTCTCTTATAAGTGAGATGAACCACAGCAACTGCTAAGTGAACTGATTATTCCATGTATGCTTAGTGATTAAATTTGAGTTTTCTGTGATTTTAAACTGTAATCAATTTCTTTTTTAAAGAAAGCAATTTAAATTGAACAGTGTTTACTTCGACCTTAGTTTAATTTTTATAACAAAGGTGAAACACTTTTCTCCATACCTCATTTTTCTTTTTGCAAAAGCATGAACCATTTAGAAGCTTGGTGTGCTATATTCCTCTTCATTTGCATTTATCCTGTCTCTTCTAGTTCTACATCTAAATACAACCTGTAATGTAGAATTTATGATTATTTGAACGCTTTTGTTTTCCTTTGCATTATACAACAGAATTTAACAAGGTATAAAATGCCTATTTAATGTTCATGAGGAAAGGTGTATTGGGGGGGTTGGCCGTGGGAGTAGATCTAAGAAAACACTACTCGCTGGTTATCGGTTTCCCACCAATAACTGCAGTATGTGCAACATACCTGTTTCAGAAACTGTCCATTCTGTATGGTTATTTGTGGCTCTTCATGGTTACACAATGCATACACAGGTATTTATTTTCCTTTCCTCTATCAGATTTATTTTAAAAGCCCTTAATGAAGTAGTAAAATATTTAACTGCTTTTTTTAATCATACAACTGAGAATTCAATTTTAAAATTCTTTGAATGGCAGAGTTTAGGATTATAAATCTAACTAGAGACTCAATGCTTTGTTATGGTTCTAGGAGCCATATTTCAGCTGATTAATAGTCTCAACAATCCCCAAATTTGATTACATGTCCTACTAGAATAAGTTCAGCCAGTTTTATTATCTAAAATGCTTATTAGGTACCCTCTCCCCCAAAAGTGATAATGGAATCAAAGTGACTATGATTTATTAATCTTTAAAAACGCCTGTAATTCCAAGTTTCTTTGACCAGCCTCCAAGGTTCATAACTACTTTCAGAGTATTTAGAAAAGTCACAGAAAGAACTATCTTTCAGAGTGCACGCAAGTGACTATATAGAGCTAGACATGTTTACGAGAAATCATATAAATGTGTCTGGATGGGGCAGCAGAGATCCCAGCAGAGGCTGAGAGGCTAGACCAGCCCGAGGTCGTTTTCAGTGTTTCTATTGCAGCGTGTGCCTCAATCAGACATACAAGGCCCTCACCCCACGTCCTCAAGACATCTGAAAAATTAATCTTTCAAGATTTTATCATCGACAAATGAAACAGTAATTATTAAGTAAGTTTTAGACAGTTCTTATTTGGATGTGATCTCTTAGTTAAAAAGAATTTACACTGGGATATCCTCAAACATCAGACTTTTCCTTTATGTTCCTGATTAACGCCTCAAATTTGTACAATTGCGAGAGTTGGCTTCTTCCTAAGGAAGTGAAGAACAAACTTCTGTATCACAACGAGTTGCTACGAATAACAACTGTGATCCAGGACATGTCAGTACTCGCACTGTATGGCTACATTACAAAGATTTACCATAATAAATACTTGGTGTTATTTGTACAGCTCTTTACAGAGTTTTGGTTTACAGTTTTTTGGTTAATTTGGTTTTAATCAACAAATGATTATTCAGCACTTGGACTGCTCTAGGCACTGTAGGGTACAAAATTAGTTGTATTTATCCTCTCAAGCCAGCTGGGAGGTAGGTTCGCTAAAGCTGTAGTATCATCACTAAGCATTTTCTGTATTGTTCTTAAGAACAGGTAACATTACCAAATCCCAGAAGCAGACACCTCAAAACACTCGTAGGAAAAATAAAGTTGGACCTTAGATTTTTAGCATCTTTGCCCCTTTTTTTTAAACGTAAGTTTTACAAGATAACACATTTTTACAATTACCTGATGTGGATACAGCTTTGAATCTTGGCAAAAAGCAAATCTTAACTTGCGTTTTAATTAATTTTGCTGTGTTGCTTGCATCTTAGATTCTGTTTTGGCAAGTACAGCAGGTTAAGGGTTCCATTTAGTGTCCATTCTGATGAATATATGATCTTGAACCCATTATTCCGCCACAGGCAGGGTCATCCTCCTCTGATGGCAACAGCATAACCTCTGGGAAAGAAACCTGTCAGCATCCAGAGCTCCAGGGGGCAGTGCCCCAGTACGGGACCAAGCATGATAACAAAAGCGTTTTCCCAACATTTACTAAAAAGGAAGTGGTGTACTTCTCTCACGTAACTGGTGGGGACTATACATGAACACGTTTAAATTTAATTACAATAACGTTTTGAGTACGAAATATAGAATGTTATAATAAGAACATAATCTGTAAATTATAACCAGTTTTAAATAGCAAAGTTTAACAATAAAGCTACTTAAGTGCTTGAATTAAAAATAAACAGTCAAACATCTGCAAGAGGAGTTAATAGTATAGTTGATACTTGTTCATATTTTATCATCAGTATTAACCAAAGGAGGGGAATTTAGCCAAGACTGCACTTTTTAAAAGTAATAATGTATTTTTATTTATTTTACAAAAGGAAAAAAACCATATTCCCTCCATAAAATTCCAGATCTTACTGTGTAAAATAACCATGCACTAATTCATATTATAGTCACACAATTTTAGACTGTTTACAGTAGATAAAGTGTCATAAAGGAGGAATAGCTATGGCTTCCACAGCTTCAGTGAGGTGCAAGGCTAAACTATACTGCCCGTGGTTTTCTGGTAAAAGCTCAATTACTTTATTTACTAGTTTAGCTGTTGTTGCAATTGGCACTTCTGTGTTTTGAAGATCCTGGGGGCTCTGCAAATGGGACACAAAAATAACCCGTCAGTTACATACAACTGAATCATCTTACTTGAACTTAAGCATTAGCCAGAGAGTAATTTCCCAATAAAAATGCTTTTCTTCAGAACTAAGTAGATTAAACTTAAATTTTTCCTCTACTGAAAATGCACATGAAAAAACATCCAGTGACCTGCTGACTCCTCTCACTGCCGGCACTTACCATGGCCTTCAGCCAGGTGCACAGCGTCGGGGGCAGCCTGGCAAGTAGCTCCAGCCCCTCCCTCGTCTGCGTGCGCAGCACCGCGTGCGCCAGCCGCTGCCCTATCAGCACCAGCAGCTGCGAGGCCAGGACCTCTTTGTCCTGAACCTGGAGGATGGCCTGTGGAGATGAACGTGAACAAACAGATGCAAAAGCTAACAGCTGGGCTTCCTTTAGGAAAGGCACCACCCGTGCCTAGTTCGGTGCCTAGGAGAGGCTACTTCATTTCTGAGGTATGGCCATTTATACAACCAAAAGAAAGCCCAATTCAAACAGCATTTAAAAACCCAAATTTCTTCTCATCACCTGACTTTGGCCGCCTCTTATCTCCTAATTTTTCAGTTCAGCATGACTACAGGAGTCATTTTCAAGCTTTAGGCAAAAGAAGGGATTATATTAAATCATGTCGTGACTAACCGTGGGCTATGAGACCTCCTGTGACCTGGTCCCTGACCTCAGACCTCGTGTTCTTTCTGCCTCTAGCAGTAAGAGGCAGAAAACCTCCCCCTGGTTTTCTGAGTGGCTGGGCTGCTGCTTATCCTTGGGGGCTCGGCTCTCATGTCACCTCTGACCACCCTGTTATACTTCTGTTTATTCACATGGTCTTGTGAATTTTCTTCGCAGCATTTACCACTCAGTACAGAACTGAGCATGCTTCTCCGCTCCTACGAGTAGACTGTGGATTCTGAGGAAGGCACCCTGTCTGTTCTGTTTAGGGCTCTGTCCCTCTGCATAAAACAGGCCCGGCATACGGCAGGAGTTACACTAAACATTGACCAGAAACAGGAATCTGATTAGTTTTTTATTTTAATTCTCTTCACGTTTTGTGCCTAGAAGTTCTAACAAAAGAAGGAAAAGCAGAAAGCTTTATTGGCAACTTTACTGATTCTTTACTAGAGCTATCAATTTTAAAACTTGAGCCCAAATGACATTCACCGGGTGATTATTACCTCTTCTCCTAAGTGGTCAGCTCCATAGCTGTAGAGTTCCCCCACATAATGCCTCCTAACAACATCTTCACTAACTTGAAGGTGATGGGCCAGATCCAGGGCCAGCACTGGCCAATCTTGGTCTTTCCCCAAAAGAGTGGTCATTGCCTCTTCTGAGGAGCCTTTGTCCTTCGTGACTGCATGTCGGGCCTGGACAGCTGCGCTGACGACTTTCAATAAGAACTTGAAGATGGGCAAAGAAGGAGAGCAACATCTTGTTAGTATGTTTCATTAAAAAATATGCAAATCCAAGTAATCGTTGACTTTCCTGTCAATTACTGTGGCTTTTCCATTAAAATAGTTATCAAAAAAAGACACAATTTAAAGGGAAGTTAACTCTCAAGAACACCTTAGAGGTGGTCATCCCAATAACTGTAATTACCTGCTGTCGTACAGAAATAAAATTTGCATCCATTTCCCCACTAGGTAATAACTGAATTGAAGTCAGGTCTTTGAAAAATGCGTTTTTCCCCTAAAGAGAAAGAAGAGACCAAGAAAACTGATGAGTATGAACTGTTATTAAGGTGAAAAAAAAGATTTAAAAACGAAGTCACTTAATCAAGAATAACTCTTTGATTTATTCTGTCTTTGAACAATAACACTTAATTCTATTCATTTAATTTTTATAACTATTATCTAGCGTGCGGTAGGCAGCCTTTAGGGTGGGCCGCGGTGGTCCCCTCCTCCTGGTACCCGTGCCTTGTGTAATCCCATTCCCCCGAGGGGGTGCTGGTGACTCACTGCTAGTGAGCAGAATTAGGCAGAGATGAGGCAGGTCACTTGCAGGATCAGGTAACAAAAGCACTGTGCCTTCTGCCCTAGGAGCTCATAATCACTCTCACTTACTCAGAGGGCTGCTGTGCCGTGAGCTGCCCTACGGAGACACGCGTGTGGCAAGGAGCTGAATCCCGCTGGTAGTCGTGTAAGCCTGGAAGTGGATCCCCAATCCCGCCCCTGGTGGAGCCCAGAGGTGAGACTGCAACCCTGGCTGACACCCCAGCTGCAGACCTGCGAGAGACCTGGGGCCAGGGCCACCTAAACAAGACTCACACACATGCTACTCATTTGCTGTTTTCAGCCACTAAGTTTGGGGATCATTTGTTGTGCAATAATTGATAACTAGCACATAGTATATACTCTGCATCCTCTTCAAAACACTTGTTGAACTGTTTAAAAACATTTGTTTCAGAGAACAGATCTGTTTCCGAAGAGCCAAAAAGGAATATCAGGAAATAGGATTTCAGAAGTCCCCAGGAAGGAAATGTAATACAGAGCAAAGAGCTGGAAGACCCAGGCTCTAGTCCCAGGCCCACCCCTTCCAAACAGGTCACCTTGGACAAATGACCCCACCATCCTGGGCTGCAGTTTTTTCAGGTCATGCCAGATATCACCTAAGGTACTTTCTAGACCTAATCTATGATTGCAGGTCAGCTGGTGTGACCGCCAAGTAGGGTGAAGCCACTCACCCTTTAGTGGTGAGAGACACCAGACGTCCAACGGCAACCCACCACATGTGGACATCACCGTTTGAAAGTTTTCCCACACACTCACCTACAGTCTGTTACTCTATAGTTTCTACCTGCAGGTCTTAGATACAAGGGTCTGTTCTACACCAGAGCCTTTGGATTGGGAATATGTGTGCACATTTATTATTTACTACGTTCCAGACACAAAGTACTTCATGTTGAGTATGTCATTTAACCCTCATGACAACCATGAGGTAGGCACTAGAATAATCACGCTCAGGCTAGGAGAACTGAAATAACTCTAGCCGGTAAATGGCAGAGGTGGGATTCCGTTTCACCTGCCAAAACACACTGCTTTGGTATTTGCACGTGAGAGTCACACAGCTGTCTCAGGCCATCCCAGCATGATCCGGGTTGAGACTAACATCACCACTGTGCTTGTCCAATTCTGGACATGTTCTGGTTTCTAAAAGTACCTTTTTGAGGGGAGTACTGAGCTAGGTACTTTATTTTGGTTGCTTTAAAACAAAACAAAACAAAAAAAACTTTTAAGTACTTATTGAAATAAATTTCTTAAAACATACTATTTCTGCTTATATATACTCTCAGATTCAACACTTCCAGACCACTGTAAATGGGCTTCCTTGTAAATGGCATGCCCAGTCTCCCAAACTTGAAACTGGATTTAATTTTAATCCCCTCTGCTTCAGCACTGAACCTAGTGTGTCCTCAGGTTACTGACTCCTGGAAATCCCTTCATGATCTGTATTCTCCCCAGTCCACATCCTCACCAACTCCTGATTCCCAGTGGTTTCCCAGACTCTATACTCACCACGCCCTCCCGTCCCTTCTGCAGACCTCTGTCATGTACCTTCTCTTTATCACCTCCTTACTTATGAATGCATTAAACATTTATTGGGCTCCTGTTATGTGGCCAGCATGGCACATAGACATGGGGATATGGCAAAGAGGTGGTCAGTTCAGGAAATGTAGACAAAGAATTTGAAGCGAAGGTGACACTTAAGTAATAAATGAATAACGAATAGGAGCTGACCATACAGAATAGTTGCCTGTGAAAACGGAACGATACAAACACGACAAGAGATGATAAGAATGTCTGCCTTCTCTGAGGGGTGGGGGGTAGTGAACAGTGGCTAGAGCACAAGGTAAGAGAGGAATGGACGGCAGAAAAGGTAAATTATGAGGTGGGGAAGCCTTCCTCGGGCTCCATGTTTCCCCGTGGCAGGAAATATTAATACTATGCCAGGTCTCCCGCTCTCACTCGCTGCTGCCCAAATGGACGGTGCCTTTGGGAGAAGGAACTGAGCTCTCAGCAGCGCCCTGTTCCCCCTTCTTCCAGGACGCCGTCTTCCTGGGGGAGCTCCCGGCACCAGGAGCCCGACGGGAAGCCTGCAGGTGTCCGGGGGTGCCGTGGCTGTGCAAGAGCGGAATCATCGTTTACTGACTCAAGCTGGGGTGGAGAAGCCAGTTGAGGCTGTGTTTTACGTACTGGCATGAAACTAATACAACTGAATCTGTGTTTTGGGAAGAAAGCTCTGGCAGCATGGGACTGGGTGGAGGGAAACTGGAGGCTGCTGTACCACCCTAGGGGAGACAACGAGGCCTGAGCTCAGGCTACAGTGATGGAGAGGGACGGACAGAAAGGATTTAAGGAAGAACTGATAAGAATGAACTTACAGTGACTGTGGGACTTGAAGAAGGGAACTGAGCTAGCTGTCTCCAAGGTTGCTAGTTTATGCCAGGGCACAGACAGCGACGTCACTCATCAACTGCCCAAGCCAGCGAACTCGGGGGGAACAGCAAGTGTAGGTAAGGGTAGGTGCAGGTGAGGGTAGAGAGAGATTGTAGGAAGGAGGTATCTGCAGTCCACAGCACATGCCAAGAGAGGCGTTCAGTAGAAATACATGCCCCAAACTCTGGGGACAGGTCAGGCCTGGAGACACACAAGACACACAAGAGGGAGAAAAGGAGTGTATCCAAGAAGCATGTGCAGAATGAGAAGGGCGGATGGCTGAGAGGGCAGAACCCTGGGACACCAATATTTAAGGTAGACCAGAACAAGGAAGCCTGGCAAGGAATAGGGGACAGAGACCCCAGTGACGAATAATCCTATACAAGACACACACAAAGGGCTGAATGACTTCGATAAGACAGTCCTGCTAGACCCTCAGCTCCGAGAGGCTCTCAAGTCCTCCGAGGATTACCTTACTATCAAAGAGAGAGAGTGGCTTCACGGCCTTCAGAGAGAACCTCATGACAGCGTACAGGAGGGAGCACAGGACGGAATGGTGCTCCACCAGCGGGTAGTGGATGTGCCTCTGCTCCAGCGCCAGCTCCACTATGGAGACCGGTCCTTCCACGGCCAGCCAGGCATCCTCCGTGTCCAAGACGGGCACTTGCATTTCATCCCGGCTGACGTCTGCCTGGGTGTTTGGAGAAGGGAGAACTGTGTTCAGAATTGGAGAAATAATAGTTCGCAAACATCTTAATGAGCTTACTACCAGCAGCAAAGTACAAACCCATATTTCTCCCCACCCCTCAAGTTATAATAGTAAAAAAACAAAACAAAACCATAAAATCTAATTCTAATAAGAAACATCACTATTTTTTAGGCTTAAGTCAAAACTTAGACGTGAATCAATGAAAAATAATCTCTTTTAATGGTTCTTAAGTCCAATGACTTTCAAAATATTTGACACTTTAGAGACAGTTCAGAATGAAAATACAGCTCTTTTACCTCCATTAAAGTCTGAAGAAGATCCCAGCAACACCCAAGGAAAGATGTCATTGCTGTGTCGCTCATCCCCACATCCTGTTGTTAAGAAGGGACATAATTAGCTCCGGCAGCAAAACTGCTAGTTTTTAATCAGAAAAATAAACAGAACACACACAAAAAAACGCACCTATTCGACTGACTTTCTGCACTGAATAGACAGGTAAGAATCGAAAGTCAAGGCACTTGACTTTAATTCCTTTCTTTAGATTCAACTAATTTTAAAATTAGGCTTTAAAAAAGATGGTTTTACCCTCAACTTTTAAAAAATGTCTCTCTGTATTGGAAAGACGCAGTGTCATCGGTGAACCACAGATAGCGGGGTGGCAATCCCGCTCCCATCTGGCTCGCTGAGGCATTTGCTAGCCAAACCGTCACGGTGTGCGGTAAGATTCCTCTCGTGCGTGAATCTTAAAAGTTCCAAGAAAACAGCTTGGTGTGGTTCCAGAGCATCTTTGAGGGACTGAATTGAACCCTCTGAACAAAACTAGGATCCCCAAGCCAGTGAACTAAACACCAGACTGATGCTGTGGGCAACGAATCCTTCCTGAAGGGGCCTGTCCAAGGGGCCACTGTGCTCACATGCAGTCTTTTTTTAAACCAAGAGCCAACAAATCCCTTACATCCCTAAGTAATTCGTCCTTAAGGAATACAGCACGTGTGTGTGTGTGTGTATGTACACACATATACGAACTGTAGTCATACAGCCACTCTCAAGAGCATACAGATGATTTCTTCAACAATGGCGATGTTTCAGGACCTAAGGGCCTATAATGGCTGGGTTCTTGTGTCCAAGTATTTATTAAGATATTCGTAATAAGAATATTTCAAAGTTTTGAGCAAATGCTAGCACTGTGAATCACTGACCTCAAATATAAGCCCCAGTATCCATGGACTGGAACATTACTGAAGACTATTTGTACAACAGCTATTAGATAAAGGTAGATCAAACTCACTACTCATATGAATCCACTTCCATTATAAATTTCTAATTTGAAGGACAGCAAAAATACGCAGCAGTGGCCGCATGTTATCCTCCTGTCCACAGTCCAAAGTTGAAGACATCTTGGCAAACTTAGTTTCAACATACTATCTGATAATCTGGAAAGGTAAATTAAAATTGGCCATAGTTCATGACCAGTTTCCTTATTGATATACTATTCTCTTTGCATTTTTCTTATCTCCCGATGCGTCATCAAAATGGTTAAAGGCAGAGTTCATCGCCACAGTTAATAAGGTACTACATAAAGTGCAAAATTAACAACCACACATCTAGTTAAGGGAGATTCACTTACCCTTCGGCATAACCTATCCTTTGGTGCTTTTCCAACCTGAGACAAGAGGACATAAGATGCTGCATTTAATTAATAATTTAAATCAAAAGGCATTACCATGGTACAGGAAGTAGAAAGTAACCAAATTTAAAAAATGTAAACGCAGCTATGAATAAAGGCAGTACTAATTTCATCAATTAAACATTGGTTCTACTCATTTATAACACAATGCAACTAATTTTGTGGTGGAACTTAAAAATATATTACGAAAAATACACTGGGCTCACAAATAACCCGTTTCAAAAATACTTATTTTTGAACTATTAAATAAGAAAAACTCCAAAAATCTGGTTCCCACTTTGCATAATCAGATTACTGCACTACCTTAAAACCTAGAACCAAACTCAAGGCTACGAATAAGCAGCAGCTAAGAATTCTGCTAGTTGATGAAGACACACAATACGAACCTTTAAATGGTCAGAAAGAAGGAAGAAACGTCTAAAGCAGACAGAAGTTATATTCCTGGCTCAGAAAATCAGCTGGTGTCCTTATTCAGTAAGTAATTAGTGAGATTCAACTGTATACTTTATACAGGGTAATAAGTGGGAGATAAAGGTTCTACCCTTCAGGAACATTACTTGATAAGACAATTCACAGGAAACAGTGAAAATGAAAAGGACAACAGACTCTTCGCCTCATTACCTCTCACTGCGATTACTGCAATGGCCTTCAACCCCAATTTCAACATACTTCACTCTGTTGCCAGAATCGTTTTTTAAAGAAGCAAATCTGAACATATCATTCCTCTGCTTAAAACTGCCCCAATGTCTTCAAGACAAAAATGACAGCTACCATTTACTGCGCCCTCACCAGCTGTGCCAGGCGCGATGCTAAGTAGTTTACACACGTTAGAAAACCCCAGGTCCAGAGCCCACACAGGAAGTTCTCCACGGTTGGCTTCCTGCTCCTTTCTATAGCCTGTACTTCAACCAATCAAAGCTACTTGCAGCTCTCTGAATCCAACATTGCTGTCTCCCATCTGCAGGACTTTTTGCTGGAAACATTTGCTCCTCACCCACTTTTTACTGATTCATATATACTCATCTTCCAAAATTCAGCCCAGAAGCCTTCCCTTGTCATTTACTTCCTCTTCCGAGTTCCAAGAGCACCCTGTTGTCTGTTTACCATCTTTCTGATTGTGGGTTCTTTGAGGGCAGGGGCTGTGACTTTTATCTCTGCAACCACAGAACCTAGCACAGTCCTCGGCACATAAGAGACACTTATAATAAATATTTGTTGAATGAATGATCCTAAACTCTCTGCTTCCTTGTTCAGGACTGCTTAAACCCCGAGTTTTGAGGGTCAGATGGGACAGTGGGTATAGAATGCTGAACATCTGTACACGGTAACACAAACATAGAAAAGGCTTTGTATTATTAGTCTCTCAAGACGGTGGTCAGAGGTGAGATAGAACAATACCATAAAGGCCAAAAGGAGTGTGTTTCAAGAAAGAAGCAGGTAAGTGGGCAAGAAAGATGAGCGTACAGGAAACAACTTAGATTTAACTACACAAAAAGGTTACCAATGATTTCAAAGCACTTTCTAGAGGAGCCATGGCCTATAGGGGGTCTGAGCTGGAGTGCTGTTTTCCGTTTAGGAATGTCTGTCATTGTACATTTCAAAGAACATGTTGTCATTATAGTGGTAGTTCTCCTGACATCCACTTAACTGCTGCCAGAGTAACCGACATTCTCAGCTGGCCCGTAAAGCACACTGACAAGGGCCTGGCCACACTGCTTGAGGCCCAAAGGCTCCCCTCCAGCACACCAGCAGCTTCTCCCACCGGTTGAGTTATAGGCTTACCTGTTAGGTTTGTTGCCAAATCTACTTATGCTGGTTGTACATACTGTAATTAAGTCACTGATGAAATATGAACGAGGAAAAAAGGGAGTTCTTTATGTGAATACTGTGTTGACCCCTTTAAAAAGATATATGGAGGAGAGTAGCTAACTCCTAGGTCTACTGGATTAGATACAGAGGAAACAACTACAAAACTAGGGGGTAAATTATAAAAGTCTAAAGATTTTGCACTCAGATTGCATCATAGCTTTAAAGAAACAGGATCTAGAAATCACAGGCAATGCTTTATGGGTGAGGTTGATGTAGGAAAACCTAAGTAAAATTGCAATCGACCCTATTCAGAGAAAATATCTTGGCCCTACATCCAAAGATTGGCGAGGAATTGTGCATTTGTACGTTTTAATTTAAAATAAAGCGCAAATCCTTGCTTGAATCGACCTCTGGTCCTGATCACTTGGGTTAAGAGGCTTTTACAGGACATTACTCTCTTTCAAGGATTTGGGCTCTTCAAGTCATCATCATCAAAAGGCCAGCACAGCTGAGCACCAATAAAACGTAATGTCAAATAAAAAACAGTCTAACAAGGCTTAATGTAAATAATCTTTCTTATATCAGTCAATTATTAAGGGAGCCAAATAAACAAGAAGTCGGTTCAGGAAATTTACAATTACCTTACCTTATCCATCAGGTACGTAGCAGCAGAAAACCTTTTAACTAAAAATGTGTTCCACATCATCAGTGCGATGCCTGGACAACAAGTAAAGTAAAGCAGTGACCAGAATGCTTCTGTATTTTCTCTTTCATCATATATAACAAATTGCTGTCTTCCTTAAGCTTATAAAACTATCTGGGCTATTTATTTAGATATTATTTCTTATATCTTATGTAATAAAATTAATAAAAACCTTTATCTTTAATAAAAATCAGAACTGGGCCGCGTGAGAGGATATCCAAATGGCCAATAAGCATAAGAAAAGACTATGTCATTAGTCATGAGAGAAACAGAGATTAAAACTACACAGAGATAGCTTTACACAACCAACAGAAAGGCTAAAATTTTTTTATATGACAACACCAAGTGTTGACGAGGATGTGGAAACCATGAGAATGCTCATACACTGCTGGGGGGATAATAAATTGGTAAAACCACTTGGAAAACTACTTGGCAGTATCTACCTAAGCTAAGTATGTCTACCGTGTGACCCAGCAATTCCACTGCAGAAACAGTCACAAAAATGTGTAGAAGAGAGGCAAGGACAGCCTTATGCATAACAGCCAAACACTGGAAACAACCTCAATGGAGTTTTCTAATATGTGACCACTAAATAAAGTGATATACAAAAAAAGTATTAAAAAGCAAAACAAAATACAAAAAAACTATTTTTAAAAAACTCAACCAAACAAAAAAACTGGGCTTTACATGTCCATATACAATAAACTGTGGCACTGATATTAAATTTCTGTAACAGCCGACAGGCAGTGTAAACATGACATTTCACATGCTGTATTATTACCCACACAGCTGGTTCTGTATCTAGGAGTGAGGTCCTGCAGAGGAAGCCAGGAAGCTTACTCAATGTGCAAATTGGGTAAAGTTTTTTTTTTTAATTGAAGTATAGTTGATTTACAATGCTGTGTTAGTTTCAGGTGTACAGCAAAGTGATTCAGATGTATATATTCCTTTTCAGATTCTTTTTCCTTATAGGTTATTACAAAATATTGAGTATAGTTCCCTGTGCTATATAGTAGGTCCTTGTTGGTTATCTATTTTGTATGTAGTAGTGTGTATATGTTAATCCCCAACTCCTAATTTATCCCTCCCCTAACAAACTGGGTAAAGTTCCAACTTGAAGAAACACCATTTTTTCAGTAAGGATAGAATATTCTAGAGACAATATTTTCCAAATGAGCCACTTTAAATCGTTTGTTTTCGCCTTTGGAAGAAAGTAAGAGCTAAGATATGAATATATAAAATAAATTTTAAGTTCTTATCATGTAAAATGAGACATTTTAGAATTTCTGCAATTTGACCTCATACCACCTACAACAAGGTGTTACAGGAGAGGAAATAAGTAGCTTCTCTAGAATGTAACACAGAGACATAAAGGTGATAGATACCTCCCCTTACCTGGACCCAAACCTAGTCTCCCCACTTAGTATTTTATTAACTTCCTCTCTTAGTATCTGACTAGCCTAGTACTGAGCTCCTCGATTAATTCATAGGGAATGTAATCTATCTATTAAATGGAACCAGCAATCTGGTGACAATTTTTCTACAATAATTTGTAACATTTTTTTCAAGGAGACATCAGCAGTCCCCGTGGTACAGCAGCCAATGGAGAATATTCATGTTTATCAAAAGAAGCACAAGGTGGAAGGGATAAATTAGGAATTTGGGATTAGCAGATACAAACTATACTATATATAAAATAGATAAACAACATGGTCCTACTGTATAGCACAGGGAACTATATTCAATATCCTATAATAAACCATAATGGAAAAGAATATGAAAAAGAACATATATGTGTATAACTGAATCACTTTGCTGTCTACCAGAAACTAATACAACATTGTAAATCAACTATATTTCAATAAAAACGTTTTTTTTAATTGATGCAGATACTGACACAGACAATTCATTTTGTAAACAAATGAAATAAACTTAGGTTATTGATAAATACAAAAAAAAAAATGGAGAAGAAGAAGAAGCACAAAGTAGTTTGTAGGGTACAGTATTATTAGGCTTTGGCTATCTAACTTTTTCATCAGGAATTACAGTCCTGAGCAGACCATTCTTCTTATCTACCTGTGAACTACAGAGGGAATCAATAATTCATGCATAATATTCTCCTTACTTACACCTAGGAATAGTCATCAGTGTGGGAAACTGATTGGTGGGGAGAGAAGGTGATAATTAGTGCCAGCCCGCTCCCCCTTTGGGGACAGCCTTTTTTCAAGCAGTTAAAACAGCCAGTACTTTGCATACAGCAATACACGGTAATGTGTTAGGTGGCAGGACTGTCAAGGAAAATTTTAACAGGATGTGAATTTAAGAGACTTGGCTCTTTGGAATGAAACAGTTACGTTTTTAACACCTGTTTACTTACCATTCTGAACATGTGCATTAAGAATGTGCTCCAAGTGTTCTATTGACCTAACAAAAAAAAGTGCTTCCTTACATAGAGGGAGCAAAAAGAGAGAAAAAAGATATTATTTAATAGGTGTTTCAAATACAAACGGAGACTTCTTACATAAACTTCCACATAAAGTTACCCAAGAATGTTATACTAAGAACACAGAATTATTAGGGAAGAAGTAATTTTGCATAAGATAATGTTAATGGTCGCTCTTAAATTTACATCATCTATATAATGATTGATTCCTAGGACATCTGATTCAAAATTTACTGCGGTTTGTACATCATAGCAGTATTCTCTCCAATAAATACTTGAATTTCACACAGATATGAAAACAATAGGTTTACTTTCTTTGCAAATATTATTCATTCTTCAACAAATGTTTATTGAGCAACTACTATGCACCCGTCTGCTGGAGGCACCAGAGATACTGTCATGAACAGAACAGAACCAAATCCTTGCCCTCCCTGAGGTTATGCTCTAGTGAGGGCGCTAGATAATAAATATGATAAGTAAATTACATAGGTTGTTAGTAATAAGTGCCAAAGAGAAAACATTAAAGCAGTAAAGGGAGACAGGAAATAGCAGAGGGGATGTTGGAAATTCAACTATTTTTAAACAAGGTAGTTTACGTATGAAAACGCAAATATGGTATGTAAAACTGATGAAATTATCTGAATGTTTGCTAAATAAATTTGTGGCCTGGGGGACTTCCCTGGTGGCGCAGTGGTTGGGAGTCCGCCTGCCAATGCAGGGGTCACGGGTTCAGGTCCTGGTCCGGGAAGATCCCACATGCTGTGGAGCAACTAGGCCCGTGCGCCACAACTACTGAGCCTGCGCTCTAGAGCCCACAAGCCACAACTGCTGAGCCCTCGTGCCACAACTACTGAAGCCCGTGCACCTGGAGCCCGTGCTCCGCAACAAGAGAAGCCACGACAATGAGAAACCCGTGCACAGCAACGAAGACCTGACACAGCCATAAATAAATTAATTTTTAAAAAATGTGTGGCCTGTACAATATTAAACACATCACCTTTGCTAATACGTGTCAGAAGTTCCCCACAAGTAATTTTGACTGTTTTGAGCCTAATAAAGCTGTGTGTGTAAAATGGTGGAATTGGGATAGGGGCTGTTGAATGGGACAAGGAGATAAATATTTAACAGGAAAAGAACAAACAAGAAAAATGACCACTAAACAAACATTTTAAACTGACCACTTATTTTAAATGTTAGACCTGAATCTGGAATTAATTCATTCAGATTTTAGAAACTACTGTGTCTCTGTTCTGGTCCTAACGTTCTTTTCTCATGCGGGAAAAGTATCCTGTATAGGAGGAGCCTGAATACGTCCACCATTCAGGCCGCAGGGCTGTCAACCGAAGACGGCGACGGGAGGCATATCAAGAGGCTCCCTACCCTAAAATCACCTTTTGGTCAAAGTTTAACTGATCAAAGACGATTACTTTGTTTCAAGCACTTACTTTTAAAATGTCTTCCTTTAATATGAAAGTGATTACATGTTCAAGACAACATTTTTCTCAGAGGAAGGAAAACTATTGTTATCATTAATGTATTAGTGTGAATTAGTTCATCAATGAGATTCTTCTTCAAAAGTACAACCTGATATAAGGACAATAAAGGAAAGAATTTTGATTTGAGAAGGTTAATTTACCAGAGTACTGACTAAGGAAGCCTATGTGAACGACTGTGCAGCAAAGAGAAATACATGTCATGTGTTTTTACATCTTATCTTATCCTGGTGTCAATCCTGAAGGACTGGCACCATCATTAAAAAAGGGTGCGAGCAAAAAACCAGGTTCAGTGACTGGGCCAAACCCAGACACCCGTCTGGAGTCATCAAGTCCAGGCCTCCAGCCTGCAGGCCTCGGGCCTCTCCCTGCACCGCTTCCAGACTGAGAATGCCTGCGAGCGAGGGCGGCTGCTGGAAGGGGCAGAGAGCGATGCCCAAGCGGAGAGTCAGAGTGGCATCAGAGTCTTCACTCTGGTTTTTATCATGATGACTACAGTACAATACGAAGAACTGTCTATAGGTAGATGCTATCTCACACAGACAGTCCAAAGGAAATAAAAAATACGCTCATCACAGTTTAACCAGGAGTAGGGCAAAACACGCTGGCGTTAGAGAAGCTTAGGCTTGAATCCTGGCCCGACTCAGGCAAGGAACCTGACTCCTCTGAGCCAGTTTTCTCTTCTCTAGAGTGGGGATAATGATGACACCCACACTTCACAGGTTTACGGTGAGGATTTTGAGAGAGGGGGTATGAAAAGGGCCTGGCACAGCTCCTGGTATGGAGACATTCCAAAGGGGAAGAAGCCAGTGTTTGTAAGTGACTGATGGAAACAGTCCCACGTAAGTACAGCATGAGCACAAAACAGAACCAACACTAAAGTGGTGACGAGAGTCGTACCTCCGGATCTTTATTCCACTGAACAACGTACTCCCAGCAGCAATGGGCGTGCAGCACGTCCAGCTCGAGGCTACACGGAAACTGCTTGTAGGCCAAATGCAGCAGGTCTGAAAGTCAGAGGAGAGCAATGTATTGCTCCTGCCTGAAGGAAAGCTCCGCCCGCCTTCTCTATGCCAGATTTCATGTTTCCCCGTGTTTACGTCTTACCTGGGATGGCTCCCAAGTCCATCTCCACCTCTGACACCTCAGATAAACCTCTGTTAATACCTTCTTTGGGTTCATCTGAGTTTTCTGCATCTCTTTCTTTATTAGCCAGTTTTAATACTTCAGGGCTGACATCCTGTTTAAATATCCACTTGGCTACACTGTCTGCAATGCCACCTATAGTTTGGAGACATGAAAGGAAATGAAAATTGGCAGCATTTGCCAAAAGGAGCCCGTACAGCACAGGATCTGAATGTCTCCATGAAGATCTAAGTGCCACGTTGTTTTAAGCCTGAAAGTGACCCCAAAGCTATGAGATTTATAGGTGTCGCCACCTACCACTCGCTGTATGAGGGCAAGTGGGATATTGGATCTCTAAGGGCATCTTTATACTCTTGTAAAAGATTAGCTAAATATTAATGCAGATGCATATATAAGTCTGTATACCACATACCTTCAAAGTCCACAAATTCAAAATGCACTTTATCGGACATAGATGGAGACATGAATACATGTTTCAAATGCTTTCATTTAAATGCAAGTGAAAACAGACTGATTAGCATGATACTTGTGTCTAGGTTTCTTAGGGCAAAACACTACTGTTAATAGTCAACTAACTTGCCTATATGGAATATTTGGGGGCAAAATTTAGCCATAGTTAATTAACAACATGATGCGATACCATATTTCCGTCATCAATATAGTTTAGGAAGTTATAAATTATAAAAAACATTCAAGATGAAGAGTCCCATTACCTAAAAGAAATAGAAACTTCTGTAATAAACCAAAACTTTTCCTCTCAGTCTTTCTTTCTATTTTGATTCAAATATAAACCTTTTGACAAAAAGAATGTGAAATCATAATTATCAGTGGAAATATCAATAAATGCTTGGCTTCTAAATCATCTGATAATTCCCGTTCCAGGATCAAGGCCCTGATCCTGTTGCTCGGGTTAATATTAAAATGGCGTTCCTACATTTTCACCAGGTGGCAGCACGGAGTGCAGTGAGTTTACAATTAAAAATGTTCACAAGCCTTCTAATGAATGAAAAAACGAGTTACCTAAATAAAAACTATAAATACCAGTATTTCTAAACCCAGACATGTAGTCACTCCGGTATCAAAAGCCTGACAGAGCGGCTGGTAAGGAGAGGGTACACGCCACAAGAAACTCAAAATTTAAGACGCCCGGTGATCCTGCAAGATAGAAGCAAAGGAAGCCAGCGACTCCGGGACAGAAGAGAGTGGTGCATCGGAAAAGCGGTATGAAGTTCTGGGGAAGTTAGGAGGAAGAAGAGAGAACCTGCAGTCAGTGGATCAAGGTTTCGTGGATGGAGGCAGCATTCGAGGAGGGCCTTGGCAGTTGAGTAAGATTTAGGGCCCACGAGCGGGAGCAGCTCGGCCTCTCAGACCCAGAGATGGGGAATCACAGATGTTCCGTGTGAATTAGAATCTAGCAACAAGCAAGCAGGAGGTGGAAATGAACTGCATTCCAAGGTGAAGGTCCGTGGGGAGCAGGCCTAAGAGTTTACGCTTTGTCCCACAGCAATTTCTGAACTTCCTAGTCCCAATCTTAGTCCCTTAAACCAGTAAAAATTTTTTTTTTTTTTTTTTTTGCGGTATGCGGGCCTCTCACTGTTGTGGCCTCTCCCGTTATGGAGCACAGGCTCTGGACGCGCAGGCTCAGCAGCCATGGCCCATGGGCCCAGCCGCTCCGCGGCATGTGGGATCTTCCCGGACCGGGGCACGAACCCGCGTCCCCTGCATCGGCAGGCGGACTCTGAACCACTGCGCCACCAGGGAAGCCCCCCAGTAAAAATTTTTGACAAGCCCAAAGGACTTTAGCTTATGGGTTATATTTATTGATAATTACGGTATCAGAAATTAAAACTGAGAAAATGTTTAAAAAATTTTATTAATTCATTTTAAAATAAAAATAATAAACCCATTACATGCTAGTATTTTATGAAAATAATTGTATCTGCCAAAGCAAAACAAGATATTTAGTGAGCACTACGCTTTTGCAAATCTCTTTGATGTCTAGCTTGGATCTGGACTGCCCAAATCAGCTTCGACATGCTATCCACTGTGATCTGATGTTTTGGTTGAGGTGTATGAGGAACATCTGGCCTCACATAGGTACGAAGTTGGAAAAAAAGAGGAGTGCGACCACTCTTTGAGAACCGCGGCTCATTTTCTAAGGCGAGGGGAAGTAGCTGGTGGTTCCTGAGCAAGGAACTGACAGGATCAGACTTGGAGGAGATTAACTGAGAAGAAGTATGTGGTGGGTTATTTATTTTTAAAATCTGGGTGTATTTCTCTTTCCTTATTCTTTCAGTCATTTCTATAAAAAGCAAACCCCAAAATAGCCCATAACCATAAAAAAAAAAAAGTATATGGATACAGATGCTCAAATAAGCTTCAGGTTACCTTTTCCTCCTTCTAACAGCTTTTTAACAGAAAGCTTCGGGAGCGGCTCAGCCTGCAGCGATGATGCTTTGGAGGTTGAGGCATTCACTTTGCTATGAAGCAGAGTCTGAAGAAGGAGACAGTCCTCCAGCTGTTTCAGCAGAAGTTTCCAGTACTCGGTGTCAAGGGAAAGGGCCTCCCAGGAATCAGTGAGGGCCTCCGAATCAGTACCCGAAACTGTTTGGGAAAACTAACAGAAAATGCACAGGTGATACTCTGGCCAAGATTCTGGATCTACATTCACTTGAATGAGCTTTTAACTTGAAAGCTGATGCGTAGTCAGGATACATCACAAAGCGATACACAGATGCTGTTTCACAAATATTACTACTTGGCTGGATGGAACATGAGGGTCAGGAGTAGCCTGGAGATTTAGGGGCAACGAGGATAGAGTCGGGGCATTTACCAAGAGAACAGCAGTGAGGCCCCCAGTTCAGCTAGCACGCACTGCAAAGGTTTCAGGGCCATCCCTACGAGAGCCACAGCTTTTTCTGTCAGCACCAGGATACTGACGGTTCCTCAGAATGTACTTGCCAACATAAAAAATGTGTCTTAAATTTCTCTCTCTCCATTAGTATAAACATCGTAAGCCAGTCATATTAAAGTTAGCCCATAAACTACTGAGACTGACAATGTTGAGTGAACCTCTACAGACCTATTTAAGTATCTCATCTAATTTAATGCAACATCCCCCTAGAAAAAATTATTTGATTTACCATGAGATATAAGGGATGTTAATTAAGTCTTTTTCTTTTCTGAAATAAATTTCAGTTTTCAAGAGATGGGGAAAAGCCACAAAGCAGAAGGTCAACAGGAAACTTCCATTTGAGTCATCCAACACTCTATGCCCAAACCACCTTTGTTTATAAAAGGGGAGTATAAATACAATTGTAGGACTTCAGAGCCGCAAGAAATCTGAGAAATGATGCCGTCTAACCCTGATCCTTTTGGACGAGGAAACTGAACCAGGACCCGCCTTTTAAAGGCACTCACCACAGATCACCAGCTGACGGCGGAGGCCAGATCTCTGCCCTCCGAATCCAGTGCTTTTCCCTTTACGCCACGTGGAGACTAAGTTCAAGTATGCATGTCATCGGAATAAACAAACTAAGGACAGCACCCTTCACCCCCCAGAGAGACAGAAAAGATCCTGCTGGACGCACATGTCAAATCCTAGATGTCGCACAACACTGAAGACGATGCAGCCCAGAAGGGGAAAGCGGCCCGGGAGCCAGCTGGAGAGGTGCCCCCCACCTACAGAGCAGCCCTCTGCCCACTCACTTTCTTCTCGGTCAAGCTGTTGGATATCTGGGCGGCGACAGCGTGCCCGATGTGCGCGGAAAGCAGAGCAGCCCCGTTGTGCTCAGACTGAATACAGGCCGTGCGCATCTGCTGCCACCAAGGGGACACTGACTGAGAATCCCAGGTCTCTTCGATGGCCACTGCAGGCAAAGGGGAAAGTTAAAAAAAAGAAACCCTTAGCTGGGAGATTTTTGTTTTTTTAATTGGTCCAAACTTAGACATTAAACATAATGTTAAAACTAAATTCCCCACTGATGCATCTATATATTCCTCAATGAATTGGAAAATAAATCTACAATTTATTTTATTCAGAACACTTAGAGTCTATTTATTTACGCTGTTAGACACCTTGCTTCTGAATCAACTGTAAAGCTCCGTTTGGAAAATTTTCATCATTGCTGAAAACGACTCTTGAATGTTTAATGTAACAGACCATTGTTCTCATCATGCCAAAACAATAAAAGAAATATTACCTCCACAGAAGACCATTCGATTCACCTCACTGAGTTGAGAAAACGCACTGTTCACATCATTTTTGATGATGATGCAAAATATAATATTCATAAAGCACACTTTGAATGCATTAAGAGCTTTCTATGACTACACAGAAGAGTCTCTCTAGTGAAATGTTTGGTACCCTCTGGCCTCCTCCTGTTAAGAGAAAGTATCCTCCCTCCCGTTTCTGCAGAATTTCAACACTGCACGCGGTTTCCGGGAGTGGGGCCCACGCTCCCGAAGAGCTGAACCTCGGCGCCCACGATGCTCACCTTTCATCTTGCTCAGGAGGCACAGTGTCGTATGGAGACAGCAGACAGACTGCGGTTTGTCCAAAATATCTTTTTCCTTAGAAAGCCAAACACTCAGGAGCAGAGACTGAAATCAGATTTTAAATCTTTTTCAGTCTAAAAAAATATTTACCATAAACAAAATCTTGTACTTTTCTAGAGAGCACACATGTACGCGTGAGCGGTCCGGTCTCTCTACTTTTCTAGAGAGCACACATGTACGCGTGAGCGATCCGGTCTCTCTACTTTTCTAGAGAGCACACATGTACGCGTGAGCGATCTGGTCTCTCTACTTTTCTAGAGAGCACACATGTACGCGTGAGCGGTCCCGTCTCTCTACTTTTCTAGAGAGCACACATGTACGCGTGAGCGATCCGGTCTCTCTACTTTTCTAGAGAGCACACATGTACACGTGAGCGATCTGGTCTCTCTGGTTGAGAGGGAAGTGCTTGCTTGTTACATGATGCAGCGTGAGGGGTGGAACAGGCAGCTTGTCTAACTTAAGAGATTATCATTTGTTGGGGATCTACATCCCATTTCCACCACTTCTTTAGGCCTCCTGGGACAGAGGCCATACTGGTTTTAGTTTTGCATTTCCCTAATGGCTAATGGTGTTCAACATCTTTCAGGTGATTGATTATTTGCCATTTGTATGTATATGTTTTGGTCATGTGTCTGTTCAAATCCTTTGCTCAGTTTTAAACGGTACTGTTGTCTTATTACTGAGTTGTACAAATTCTCTGTACAATGTGGACACGATTCATTTATCAGATCTGTTTTGAAAAAATCTTGCCATTTCAGTTTCTTAACAGCCTTTTAAAAACCAGAAGTTCTGAATTTTCATGAAGCACAGTTTATCAATATTTTTCTTTTACAGTTCATGCTTTTTGTACCCTAAGGAACCTTTGCCTAAACCAAGCTTTCTCTGGTGTTTTCTTCTATAGGTTTTGTTAGTGTTACCTCATATTTATGTTCCACTTGGACTTAAATTTTATATATGGCTTGAGGTAAAGGGGTGAGGTTTGTTTTTTCCAGGTGTTTCTCTAACCCCGATTTAATGTAGACAACAAATGTAAATGAAATTGATTAAACACAATGGAAAATAAGTCGTATTCTGTGTTCATCTATTTAAGCATCACAATTTTGAGTGACAGGTAATACTTGTCTCCTTTCTTTTTAACTTTTTATTTTGAAGTAATTATAGATTCACTGGTGGCACAAAGGAATGCACATGGAGGTCCCGTGCGCCCTTCCCACAGTCTCCCCTAATGTTCACATCCTACACAAAGCCAAGAAACTGCCATTTGTAAAATCCATAAAGCTGACACACGTTTCACCGGTAATACAGGCACGCGTTTTGCATCATGCAATTTTATCACGTGTAGCACTGCATACATGACCATCACCACAATCAAGACACTCGACTCTACCATCGGCACAAGACTCCCTCCTATTAACTCTTTATAGCCACACCCGTCTCCTCCCCTACCCTCATCCCTAACCCTTGGCAACCACTAATCTGTCCTCTCTCTCTACAACTGTGTTATTTTATAAAGAAAATAAAATCACGTAGTATGTATCTTTTTAAGATTGGCTTTTTTCTATCTGCATATTTTCCTTGTTTATTCAAGCTATTGCTTGTAGCAAGAGTTTATTCCTTTTTGTTGCTGAGGAGTGTTCCACGGTAAGGATGTGTCACCGTTTGTATATCCATTCACCCACTGAAGGGCACTGAGTAGTTTTCAGTGTTTGGCTAGTATGAATAAAGCATCTTATGGACATCCACGCGCAACCATGTGTATCTTTAACTGCTTTCCTTCCTGACATATACACTGCAGAGTGAGGTAGAACAGAATCCCTTTTTAAAGGGCTTACCTGTTCAATTAAAACAATATGTTAACACAGTCAACAAGTTCATAGAGGTGGAATGCCCAAATCCTGGCCAAAATTTAAGATGTGTGTGGGGCTGTGACAGAGTATGTGTATGTGTACATGTGAGAGGTGGTAGAGGGCAGGACGGTGGTGGTGGGCTCACTCCCCTGCCCTTTTCAGAAAGGGTGAAAATTTAGTGTCGTAGTTTTTCCATTGGACGATTCTTTTATTTGCATTTGTTATAGCACAGACATTAACTCCTCATATATATTCAGAGTCTGGGAGTGTTTGATAATTGTATAATGCTTTAAGGGAACTCCATTTTGTTCTCCAGAGAAGATCTTTTTAGTTCTAATATGAACGTTTTTACTGAAGATCACAGTCCATTGTAAATGCGTGCATACGTGACAGATTCTACATTTATTCTAGGCCCACCCCGGAATATGCTGGTTATAACTTACAGAGAATGAGAAAAGTAAGGTAATATTATTCAATTAAATACGGTGATTATAAATAGCCTTGATCATTTTTAGAAAGTTTTCATGTATGTTCTATGATATGCTTTAGACAATGGTAAAAAAAAAAAAAAAAGAGACTGACACGTCTGGGTGACAGTAGCAAGGAAGAGCATCCAGAAAGAAGAAACCTTACCAACAACAGCTGGGGGCTAAGTCCAGCTGACTCCAGAGCGTGGCACATATCCTCAGTGGAACTTTCTCCACATAAGCACTTCCAAAAAAAGAAACTGCCTGGTAAAACAAAGTCAAGACACGTCAATCAATGACCACTTACCATCTGGACTCACCATCTTCCTGAATTGCAACCTAGATCCCCAGAGGAGCAAAACAACAGGAGAGAAGAGAAATCAGTGGTGTAACCGGCTTACGTGATTAAAGCAGAAGGCAAATCATTACATGTCTGACACTGTCTCCTGAGCGTACTTACTAATTCAGTACAACTTTTATGACATAGTGCCTACCTGTCCAGAGGATCTTCTGTTGACTGTAAAACACACATTAAATTCTTCGGTTAATTAATTTCAAAACAAACTCAATCTCTGAGCTGCTATAAGCTCCTCCCAGGCTCTCATCTAGAATAGGGAGGATTCAAAGAGCAATTTCTCATTCTACCTACCTAAAGCCACACGGTCCTCTTCACTTATCTTCTTTATGTTGATCACATCTTTCTCATATTCTAAATATTCCAGAAATGTTTTGACAGGCAATACACCATCCTTATCATCAGAAAATCGGACAGCAGTCCTGCTGTTCTCTTGTTTATACTTCTCTAATAACGCCTGGAGCTTAAGAAGTTCTTTTTCATCAAGCCTTAGTAACACAGCCAAGTCCTTAAATATAGGGGGAAAAAAAAAAACAGTTCTGAATAGACCATGTCTCTTTCTATGACTCTTCCGTAAGTGTCAACACTATCATCTGAAATGAAATGCAAGACTAAGCAAAAGATGATGACTTTTGAATTAATGTCATAGCTATGATGTGCTCTGCTTAAAACTTTACTCTCAATTCATGAGTAGGAGGTTATTTAAATAAACTAATCTTGAAATACTATATATTACTGAAAGTACCACTTTTAGAAAGTTTCTTGAGATTACACTTCTAAAATGTCTAAAATTTAATAAACATGTATTATTGCTTAATCAGAAAAAAAATTTAAGCTTTTCCCCCCAAACCATCGGGGAGTTCGGGGGTTTTGAGCATGAGCCCCCTGTTCTCCTGGCTCGGCCCCGCAATGAACCTTTCTCTGCTGAAAAAAAAATATTAAAAGGGTGTCAACTGCCAACTCTTGTGATTCCGAGGAAACTAAAGAACTATTTGAAATGTAATGCTTGTTTATTAAGCAGCATAAACATTATAAAATAAAAGCAGTGGAAAACAGTCTTCACTGTATCTACATATAAATCCTCTATGTGGCTCTTGGGGCTGCAGAGATACAACCTGCCAGCCTTTCAAACTGTTTTTACACACCTTATGTGCAGAAACATCTCCTGATCTACTATTCTTCTTCTAAATTAGGGACAAGTGTACACATACACATACACACACACATGCACACATTCGCCATAGCAAGCAAAACTTTCTTCCCCTCATGCTACATGATTAAAGCTGCATTCTTAAACAAGAGCAGTTTTGTTATTTATTTACTTATGGATGTTGTTTTAAGAACAAGTAGTAAACTGCAAAATGCTACGGAATACACACAGGTGGTTCAATGCTATACCAAACTTATATGAACTATGTCCTACAGACAGCAAAAATGAATTAGTTTAGATTTGAATTTTAGTTTTGTATGTACAAAATTAGCCATTCAGCCTAGAAGTTGACTGCATGTTTTTTTAAGGATCCAAATAAGTCTATAGCAAAATAAAATAATAAAAAAGAACAATCTGTCAACTGATTTTTAAACGTTTATAATTCTTTTGCACACTATATTGGGGCTATCAAGTGGAAATGAATTCTCCAAGGGATTATTAATGCCATATATTTAAGTTTCTTTTGCAGGGTTCAAGAGAGATAGTTTTGATTTTATAAAAAAAAAATTTAGGCATTGAAGAATCTATGAAATGTCCAGGCAATCCTATAGACATAACTTAATCAACTTGAACTTTTCTGTTGCTTGAAATGATTTTTCTCTATTGGTGAAATAGATAGCAAAAACAAAAGCTCCTGAAAAATGGCTTTGTCATTTATAATGGCACTCACAGAATATTATTGTGAAGATTGTTAAAATGCTTTATAAAATCCATCTAGAACCCCAAAGATAAAAAAAGATGTTAGGACTTGTAGGTTATTTCCAATACAAAGGGAAAATCTTCTCTCATTTTTCTGTCTAAAAATTTTTATTCGTG
Organism: Leucopleurus acutus; assembly: GCF_964270905.1. Lineage (NCBI taxonomy): Eukaryota > Metazoa > Chordata > Mammalia > Artiodactyla > Delphinidae > Leucopleurus > Leucopleurus acutus. The sequence continues at coordinate 18,840,815 of NC_139143.1, forward strand.
TATGTGTATTTACAATGAAAGGCATCCACTTTAAAACTCAATAAACTTTCAGATACACCAGATGAGTTTTATAAAAGCATTACCAGTGACTTGAAAAATCACTAAAATCACCTTAATAATTTTCCTTTAGACAAATAAAAGACATGAGGCCCTGATGCCAGGCAACCTGCCCAAGGTCACATAGTAGTCGAGGGAAGAGAGGACAATATTTCTCTCTATTCTCTATCAGGAGAAATGCGATTTCTCTAGATGGAAAGTAAGAATTTTGTATACTCTCCTCAGAAATGAGCAACACTGCACTGTAATAGAGATTACAAGGTGCTATCAGTTTTTTACGTTTTATAGAATAAAAACACAGAACATTTTCTACAATTACTTTAAACACTCTGATGTACGATAAAATATTTTTTTAAATGTATTTCATTACATAGGAAACAACAGAGTAGTATGAGCTTGCTAACAACACAGAAAAGCTCGACTCTTCTGTTTGGCAGAATCTTTTTTTTTCTTTAAAAGAAATTAAAATTTTGGTGCTTCAGTAAACTGCATATATTTTAATTGGCAAACCCTGTCCAGAAGAAGTTGTATTGTAAGAAGTAACCTTAAAAAATAAGGAAAGCCAAATGCTTCTAGGTATTAAAAATGGATTAACAATAAGTTCAATATTCTAGCCTAAATAATATAAATTTAGCAGCAAGGCACGGAAAGCCAGCAGAAGGTCTTGTAAAGAAAATACTGTTTTTTTACACCTAAAAAAAACCAAAACCTTAATATTCTACTTCTTTACTACCAATTAGAAAAATAAAAAATAAACAAAGAGATTATTTTGTATAATGAATAATGGGATTACTCACATTATCAGAGAATGGCGTGTCTGAATGAAAATCAATGGAATTTAATTGACTGACAGACTCATAAAGATGGAGTAATTTCAATTTATTGGCACAAAACTGTAGCAATCCTTCATCAACACACTCAAGCTCTATAAGGTAGAAGGAAAAAATAGAGAGATATATTTAACAGACTGATAAAAAAGGCCTTTCTTTCATTAAATCTCTTAATATTACATAATTCTTTGATGTTCTATTTTATTAAATATTGGGATGCTTAAGCTATAATGGATTAAGAAGGCAAAAATAATTTGTCCCGTCATGGCAAAATGTCTAAATTTTTTAATGAAATAAGGTGCTCTAATAGAAGGGGACGTTAAAAAGAAAAAAAGAAAGACAGAAGAAATATTTTAGTCTAGTACTCAAATATAAATAAATGATTTGGAAACAGGTTTGAAAATGTTCTCCCTCACCCCGTCAATCATATGTTGTCTATTATGCTCACACCCTGAGGAAGGACAAATAGAAAGTTGCCTGCCTCTTCTTATTATCATGGTCAAAGATATTATAATTCGACCAGAAAATGTGGATTGTGACAGAGGTATCCTCAAGAAAGGCTGGCAAAAAGTAGAATTCCACTTAATATCCTCCATCAATCAGGTTTTTTTTCAAGGTTAGTGCTGGAAAAATACTCTCTGTATAATACATATGATAATTTAAATATTTATTTCTAATACAAATGAATACTTATTCTCTAAAAAGGCAGACACTGAAAACTCCCAAGAACTCTGATATGGGATATAGTAACATGGAAGACTGTCCAAGTTCTTACAGCCATAATAAAACTTAGCATACTAAATACTTGACATTTTTAGGAGTCTCATTTATGGGTAGAACTTGGAACTAGTGATGTTACAGAACTCTGACAATGGTGTCTGGTTTACTCCCAGCCTAGTGCAAGGTAATTTTTAACTTAATAAATTTTGATATTTTTTAAGGCCTTAGGATGGGATAGGGGGACTTTATCAGTGCACTATACTTTTTGAAAGAGGTATTTCTAACAAGCTGTATGCATTACAGGAGTTTACTATTTACCAAGAGTCAGCTTTACACATGTGTTGGAAAAAAAAATTCTCAAAATTAGGATGCTTGAATTCCTGAAACAGCATATTACGACTTATCTATTAAGCGACTCTAAGTTGGCTTAAATATAATTAAATACACAGCTGGTTTCATATTTACACAACAAGCAAAAAGTCATGACTAGATGAAGTCACTGCATCACACACTACATTTTTAAATGATGTTAGGAATTCAGAATAAATTAAATTTTTCTAGCTCGGCTGGACAGAATGTGGAGTTACAAACCCACAGTTACAAATGTAATTCTTTTCCAGACAAATACATTCTGAACAGTAACAAACAACCAGAAAACTCAGAACTGGTCATGTAATCATAGTCTGTGATTTTGGAAGCCCTAGTTCCGTTCATGAGGGACATGGATGAAAAACTGTGGAGTCCATACACTAACAAAACATAAATCAAAGCCTAGAATTTTTTTTAAATCATTATCATAGTCAAAACAACATTACTTAAAGTTAAATAAGACATAATGGCAGCAAGAGAACCTGGCTGTTTTTTGCTTACCACCAGTCATCTCGTCCCCTCCTGCCAATGGCTTTCACAACGCTCTACAGCTATTACCACAATAATCACTTCCCATCATTCTATACTGATATCTTTCCTCCCAGTAGATGGAGTCAAACGAAAACTATTTACAGTAAGAAACAGAGGCAACATATTCAGAGAAAGCTCAGAGGAAGATCAACAGCATACAGGGAATTAAAACAGCAACAGGGAATTAAAAAGTCCCCAATACTAAAGGTATGAAATAAGTTTCCTTCTTTCTTATATATTATTTCCACATTAAAGTAACATGATGGGGAATTCCCTGGCAGGCCAGTGGTTAGGACTCTGCGTTTTCACTGCTGAGGGCTGGTCAGGGAACTAAGATCCCACAAGCCGTTCGGCCTGGCCGAAAATTTAAAAATTAATTAATTAAAAAATACGGTAACGTGATGGCATCATAAGCAGTTAATACTTTCTATCGTCAGAGTTATAAAATTTGAGATGAGATCATAACCTCCAGTCAGTACAAATCCTATTACCTTGATTTTGCAAAGTGTCCATTAACGTCTGAGTGATGTTTCTAAGGTAGGAAAATGGTAAACGTATGCTTGCCAAAATGCTTTCCAATGCCTAGAAGAAAGATATGGAGCAATTCTCATAATTAGAAGGCAATGATTTTGTTCTTTAAATTTTACATTTATGCCTATACTTTCACTACCCCAAGTTTCAAAGGGAAGCTCCATTTTTAAGATGTTTTATTATACTTACCTGAGAGTTAAAGTTGCATCATAAGTACTATGTAATCAATTTCATGTCATGCCAAACATGGTACAATGACAGAAAGTCCAGACTGAGAATGAAACAACTTAGAAGGCTATTGATGTTCAACAGAATGGCCAAGACAAAACAGAAACAGAGATAAAGGTATTCACCAATAAGAGTCTGAATAAGTCTATACTCTATAGGTATAAATGAAAAGCAGACACTGTCATTGTCATGTCAATAATAAAAGCAGACAATAACTTAATTACTGCTATATTACTGCACTTGAGCATGGCTGGCTGAATCCACAGGCCATGCTAGATATGTATGTGTATATATATATATATATATATACACACACACACACACACTCCCCACCTACCCGCTTCCTACCCACTAGTAGATATATAAGAGTGGTTATCATCAGTTCCAAAATCCCTCTTCATGCCTAAAGAAGCAACAATCAGAATCACAAATGGGTCAGACACAGCACCTGAAGTTCCTACTTATCTGTTCATATCAGCACATTAAATTGGATTTTGACTGACGAGATTAAATAGTCTAAAAGGTAGGCTAAGAATGTGGCATGAGACAAATATCAGATTGTAACACAACAACTCTGTGTGTCTGTGGAGGAGAAATGGGCGTAGAGGGCGGCTCAAGAGGTTGGTCCGGCCTATGATGAGGCAACTGGGTGAAGGATATAAAGAAAGTGACCAAAGAGGCAAATACCCTGGAAAATGTAATCTGCCTCTGTTCTGTCTACTATCACACAAGCTAGCAGCTGGCTCACTGTCCTCTTATTCAGTCTTCCAAAGTCTAAACTGGTTTCTTTTCCCCCTTAACTGTTGTAAAACGATACACAACTTTCACTGTTAGGTTGTCTAGTATTTTTAATAAAATTCATAGCTTCATACAAAATTCAGTAGTAGAGTAAAACAAAAAAAATCAAGAAGACAGTTTGCACTATGCTGAAGTTTCCCAATTTCGTTGTTCCACGATGTAAGATAAGAAAGATGGTATCAAAATGAGAAACGTGTGGGTTATGAGCTTCCTTTCCATGACCGATGCCCTAAACTGCCTCTCCACATGCCCACCTTCTCACAAGAGTCCCTTTAATAACGGAGGCTGCCCTGAGGAAGATGAGAGCCCATGAGTGCTGTCAGTGGAATGGAAAACTCAATTAAAAGTCAGAGACTTGCCTGTTGTACAATAAGACGATAAACAGCGTTTTTAAAAAATGACTGCCGAAGTGAGAGAGTGGCATGGACATATATACACTACCAAATGTAAAATAGATAGCTAGTGGGAAGCAGCCGCATAGCTCGGGGAGATCAGCTCGTTGCTTTGTGACCACCTAGAGGGGTGGGATAGGGAGGGTGGGAGGGAGACGCAAGAGGGAGGAGCTATGGGGATATATGTATATGTATAGCTGATTCACTTTGTTATAAAGCAGAAACTAACACACCATTGTAAAGCAATTATACTCCAATAAAGATGTTAAAAAAAAAAGACTGTCACAGTAGAATAAGAGGGATAGAAAGAAATTAGTATTCACTAACTCATCCCACTACTTTAGATGCTGTGCATTATGAAAATGACGTATTTGGTAAGGTCCCTGTTTGAAGGAGCTTAAAAGAGGTAAAGAGGAAAAAGTTGGGGAGCTTGACTAACATACACGAAAGAATTAGAAAACAAGTATAGTCGGCCCTCTGTATCCATGGGTTCTGCATCTGCAGATTCAACCAACCATGGATTGAAAATATTTGGAAAGAAAAAATTCCACAAAGTTCCAAAAAGCAAAACTTGAATTTGCCACACACTTGCAACTATTTACATTGCACTTATATTGTATTTACAACTGTTTACATAGCACTTACATTGTGTTAGGTATTACAAGTAATCTAGAGAGGATTTAAAGTATACAAGAGAATGTGCCTAGGTTATATGCAAATATTACACCATTTTATATAAGGGACTTAAGCATCCTGAGATTTAGGTATCACAGGGGGTCCTGAAATCAATGCCCCCGAGGATACTGAGGGACGATTATAGTCATTAGCTCTCTGGTTCTGATTAAAAGTAGAGCTCAGAGGCATCCATGAGGATTGATGTGTCAGGTAAGAATTTATAGTTAGAACCTGAGCAGCATTATGAGGGACCTGGATAGGAGGAGAGTGGGAGTAATATAATGAGTTACCGTATTATAAGCAGGAGCCTGGAAAAGGTAACCAGTCTGACTATATCATGAAAGGCGGAGGCTGTGGAGCTACAAGGCCTCTTCCACAGTACGAATGCGAATGTCAATTAGTACTTTGATAAGCAATTTATCATCAACTAGTACAGCCAAAGCTCATACCTAGCAATTCCACTCTTACACATGTGCACCAGCAAAAACGTACAAGGATAAGCACACTATCATTGTTGTTAATAGCAAAAAACTAGAAACAAGCTAAATGTCCACTGACAGGAGAGTGAACAAATAAATGGCAGTCACAGAGTGGAATTCAGATAGCACAGTACATGAGTCAACTGCAGCTGCAGGCAGCAACGTGGATGAGTCCCAGAAACACAATGCTGAAGGAATGAAGTAAGTCACAGAGGAAGACAGAGCGTGACCCCATTCATATAACGTTCCAAAAAAGCAGAAAATGCATCAATATGTTTTAAAGGAGCCATACAGAAATGCTGTATCTGTAAAGAAAAGCAAAAGAGAAAGGAACACAAAATTCTGAAGACTGGTTACCTTAGGGATGGGAGAAGGGGACGGGATGGAGGAGGGACGTGCAGGGCTCTTCAGACTTCCTGGTAACATTCTGTTTCCTAAGGTGGGTGGTCATACACGTCGTTGTCTTATTATTATTTAATTTGAATATACGTTATGTATGGGTTTGTTTATGTGTATAAAACACATGTGCTTCCGCGTATGGTAATATTACTTAATTAAAAAAAGAAGAGAGGAAAAAAAGAAACAATAGAAGCTTCCACATGGGAATATAAAAAAGGATGAACAGGAATGAAAACACAAAGGAAGATTTTAGCCTGTCATGTTTGGAGGGAAATAGGAAGAAAAAGATTTTGTTAAGAAGGATATGTACTAGCTACTCAGCAAGAAAGTTCATTTATTATATACACTTACTTGTTTTTTGGTTGCAGGGTACTTAATATCGAGAATTAATTCCTTTATTTCTGTTTCAATCAAATCTAGAAAGAAAATTAACCAAAGTAAGATTTTCACTTTTATGACAGTTAAACTTTATTCTGAAAGAAAACATCATGTATTTGCAATATCAGTCAGTCTAAAGGGTTTCTGGGTTCTCGCGGAAATCACTGTTTTATTGTTACCAATTTTAATACTCCCTCGATGGCACATTTCATCCTCCAGAGTAATTCCAGTAAAAACTACACATGATTACTTGTACCTCACCTCATTCCAAAAAAGGAGCTGAAATAGCTCATAAATGCACTGAAGTGTTTTGATTGTTCCATTTGGAATATTCTATTAATTTAAAAAAAATGACATAACAGTTTGCTTCATTTTTACTGAAGGACACCTACCAAGATTGGGAGATTTTGCTTTCAGTAAGGCTCCCAGTTTCTTCACTAAGTGCATGTCCTTGGCTCGTTCACTCTTCTTATCACTAAAACAATAAATACAACAAATTCTTACAGAATGTGAAACTGTTTTCCTTCTAATTTTGACACGCTCCAGATTTCTTTTTCCTTGCTATTCTTCCTATTTAACTTTAAAGGTTATCAGTCTAATCCGAAAAGAGAACAAACCGATAACTATGAAACAAAGTAAAACAAGTAGCAAATAAAGGACCAGGAAAAGTTAGCAGAGGGACACGAGTAAGCTGGCACGTGATACAACTTACCTCAATGCTAAATGGAAAGGGACATTCACTGTTTTCACACTTCCAGACACTGGATCAACCAGACAGATCTGGTAAGTCTGCGGCTGCCAATTCTGACTGGTAACGTTATTTAAGCCCATTATTTTATAGCCAGGATACAGAAGCCTGAGGAAATCACATACCAACATGGTAAAAATCTTAAGAGAAAGGAAAAATGTTACAAGGTGCTATTATGACAGCTTGGGACCCCTACATTATTATCAATTCGGAAGCTAGTAAGGCAAATAAATATTGAGACCAAAAACATAAGGAAAGCAGGACCCAACTAGCAGGGTTCTTACACCTTGTTAAAATGTGCTAGAAAATTAAATGAACACAATCAGGCCTAAGCTGCAGTGGCAAACAAAGCATTCACCTCACTCAACATCATCACCAGGGGAACCGGAAATAATCTTTCCTTTCGAGCCTCCACAGTGTAAGTAAGGGCTGGGGACAAATGACAGCACCAAAGCTGACTTTAATTCAGTAGCATATCACGGCCTCTTCAATCAGATTCCTTTGCTCTTAAATACTTAATCCTTAATTATATACCAGGCACTCGCAGGAAAAAAACATAATAAAGGACATTTCAATTCTCAAACAACTTGTAATCTAATAAGTAGCTTTAATAAAAGCTTTACTCTAACAAAAGCATTCCTTTCTGTAACCAGGAAAAGGCCTGGCATTTGCAGCTTACCTGCAGTGCTTTCCCACGTTGAAAGCGCCTACTCTAGGGCCCTGCTGTGTGCTCCACACTTCTAAAATGCCCCTCCGCGGTGCATAGATCACAAGGAACTGAGCTACCCGACTTGGACCCTGAGGACTTCCAAAGGGGGAAAAGTCCACCTTTTCTGGCACTCTTTCGTGGAGGTCCTCTACAATTTGGATCCAACCAGTCTGTGCATCTCGATACCCTTGGAGACAGAGGAAAGGAAAGCTACTTAGTTATGTCATCTAGGTTTAGCAGTAGCCTCCTGAAGCACTCTGGGATGTTTCTGGCGGCGAGGCGGGGAGCCTTAAGAAAAGCTGTAAAAGTACATTATCGGGGGCTTCCCTGGTGGCGCAGTGGTTGAGAGTCCGCCTGCCGATGCAGGGGACGCGGGTTTGTGCCCCGGTCCCGGAAGATCCCACATGCCACGGAGCGGCTGGTCCCGTGAGCCATGGCCGCTGAGCCTGCGCGTCCGGAGCCTGTGCTCCGCAACGGGAGAGGCCACAACAGTGAGAGGCCCGCGTATCGCAAAAAAAAAAAAAATAATAATAATAAAAAAATTTTTTAAAAAGTACATTATCGGGTGGGACGGAGGGAGACGCAAGAGGGAAGAGATATGGGGACATATGTATATGTATAACTTATTCACTTTGTTATAAAGCAGAAACTAACACACTATTGTGAAGCAATTATACTCCAATAAAGATGTCAAAAAAAGTACATTATCTTTTTATTATGAAATACATTAAACAGAAAAGAAGATAATAATTATGATAATACTAAATCACCAAGTCTTAGTAAAACTTCAGATTTTGCTATATTTGCTTCTGATCACTTTTATTTCTTTAAGAAAAAAACAGTTATCCCGGAGGCTTCGTGAGCACCCTTCCCTCATCTCATTCCCCTCCCTCCCTCTTTTTAAAAAATTCTGGGGAGGTTATCAGGTTCAGACTTAAAAATACAATTAAAATATAAGAAAAAGATCAAATTGGTTCCCTGCTATTCAAGTCCCTTGGTGATGTGCAGACAGAGGGAAAACACGGGCTGCAGAGAGATGGGAAACAGCTCCGGCTTGTGAGAAGAAAGATGCAGCTGACACGTCTTCCACTTGAGGGCGGCCCCTCTCACAGGCAACTGATCCCTCTCTTTCCAGTACAGGGAGGAAAACGACAGACTGCACCAGCTGCAGAAGGACAGGCAACAATGGCAGCGATAAGATCGCCATAGGGGATTTGGACCAGCTGGTATATATTCTGGAAAAGTCTTGCTGAGAACATACCCTTGATGTTGTTTCAGAAGACAAACACCATTTCAGGGAGAAATGATGTATCTGCAGCATTAAAACCTATTTCTAAAGACACTTAACCATGTGGCAGGTAAACACTGCAGGAATTCTCTGGCAAGAAGGTTAATAGTGGCCTCAGTCTGGTCCACAGTAATTTAATGCCCTCAAATCCATTATTCCTCACAATGCTAAAAACAGATCAGATTGCACCAAAATTGTGAACCAGTAGTCTGAGCTGACATGTTGCTATTCCAGATAACTTCAAACAATGCATTCTTCCCTCCTCCTTGGTCAAGGAGATTTTATTTTACTCAGGTTGACAATGTGCTTAGATATTTTCAAGTCTCCCTTATAGTTAAGTTTGTCCACGTGACTAAGTCCTGGCTAATGTATTGTAGAAACAGCTCGGCAAGGCTTCAGAAAGTATCTTCAAAGTGGACTAAATTGGCAGTCTTCCTTTCCCCTTCTTCCTTCCTGGGATGCAGATTAAAAGGCTACACCTTCAGCAGCCATTTGAACCATGAGGTAACTTTGCATGGGGAAGCTACATGGAAGGAGACTGAGTTCCTGAGGACATCACAGAGACACCATATCAACCCTGTACTTGGCTCTATTGTTTGCCACTAAATGCAACTTCTAACTGACAAAGTTACTGAGACACTTAAGTGAACTGACCCAAGCACGTAGATATGGAAGTCAAATGAGAAAAAAATGAATTTTGCTAGGTTTTGCCATCTTAAATCTGAAACACTTGACTTGGCATTCGAGGGGGCAAGAAACTGAATTCAGGAATTGACAATGACAGTGAAAACTGAAAAGAGGTATGTAAGGAAGAGGTTAAAAGTGCCTGAGTTGGTCAAACTTAAAGGATATATCAGTTAGACTACTGGATCAAGTGTTGCTGATCTGAGTTTATGGTTTAAACAAACAAACAAACAAAAAGCATAAACATAAAGAATTAATAAACACTGTTAACAACCAGAAGCTGAAGAAGGATAACACTGTCCAACTGCTGGGGTAGAAAGCAAATTAACGTTTTTTTCTGGATTTTTGTAAGAAAGTACCTTTCCACATGCGTATTGCAATTCCTCTAGCTACGTCCAACAAAATAATTCTGCCAAAATCATCTGTTACTGCTGCCAGCGTGTTACATGGAGACAGACATATACTTTCACCATGGCGTCTAGAATCTGGAAGTCCAAACCTGATATTTGAAAGAAAACAGAAAGCTCAAATCAAAGTGCAATCTAGAAATACATAAAAGAATAATGAAATGCATTAACAAAATAGGCTGAATCTGTTTTTATATAAAGAAGTATGAACTTTCTATAGATTAATACCTAATTTATTAACTGATTACACCACATTTTGCAATACAAAATGCATCAGGAAATTTCTTCTATTACAAAATAAAAACACCTAGGTTTTATTTCAGAGATTTTCTATATAGATATCCACAACCTATTTTCAGAGAGTCTCAAGTACAACTAGATTTCCTTGATTAAGTGATACATCATAGGAAACAATACCCTCACAACCAACTAAATTTTAGAATACTCTGCTCCTACACAGGCATCTGTGTAGTTCTGATTTCTGATCTATTCTCTTTTTTTTTTCCTAGATATCATATCTTGCTGATACCAATGCAGGTACAAGAACGTTCCTTCTTCTAAATAGTTATCTGTAAACTGCTCTTGGTCTATTATTAATCTTATTAGAACTGTGAGTAAAATAAAAGTAAAGAGGTACTGAGAAAGGACCAGAAGAGCTCATTTTGAAAAAAGTCCCTGCGACAAAGTACTCAAACTTTGTTACATCTCTTTGGATGCATAAGGGCCATTTGGCTTATTTCTTGATTCTTGGGTGATCTTAGAAAATGTGATGTGTTATAACATACTTTAAGATGGAAAAAACCCTGGAAGATTATCTTTAATCAATTTTAATAACAGATAATTAGTTATATCTCTTTAGTTGAAGAACATCTAAAAAAAGGAGGGGAAGTTTCTAGTTCCCTTTCTATTGGGTAATAAAAAATGATTTAAAAACAGAATCAGGCAAAAATCATACTGACTCCCCGCAAAACCTGACGAATCCACTCAGTATCCTACAGCACTGCTGAAGCAAGCAAGGAAGCAAAGCCGGCATGTTGAAGATGCTTGGATGCACGGGACCCCCCATTTTTATTTATTTATTTTTTAAAGAAATCACTAAGTCCTTTTTGAGTTTCTACAGCTTAATGACAAACTAAACTTTTTACAGGAAGAAATCCAACAGCTATCAAAAAACCAATTTTCCTGCAACTTAAGCTAAGTGTACAGGTGTTTGTAGAAGAGCACACTCAACACATACATACTGAGCCCCCACTACATGACAGGGAGACAGCTGTGATAAAACAGGCAAGATATCTTAGTCCTCGTGGACTTTACATTCTGGTGGAAAAAACGAGTCCCACGTTGGGCTTCCCAGGTGGCGCAGTGGTTAAGAATCCGCCTGCCAATGCAGGGGACACGGGTTCGAGCCCCGGTCCAGGAAGATCCCACATGCCGCGGAGCAACTAGGCCTGTGCACCACAACTACTGAGCCTGTGCTCTAGAGCCTGTGAGCCACAACTACTGAGCCCACGTGCCACCACTACTGAAGCCCGTGCACCCAGAGCCCGTGCTCTGCAACAAGAGAAGCCACTGCAACGAGAAGCCCGTGCACCAGGACAAAGAGTAGCCCCGGCTCACCGCAACTAGAGAAAGCCCGCGCACAGCAACAAAGACCCAATGCAGCCAAAAATAAATAAATAAAATAAATAAATTTATATATATATATATATATATATATATAAATTAGTCCCACATTAATGACTTTTAGAAGCTCCAAAGACTCAGGAAATCAACAAATCAGCTAAGCACACAGAGAGACTATTAATTCAAGAGCGCATTCCTAGGAATACTAAAATGTGAGAAGAGCACGACAGACTTGCCTTACAGCTAATGGGGTAGCTGGTTCAACCTTGGGTTTTTGCTTCTGCACAGCTTCTTCTTCATGCTTGCTTTTCCAACCAAGCCAACCACTGGAAAGAAAGCAAATTGAGACTAAAACCAGGGCTTCCAGAGTTTTAAACTGCAGACTATCAAAATATAAGTTAAAACCTAGTGAGATGCAAATTAGATCATTTAAATTGTGATGTAATTACCTGGCAGCATTAAATAAAGCAGAAGTGAGTTTACTTGCCACTGCTAGTGCAACGTGAGATAATAATGGTTGCGTGCTTCCCTGAAAAACAGAACATTTGAAAGAGAAAACAACAGCTGACAGATAAACAAAATATATTTTCTAAACGAGATGTACCTTAAAAAGGTAGGAGGTAGCAATATAATCAAAAGTTTTAACTCTACAGTTTAAAAGGGAATCCCCTGGTGGTCCAGTGGTTAGAACTCCATGCTTCCACTGCAGGGGGCTCGGGTTTGATCCCTGTTCGGAGAGCTAAGATATCGCAAGCCATGTGGCATGGCCAATTAAAACAAGAAAAAGAAAAGTAAAATCACTAGTAGTTTAGTTATCTTCAGGATTTCCCTCTTTAAATTGTAATTAATGAAAAAAAATTAAACTAGAACAGTAAAATGGCATTTTTCTACCAGGGCTATTGATTTCTTATCCATATACAACCGGCCCTTTTCCCTCTTATTTTTTTTTTTTTCCATTTTTTAACCAGTTTTTATTTAGAAATGTTTCATATTATACAAAAAAATTTTTAAGTATAGTTGATTTACAATGTTGTGTTAGTTTCAGGTGTATAGCAAAGTGATTCAGCTATATATATATATGTTTTTCTTTTGCAGATTCTTTTCCATTATACATTATTATAAGATATTGAATATAGTGCCCTGTGCTATACAGGAGGACCTTGTTATTTATCTATTTTATATATAGGAGTGTGTATATATTTACCCCAAACTCCTAATTTGTCCCTCCCCCTCTTTTTTTTAAAAATGTATTTATTAAAGCAAAAAGATGGTTTGAACCATTTTGAGAAGGGTGCTGTTTAAGCGAACAACAGTAGATACCAAATCTAACACCTAATTTTTCCCAATTTTAGGAAGCAATTTTCACCACTTTATCAACTATAGTTGGCGGCTTGCTCTGTCTTTACAATTCCTCATTTACTCAAATCCCTGGTGGGCTGACATCACTAACAACACTAAGCCTCTGATTACTGCACCAATATTTAAAGACAACTCAACTAAGAATTCGGGGCATCAGAAACAAAGAAGGCTGCTTGTATTACACTGACTTCAGTACCTTCTCAGTTAATCTAAAGAATTTAGAAGAAAGTGAGTTGAGACTAATTTTAGCTTACACTGAAACTTAGAAATGTACTGCTTAATCTTTCTAAGGCTATGTTACCATCCCAATTTGTAGATATGTTGAAAAATCAAGATCAGTGATGAAACACTTACCTCTAAAGCATAGAAGAAGCCCGTAAATGGATTGGACCCTACAGTGATATACTGAGACATAGCGGGTGGGCTGTTTTTAATTGCTGCATTATATCCACCTATATTGGAGGCAGTCTTCATTTGATCAAAAGGGGACAGAGTCATAATACCTAATGATAAAACAGCAATAACAACACATGATTTTAATGAACTGAAATGACACTGTCATTTTAGGTTATCAGATTTTTATTTCCACTCCATTCTAAGATGCTAACTGCTGAGTTTCATTTAACAGACAAAAGTCATTTTCAAAAGCTACAAGATCAATATCATAAAACATAAAGATATTAAAGTTGCCACCTATAATTACTCTAAGCTATAAAATACTACAAAATTTAAATATTAATTTTTTAAACATACAAATTCAAATGGTACAGATATATAGAGTCCACCAATATCTCTAGGTATTAGTTCACTTCTTCAAGGTAACAACTGAAACAGTTTCTTATGCTGCTTTCCAGAAATGTTGTATGCACATAAATGACAGCACACCAAATAAACCGATGTGTGCCTTGTTTTTTTTAATTTAATAAAATATCAAGGAGACATGCCTCATTCTTGGCAATCACTCAGAGTATTCCACTGTGTGGCCATGCCATAACTGGTCTGACCTTCTGATGGACATTTATGTTTCCCACCTTTTGCCACTACAAATAATGCTGCAACATAGATCCTTGATAGATCTGTGCATATCTATATATAAGTTCATTTGTATGGCAAATCCTCATAAACAGAAGTGCAGGCTCAAAGGGGATCTACCTTTTAAAAAAAATTTTATTAAGTACTGTGACGCTGCATGCTGTAGAGTGCTGCCGATGTACACCCCGACCAAAAAGGTAGGAGAGCATCTGTATGCCCATATCCTTCCCAACACAGTGAAAATAAACCCTTTCAAACATCTACTGATAACCCTGTAGTCCAGAAATCCCCAGGCTTTTACAATGCAGAGGTACTGATCATTTCCCCAAGGCTCTAAGAACAGAAGTAGACAGACTGAATATTGACGCCCACATGCTGTGTGGGGCAGCAGAGAAGCCAGTGCCATTTAAACGCACCAGGTGGCAGGGAGAGAAGTAGGGGGGCAGTGAGCTTAGAGATCTAGAAAGTAAAGATCCTGCTAGATTCCAACACATGTGGCCTTGGGCAGTGTCTTCCAACTCGGGTACTCTTGGTACATGAAGATACCCGGTTGACAGCTTCCGAACACAAACACACTGCAAAATGGAACATGAGTTATTCTAATTTTCATATGTGTGTACTGCCTCGACTTTGAATGCAAATGGTCCAAAAAATGCATTACTCCTGAAGAAGAATCCTGGTAAAGGAAATGCTTTTAGGGAGTTCATAAGCAAACAACTTTCTGGATTTAGGGATTCAAGTCATCAAATAATCCTTACAAAAGCTGAACTGTTCTGAAAGATTACAACGCCTGTCTCATATTTATGAATGAATTCATGATTCAACATACAGAATGTCTTTACTACATGATTAAAATTGGCATAAGTTCTGCCTTATTCTACCAGCACAACATCAAAGGCTGAATGGTGTCACATAGAAACTGAAATTTAAGTTTCAATACTCTCTCTTCATATTCCCACACACTATAGGTGTGAGTATAAACGGCTACAAGCTATCCAGCAAAATGGATCCAAAATTTTAAGTGGATTTATTCTCACCCATTCTAAAGAGATGGTTGACCAGTTCTTTCCATCCTTGCCACGAATGATCTCTTCCTTCCCACAATTTAAGTCACCCACTTTTTGTTTTCATTATATAGGAAATTCAATAACACTTTGTCATTTCTTATAACTACAGAACTTTCAAGTTATCAGCCAGGTATACCGCAATATCATTTTGAAACATAATAAATACAATTGACAATCTTTATTAATAATGTCAAATGCAATTTTTAAAAATTTTTATTAGACTACAGTTGATTTATAATGTTGTGTCAGTTTCTGCTGTACAGCAAGGTGAATCAGTTATACATATACATATATCCACTTTTTTTCAGATTCTTTTCCCATATAGGTCATTACAGAGTATGGAATAGAGTTCCCTGTGCTATACAGTAGGTCCTGATTAGTTATCGATTTTATATATGGTTGTGTGTATATGTCAGTCCCAATCTCCCCATTTATCCCTCCCCCTCCTCCCCACCACGCTCCGGTAACCACAAGTTTGTTTTTCACAACTGTGACTTTTTTTTTGTAAATAAGTTCATGTGTACCATTTTTTTAGATTCTACATATAAGCGATATCATATATTTGTCTTTGTCTGACTTACTTCACCCAGTAGGGTCATCCACTTTCAATGCCATCCCTTGCATCCTGTCATTATCAACTATATATTTTTTGAAACTTTGATTTTAAGCGTACCACCTTTTGACCACCACCTCTTAGCTTTCCATCTTAACTACTCTAGTAATCCCCTGTAATAATTCTGCATTTCATTAAGAGTTTCAATACATTACTCCTACCATTTTCACACTACTTATCCAGTAACTCATGTGATCACGTCGCTTCTTACCTGGTTCTGATTTGTGTTCCATCACAATCACTCTCTTGCACGACTCCCCTGTCCCCCTCTTCCTCCACATACTCACCTGGCTCAATCTCACCCTTGGTTGACCTAAACTTTCTGCATTCTCTGCTGTCTGCACCGAAAGAGCTGATCAGTGTCAGAGAAAAACAATACACCTGAGTTTTAGCGTAAGGACCACAAACAAACGGGCATACAACACCAGCCCAAAATCCTACTGTCTTTCTCTGCCCCTCTACCCTCCCATGCCCAAATCTCTTGAAATCTATTCATTGAAGAAACCAGGCTGTTGGACACTAATTTCCTACAGTCTAGATTTTGCTGACTGCATCCCTGTGGTATTATTTAACATTCTGTCCTGCTCTCTACATTGTGGCAAATTGGTGGGCTCTAGAGGACTGTTGTCTTTTGATTCACCAATTTTAGCACCATTTTTCATTGATTTAAGGTAAATGAAGACATAGCATATATACAGCCCCTCTTTTTCCCCCCATATTCTTCCAATATAACCATATCTCAATTTTTAAATTAAATTCACACTCTCTGTTCTCATTATAAAGAACTCACTGCTGAGACAAGCTGCCTACTGTAATTACACTGCCTTAGATGTGAATTTTTCTTTTCTGGATTTATTACTACCTTGTTATTTAGGGTTTTCCCTGAACAACTGAGGCCTTTCCACACTTTCAAACACCTTACAGTTCTTCTTAATATAAATTTCCATAAAGTCAAACTCACTGGATAATTTTCTAGGTCTATTATACTGGCTAAAGAAGGCCTCTTTGACAAAATGATATTTGAACAGACACCTGAACGAAGTGAGGGAGAGAGCCATGTGACTAGCTGGGTAAAACCTTCCAAGCAGAAAGGGCAACAATTACAAAGACTGCAAAGTGGGAGAATGCTTGTTGTATTTGAGGGTCAGTAAGGAGATGAGCGTGGTGGAACAGGGCAGTGAGGAGGGGAGAGTTCTACAGGAGGTGAAGTCAAAAGGTACCATAAACCAGACAATGTCGGGCCTTGGATGCCACCGTAAGGCCGTTGGGTTTTATCAGGAATAAGATGGGAAGCCACTATAAGGCTGTGAGCAGAGAAGTGACAAAAATATGACTTATATTTCAAAATTAGCTGCTAATTGGCGAACGGATTTTAGAGATCAGAGAAAGGAAGCAGGAAGACCAGTTAGGATTTCTTTCTCCTCGATAGTTCAGGCAAAAGACAATGGTGGCATGGACTGCTGTGCTGCCAACGATGGAGATGAGACTCGGTCAGATTCAGGATCTACTGTGGGGGTAGGAGAGACAAAGGTGGACTGGATGAGGAGTGTGACAAAAGGAGAACAGTCAAGGACGACTCAAAAGCTTTTGGTGGTGGCGAAAGCAGACGAAGACGAGAGAGAAGAGCAAAGGAGGACCAAGTGTGAGGAGAGGAAATTAAGAATTCTGTTTGGGATCTGTTAAGTTTGGATACCCAGGGGGAAATGTTCAGTAGTTGGAAAATGAGTAAGAAGTTTAGTGAAGAGGTCAGGACTGGAGTCAAAATGGAGATGCTGTGAGTTGATTTCCTGTTCTTATGTTGCTGAGTTTTGAAAGTAGGGGGTGGAAATATTTATTCTTAAATGCACCCCAATCTGGCTTTCATCCTCGCCATTCCACTTAAACTTCTCAGATCAAAGTCAATGAAGACCTAGCTCTATGTTGTCAAATCCAATGGACCTTCTCCTTTCTTGAATTCTATGACGCATTCCACAGTTAACCACTCCCTCCCAAATTTATATGGATAATCGGGACCTCTCTCCTGACCTTATGACTCGTATATCCAACTGTCTACTTGGCATCGCCATTTCAATGTCTGATTGCGCCACAAGTTAACCTGTAAAAAACACAACTCTCCACGTGTCCACTCAAACCTCTGCCTTCTACGCACATTTCAGCCATAGCCTGACCATCCACTCAGCTGCTCAAACTCAAAAGCTAAGAAGTTTTTGACCCTTTTCCTTCTCTCGTTTCTAACACCCATCCCTGAGCAAGTGCAAATACATCTCCAACCTGTCTACTTCTCTCTAGCACCACTGCTTCCTCCCTAGACAAAGTCCTCATTCTCTCTTATTGCAACAAACTCCTTGCTGGTCTTCTCTTTATTCTGTAAGCCTCTCTCTAAAGAGCAGTCAGAGGGATATTTTTAAATATCTCCTACTTAGACTCCATCAATGACGTCCACTGCATTTAGAATAAAACCCGAACTTCTCACCCCTATGAGATCTGACCCCAGTCTACATCTCCAACCTTACCTGGTCCCATTTCCCCCTCACTGTACAATCAAGTCACATCAACCTCCCTTCTGTTTCTTTAAGCCTCCAGTCTTCCATCTCTCCCCACCCCGGGCCTCTATCTCGGCTTCTTCCCATCCTGCATGTCTCAGGAGAGGCCTGTGCTCACCAGTCTACCCAGAGTCCCCTCTTCCTTTACTTCTGTTATAACCCTCTGCTTATTTTCTTCATGATGCTTACTAACATTTCGTTATTACCCTATTTATTCATTCGGTTTAACTGTTTATTTTTTGTCTCCCCATCACCAGGATGTAAGCTTCATCAGGGCAGGGGTACTGTCTGCCTTGTATTTCTAGCACCAATATTAGTGCCTGGGGATGTAACAGGTATTCATTCATTTCTTTGTTGAATGAATTAGTCAGACCTCTACATAAAGATGTACACAGAATAAAGCTCATGGCACCTTTTCTTTCTTCATTTTGTAGGCTGGGAGATAAATGAATAGAATAATATTTTCTATCCAATCATTTCTCCTAGCCTGTCTCAATGTTCCAAAGTTTAATTAACAGAACAAGGAAGTCACCCTGAACTGAACTCAACACTTTGGAATTTCGCACATTTTTATGTTAGCAAAAAGCAAAGACAAACGAATGTCTACCAACAAGGTGCTTATTACAGATTACAGGCAGACCTCGGAAATACTGCAGGTTCAATTCCAGACCACTGAAATAAAGGAAATATCACAGCGAAGGGAGTCAATGAATATTCTGGTTTCCCAGTGCAAGTAAAAATTATGGTTACACTATATTGTAGTCTGTTAAGTGTGCAACAGTATGATGTCTAAAAAAACAACATACTGGGCTTCCCTGGTGGCGCAGTGGTTGAGAGTCCGCCTGCCGATGCAGGGGACACGGGTTCGTGCCCCGATCCGGGAGGATCCCACATGCCGCGGAGCGGCTGGGCCTGTAAGCCATGGCTGCTGAGCCTGCGCGTCAACGGGAGAGGCCACAACAGTGAGAGGCCCGCATACCGCAACAAAACAAAACAAAACAAAACATACTTACCTTAATTTAAAAATACTTTATTGCTAAAAATTGCTAACCATCATCTGAGCCTTCAGCGACTCATGATCTTTTTGCTGGTAGAGGGGTTGAAATATTTCAAGAATTACCAAAATATGACACAGAGACACGAAGTGAGCAAATCCTTTTGGAAAAACGGCACCAACAGACCTGCTCAACACAGGGTTTGTAAAAAAAGCAGTACCTGTGACACGCAATAAAGCAAAGCAAAATAAAACAAGGTCTACCTGTATTCTGTACCAGAAATGCAACAATACACAAAGATAATCTGCGTGTCAGGTATCTTCTGTTCCCCCCCTCTGGATTCACACTCCTTCCTTCTCTCCCTGCTGGCCCCAGGAGCCAGTATGTGCATATTATTAGCCCAGACTTCAAGTTGGGTTCAGACAATGGGAAGTCTCACCAGGACATCAAAGACAGAAAGGAGAACGAAGACAGGATATCTATTTCCTTGTGACCACTGGCCAAAAGCCATCCTGCTCTTAAGGCGCTGATTCTACTCATTATCTCCAATGAGCAGAATTTAGGCCTAGGGGTGGTTAACAGCTGCACTGCTAATCAGCCCGCAAGATGCTGCACTATCCTTTGTGGTTCTCCTATACAACATCTGTATAAGTAGTTTCTCTGCAAATAAAACCTCTTTCAATTATCCTATTTCAAGGATGCCATCTGTCTTCTACTAGGACTCTGAGAAAATGTATATTTAGCAAAACTGTGGTGAAAGCCTCTTTGTAATATGTTGATTGGAAAAGGGCTACAATGTAGTTGTCATGATAGAATCCTTTTATGAAGACATATCTCTGCATAACCATACGCATATTACACTTGCACTTACACACGTCTGTAAGGATGTTTACCACAAAGCCAATGGTATCTCTAGACGGTAGGATTTAGAGGGATTTTTTTTCCTTTTTTCTTTATATTTTTATGTACTATGTGAAAATTTTAACAAGCATATACTATACTATTACACAGAAAAAAAACAGGTATGTATTTTAAAATAGCATTTCCTTCTTCTCCACACCCATTTCTTCTCTTAATTTAGATGCCCATTACTTCTCACCAAGATTATTAGAGCTTCCTTACTGCACCTAGTTTCTAGTCTTGACCCCTACATTGCAACCTCTAAACTTCCACCGAAGTGATTTTTCCAACAGGCTAAGTGATAACACCATTCTCCTGTTCAGAATTCTTCAATGACTCTCAACGTGGTGAGGAGAAAGATATACGTTCCTCTGCATAGTATACTAGTCCTTCAGAATCTGACTCCTAGTTACAGACTGGCCTCGCTTGGGCCAGTCTTCATTGTTTTTTCCTGCACACAAGGCACTTCCACCCCAGGCCTAGTACCTGTTGGCTAGAGTGCCTCACCCACGCTTGTTCTCTTGGTCAAGTCCTACTCATTCTTTCCATCTCAGATTGAAGTCAACCTCCTGTTCCCTGATTCCCTTGGTGCTGGGGGCTTCTCCTCTGCTCCCACTACAGCCGGTCCACTTGTCTACTATGACAACCATCATGCTGTGGCACCGTATTGTTTTCACACGTTTCTCCCAACTAGCCTCATGCTTCCTGACAGCAGAGACCCACGTCTTTCCACCTCCACATTCCCGATACCTAAGACAGTATGCCTTCAAATACTAGCTGCAAGAAAAAATCTGCTTTTCTCTATATTTTGCTGGTCTACAAGTTACATGTGTAGAAGACTGATCTATCTGGTAATTATATGAATTAAACACATCTGCATAAAAACACGTCAAATAGTGGGTGACTTAAAACTGTACAGTACTGCTGCTGAGGGCATAACTGCTCAAACTGCTACCATTTCTTAAAGACATTAAACCTCTGATAATCTCTACGTCTGAACCACCTTCCAGATGTCTCACTAAAGACAATGCATATTCTTTTCACATGAGAATAAATCTACATTTCCAGTAAATGAGATAGTTCAATCAAAAAGTATAAGAAGTAAATTCCAAAAGAACTGGAACTAGTCAGGCTTACCAATACTAGCATGATCGATAATTGTGTCAATATCTTGTAGACCCCACTTCTTATAAGCTAACGGTGGTGGCTGTATGTTCTCATTGCCTGATGCTGCAGCTGTCAAAGATAAAAATTAGACAATCCAA
The DNA here is from genome assembly GCF_964270905.1 of Leucopleurus acutus. NCBI lineage: Eukaryota > Metazoa > Chordata > Mammalia > Artiodactyla > Delphinidae > Leucopleurus > Leucopleurus acutus. The sequence continues at coordinate 18,862,435 of NC_139143.1, forward strand.
ACTTAAATATAATGGAGAAAATGAAGTTTTACCAAAAAATCATCAAGAATAACTTGGTTTATTATTCTAAAATTTCAACTAAAAATAATGAGGCAAAGTAATGTAAACTATGCATACAGTGAGATTTATTCACACCAATACAAGGCACGTAAAATGCAAACATTAAAAGACTAAGTTGGCTGTCATAAGAGATTTTGGAACACTCAAGGAATTAGAGAAGACTATTAAAAATTCTAGACTACCACTTAAAATCGAGGTGAACTCAAACTGCAGTAGAAGCCAAGTAACTAATTTCTCCCCCTTGAGTAAGACAGTGGATAAAATCCTGGAAACAGCAACCAGTGCCTTAGTGAAACCTGATGGTATGCCCAGCAAAGGACACATCATAGAAGGGTCTTGAATGCAAGTAACTGAGGCCAGGCTTGACAGAAAGATATGCTAACAGTGGTAGCACTGCCAGAAAAATGAATGCAATGCTGATCACTGACCTCAGCATTCCCACCTAGGGAGTGAATAATGAAAAGAAAAGCAACAGTTCCAGCTCTTGTCACAGATTCATGCCCAAGGCCCCAGTCATCAGTACATTCTCATGCTACATATTAGAAAACGGCTGGATTCTGGTTGTTTATCCTGGAAGTAGAAGTACTCAGATAAAAGAAAAATGTAATCCTCCTAGCACTCCAGATTTGAGAGTAAGGCCAAGAAGAGAGTTTTCCTATATTGTGAAATAAAAGTCACAACAGTCTGCAGCTAAGTAATCAGAGTTATTTTTAGAGCAACTTAAAATAAATAAGAAGGCACAAAGTGGCTTACTTACTTACCTCCTAGGAGATAAAATGGCTTTATGGACTCATACATAACAAAATAAACGGAAATTCAAAAATAGTAAAAATGAAACGGCTGACGATACCAATTAAAACACAATTGTCTATTTCTAGTTTATTTTATGGACAAAATTTTTATCTACAGAAAATGACCAGTCTCTTTGGGCACATACATTAACGGTAACTATTATGTCTCCAAGATAACAAAGATATTGAAACTTATGGTGGGCTAAATTTAAATAATTTAAAAGATTATGAAAATAGGTATAAAAATTCAAACAAATTTTGACTTTACAGAAAAGCATGTACTATTAAAGAGCAATATAACCAAGAATGTTACAATCTGCTAAAAGGACAGTGAAAATGTTTCTATTGCAATGTAAGACGCTGCATTCTTTCCTTAGAAGAAATTGTTTCTTGTGTGTCTTATAGTTTAGTTCTGGATTTATGAACAATCTTTATGAATCAGATAACACATCTTAATTAAACTCTTCTTTCAGGGAGCTGTCTAAATCATTTAAGAGTTAAACTTTGTTTGCTCTTTTTAGGACCACTAGGCTCCTTTATCCAAACCCAGTGGGGAAAGTCAGCACCAACACTGGTATTTTCATTGCTTTTAAGGCTTTTTGTTCCCATGACTTTAACATCTCTAAAACTGGAATCTTAAAATCAATGGTGTGACTCTCACTGGCAGCATTTTTACTTCTTAGTGAAACAGAAAATAATAGTGCACCTTATAATCAATGGCATCTCGAATCTGATGAAAACCAATATCCTCTTCTAAAGACATAATAGCATCAGAGTGTAAACTAGGGGTAGTAAAGATTAAGAATTCTTGATTATTTGTGCACTTTTCATGCCAAAGTCTGGAAATGATGTAGCTGCCTATGTAGATTATATTTAGGTCTCTAACTTTTCTCTGTTCAGAAGTGTTTCAAGTTGCGGAAAGCAGCCGATGTTAACTTCCTGTTGGGTCCTGCCTCCTGTGAGGAAAATGCCCCCTGCAAACTTTATGCTATCTTTACCCTCAGTGAGAATGGAAACAACGTAGAATCACAAGATTTTAGTATGCTGGCCCAAATAGCTGCCCATCTAGTGAGAAATCTGGTTTCTCAGCTACATGCAACTAAATTCTCCACCTCAGTGTTGAATCTCTCTCTTAACTGGCCAAGACATATTGCTGAATCAGTAAATAAAGCCTGCAGTTCAACTGACAACATGTAAAGACAGTTGATGTTCTAGTCCTGGCCTTTATCTTACTAAGCAATCTACCCAACAATGCACTCCCAATTCTACAGTAACCGGTTTTTTTTTTTCCTTTAAATCTAGCTCAGAAGGCCTTTTTAATTTAGAAGACATATTTAATTCTCTAAGTAGATTAAGTTAAATAAGACAAACATCACCAGAGGTTAGCTATTTCTTGGCCAAAATTACCTTTGGCCACCTGATTTCGACAAGCACGAAGAGACTGAAAAAGGCTAAATCCGTCAATAGTCACGATGGCAGCTGGATATAAGATACTCAACTCTTCATTCTATTAAAGGAATAAGAAAGAAGAAAATAATAAATTTTCATTATTGCCAAATAAGCATATCTATTTTTCTATTATAGCTGAATGTCATTATTAATGTCAAATTTAAAAATACTATAACTAAACAACTGTCAAACACCCAACACACAAAACAATATCAGGCAGAGGAACAGTAAAAACAGACAATTTCAGAATGCCTTTTGGCCAAGGACTTAACATTCTTCTCAAATATGAGCCTTTGTACACGGTGAATAACGTTTTCAGGATAGATGGTGGGAGTAACCAAAAAAAGGTACAAGTTTCATAAAAATGAAATATAGCCACTGTATGGATTAAAAACAACACATAAAAGTAAAAAGAAGAGAAAAAGGACACTCACCTGAAATCCCTGACATACATCAGTATATAGTGTCACATATAATCGCACACTTTTGTATGAGACTATACCATATAACATGTTTTTGGTATTCTAAAACTATTCTATAACATGTTTTTCATTACTCAATAATACGCCCATTATATTCTTCCATTTCAATAAGCGAGCAAATCATTTTTTGTTGCGGAGATGCTGTATTTCATTGTATGAACCAAAATTCAGTTAACCAGTTCTTACTGATGGACATTTAGTTTGGCCTCCTGCTTCTGCCTTTGCGCTCCACCACCCATGCTCCACAGACAGCATGATCTTCCTGAGACTCGGCCGATGGAACCACTCTCCTGATTAAATCTCTCCAATGGCTCCCTTCTGCACTTAGAATAAACCTGAACTCTAACCATGCTACAAGATGCGGCCCGTCTCTAACCTCATCTCACCTCTCTGCCCTGGCTCCTTGAACACGAAGGCCATTATCACCTCAGTACTTTCCGCGTGCCTGGACCTTCATCTCCCAGGTCTTTGCCTGCCTAAGTCTTCTGCTCGTCCAGGTCTCGGCTCAAATGTAGTTGCTCTGAGAGGCCACTCCTGAGCCTCTGTCTCGAACATCATCTCCATTCCCTCATCTCAGTACACGCTCATCCACATGGTTACTTCCCTCACGGCACCTATCAGAGGCTGGAATCGTCTTGGAATCCCTAGTTATTCATCGTTGGTTTCCCTCCACCATCCCCAAACTGCAGGCCCCACGAAAGCAGAAACTTTGCATGTCTGGTTCACCAATGGATTCTCAGTGGTTAGAACTGGGCTGGGCACATAATAGGCAGTAAATAAATATTTGTGAATGAATTAAATATTTTCATTATTAGAAACATCACTGCAATAAACATTCTTCTGTATATATCTTTTCACATCACTTTGGTGTAAGTTCCTTCAAGGGGGTCTGTTGGGTGTTCACGATTTTCATTTGTGCTATTAAACTGTCTCAACAAAGTACCTATCAATTTTTACTTCTATCAACAATACATGACAGTGTCTGTTTTTCCATATTGTCACCAACTTTTGTTAATCTTCGCCAATCTGAAAGGCGAAAAATTATCCAAATGTAGTTGCTTATAGTCCCTAGATTATTAATAAGGTTCAAAATTTTATCATATGCTTTAGACCAATTATATTTCTTCTTTTGAGAATTGCCTTGCCCCTTTTTCTACTGGACTGTTGGGGTGTTTCCATTTTTAAAAGACATTTGTGGGCCACAAGGGGTGGGAAGCAGGGGACAAGGGAGCTGGGGTGTGGGCTCACATAACAAGTTCACAAAGCTACGCTTACACAGTCCACTGAGCGTAGCAGCGGGGAGAGAGCCCCCAACTCGGAGGAACTAATCACCAGCTCGTCAGTTATCTCCAAAACGAGACCGCCTTCCTGAAGAAGACACTCATACAAACACCAGTGGTCCAACAGCAGCAGAAATTATGCTAAATGACAGAGATCTTTATGCAGAAACCGCGGAAGAAGTTTCTTTGACATTCCAGAAAAACATCTGGAATCTTCTCCTGCAATGATCAGCCATCACACCTACTACACTCACTGCCCCCAGAACTGAATTACAGGAAATCTGCTCCTGTGATCTTTAATAGATCTAGGAGTATACTGAAGAAGCAGCAAATAGATATTTTTGATATATAAACTGATGTATTAGATCCAGAGATACTGTGTAGAATGCAGGGTAACGACAAAGGCTTCTCTCCGCATGTTTAGTAAGAGTTATTTTTCAACTAAAGGATTTTCTTGACTCACAAAAGCAAAGAGCAAACAAATATTTAAATGTGAGTTATATTTTCCCGCCAGCTCTAAAAAAAGATTATTGTAGACATAACCAAGTTTAAAGTGTTTAAAGAACCTTCATCTTCCAGAGAATTTGTAAAAAAAAAAATTATCTTCTTGGATTTCCAACAGCTTCTTCCTTGTTTCCTTCAATAGTTCCATTTTCTCCTGTCTCCTTACGATGAATATTATAAGACTTAAGTCTTCAGGCTTCAGTTTTATTTTCCTATAACCTTTATGCGGAAGAATTCATTCATTACCTATGACTTCAACCATCGTCTTCAATCTAGTCTTTGTGTCTATATGGTAGTTCTGTATCACTACAGGCATGATGGTATTTTCATTTTATTTCCTACCATCACCTCAAACTCAACACGTCCAAAACCCAATTTAATAACCTTTGTTTATGGCCAAAGCAGTCCCCTCTTCCAACTTTGTCAATGGCACACCTCAGGATGGAGATCTTGGAGCCAACTCATTTTTCTTTTCAAAATTCAACATCTCAATACGATAATCAGTCCTGTCAAGTGTTCCTCCAAAATGATTTTTGTACTAGTCCTTTCTCTTTCCACAGCCATTGCAGTCCTGGCTCCCAGCACTGTACATCTATTACAGATAACTTAAAAAACCAGATAGCTAGCCTCCCTGATTCTAGGCTCTCACAAGTCCAATTCATCCTGAAGAAAGAGTCCTCCAAGATCCCTTTGATTACATCACTTCCTTCTCATAAATCTTTAGTAGCTTCTAAATCTCCTGAATCAACTCCGATTTTCACTTGGCTTTCATTTATGAAAAATTTGGCCACTCAGCCTATTCAACAATTTCTCATTAGTTTCTAACCTAGGTTTCTTTGTTGTCTCATACATAGTCCTGTGTTCGAATCTTCCTTCATTTTTCTCCTGACTACCTAAAATGCTTTCCCTTCTTTTCTCACGAATTAAGTTCGATACCCATTTTCAAGGCTTAATTCAAACTTCATCCCCTCAATGAAATTTTCCTGTTTTGTCCTAGTCCTAATTGAGCTCCCTCTTCTCTAAACGTGCACAGAAGTTATTCTGTTCATAAAAACTAGCAAATAATAAGGTATTGTTTAATATTACTGATTAACTCACTAATAGGTATTAATAGGTATTAGTCTAGTCTCTCTTACTAGTTAAGTTTCTTCTAGAGCTCCAGTCCATCTATCGCACAATTTAAGTCCACATAGTCAAATTTGAAGATTTGTTTACTTCAAATCTTCTGGAAGCAGGATAGCACAAAGAAAGAAGGCATATTATATAGTTTTGACAGGGTACCAAACAAGATGTGCCAAGAGTGTATCCGTTTATGTGGCTCTATAATTCCTTTTTGACTGTGAGACAATGAAAATCTCACACAGCACCAGGAAGAAGCGAAAACTGTGGACAGCCTTAGACCCTCAACAGTATTATTTTCTCTATCAAAATCTTCAATGAATATAAAATATTTTCCACAATAAATAAAAATTTAATAACCCCGTTTCTGAGAAATAGGTTAGTGCAATGTGGTAGCACTATGAATAATACAGCTAGAACTTTTTTCTTTTACTCTCTATATAATTTTGACACCTAAGTTCAAATAAAAAAGATATAAAGTTACAAAATACCATTTTGTACCTTAAGTCACTATTAAATTGTAAAACTGAGACAACTTTTTATCTTCTGACTTAAGTGTTTTATTTCATTATAGAGCAAAGCATACAATATTTCATTAAGTAAGTAAAAGCAAGACTGGTATTCTTTACTCAGCTATGAGTAGCTTATATTTCTATTTAGAATATGATAGCACAGCTAACTGTGCCACAAGAAGATACTTAAAGTTTCCACCCAGTGAAAGAGGGAAGAAACGACTTCAAAGTAAAGCCACTACTACTCTGGACACAATCTCTTATGCTACCTGCTCCGTCACGCCGGGATGTCGTGGGATTTCATAGGTCCTGCACTTGAGCTGTAGCACTGGGTCCTCATTCAGGAGCTGTGAGAGCAAGAGCACGCCACTCTAGGAGGAAGCACAGAGATAAGCCCTGCTTGTTTTCTTACCAATATACCGGAACAGGTACGGCCAGAGAGCATCATTCCCCCAACAGGCCTTCCGTGGATGCCTGGTAGTCTGTTTGCAGAATATGGCTTCTCTTCTCTATAGCTCCTATCAGAACTTTCTACCACCACTGCTCCCCCTGTTCCAGCCTCCACCCCATAAAGTATCAAATACACAGTCCCAAGGGGCAGGTGGTCATGAGTCACAAGTGAGTGTGATGGGGATGGGTTACCAGTCAGCTGTTATCTCGGAACCGCACAGCACTCAACTCACCTCTGTGTAGAAGCGTACGTAACCCGAAGTAAAGCCCACCACAATGCAGGTCCAGTCTGGTCGTCCAGTGGAACTCCTGTTATGAACAAAAGTGACGATCTGAAGTGCTCATAAATCAAAGCAAAGAAAAACAAATGACTCATTCATCCTTACCTCTTCTGGCTTGCTAGTGGGATACACAGAGCACTGGTTACACATTCCCTAGAAACAAAAACAAAAGCATATGCTTACCTAATGAACTGATCAATTACTTTGAAAGCTCTATAATGGGATGTTAAACGGTAATAAGCGGAAGATGAGCTCTTTGGATCAGTTGTATCCAATGCCTACATAAAAAAACAGTAAAACTCCCCCCACGAGTAGGGTCACAAAATCCATTCACATAAAAGGTGATGTCATATTCACTTGTAGTTAATAAAAAACAGTGTTTTTCACTCTGTATTGTCGTGAAAAGCACAAAACTGAGAAAACATCAAATGATCACCAAGCAGTCATTTCCTACTGTTCCCCTCTCCTCTGCATCAGCTAAGAACTTGGGCAGAGGGTGGGAGGAACTGGCAATCACATTACAGGCAAGCTGCATTTCTGCTGAGTACGTTAATCTAGAGACTTACTGTATTTCAATTGGCTGGCTTCTTCTTTTATATTTTGCAGAAATTGCTCCTGATAACCTATTTCTACGCACCTGCTAGGCTGGATGGTCCCTAAAAGGTTTATTTTTTTTCTGACACATAGACTTGAAAACTTTGTCTCGCACTCAGAGACAAGCCTCAAAATTAAAATAACTCCTACTGACTTTCATTTAACCTGTAAAACCTCAGGACCATCACCAGCTTATTCAACAAAATATAAACCCTCTTCCACATACATCAAACCAGATAATCACCAAACAAAATTAACCTTTTTGTTTGTTTGCCATCTCTAAAGTAATTGAACCATTATGTTTGCTTTGCATTTCGGACAGAAATTAAATGTCTTCAAAATGCTTAAACTAATAAATGACTTAAGGAGAAATACTATTTATTTTGATAAAAGTAGAAAACAATTCATTGAGTATCTACAGAGTGTCAGGCATGTACTACGGATTTCTACTTGGTTGTCTTTATCTGAATTCAAAGTCTGAAGAATCTTATTCATTCTGACCAGGTACCTTTCAGTCATAAAAATTTAACTGAAAACAGGTTTTGGCTGCAGGTTCCAGGCTAGCAGCTCCATCATGGAACCATGCTAGAGATCTGGTTTTAAAACTCTTACTGGGACTTCCCTGGTGTCACAGTGGTTAAGAATCTGCCTGCCAATGCAGGGGACACAGGTTCGAGCCCTGGTCTGGGAAGATCCCACATGCCACGGAGCAACTAAGCCCGTGTGCCACAATTAAACAGCCTACGTTCTAGAGCCCGCGAGCCACGACTACTGAGCCCACGTGCCACAACTACTGAAGCCCGCACACCCAGAGCCCATGCTCCACAAGAAGAGAAGCCATCGCAATGAGTAGCCCCCGCTCACCACAACTAGAGAAAGCCCACAGGCAGCAATGAAGACCCAACGCACCCAAAAATAAATAAGTAAAAGTAAATAAAATTAAAAAAAAAAAAAACAACCTCTTACTGGATCAGTAGGAAACTTGAATTTACCAGCTTGCATTTCTGAAGTATTTATGAGTTTTAAGAATTAATGTAGCACTGTCCCCTTTAAGTACAAGCCCAATGCTGGCAAAGCAGAGAAGACAAGGGCTGCCCTTGACTTTTTAGCTGAATAAAATTAATGAAGAGCTGAGAAAAAGACAAAATGCAGGCAGGATGTTATGGGATTCTCTCTGAATTCTCCTTTAAATTCTCTCCAAACAGGTCTTTTTTTTTTTTTTAAGTAATCACATGGTTAATAAAATTAAAATTTACTGGCCAAATCATGCTCTACCACTTCTAAAGCTGCAAAGAATATACATTTACTAAACATTCCAAACAATGAAACTTCTTAATAGATTCACATATAAGTCAAACCATTTCACATATACATTTAACACACAGAGAGACAAAAAAAATGAACTGGTACCTACCCTTCTTCGACACTTAAAGAGCCACTCCAACCAACAGCAAACTGCATTTCTTCCTTCCCTTTATCACTATGTTTCCATTTTGCTGAGAAAAAATTAAGTTATCACACAAAATAACTTCTTTAACTATAGTATACTAAAACAGAATTTATAAATTTCACTCTTTCCCTTTAGAATGATGAGTACAGAATTGAATAGTTCTATATTAATTGACTTGGGTCTTTTTCTAGGTAAATATAAGATAATGTTTAAAAATTTTTATAAGATTTATATAAAACTCTCTCTTTAGTCTCTTTCCTCCAATTCAATCCATATAATAAAGTTATTAATTCTTATGTACCACCCCACCTTTCTTATTTATAAAACTACTTTTTATCTTTAGTTGGCAGAGAAAATTTTTCTATTAGATTTACGCTACTGGAGGGCAAATCTGCTTTATAAGACCATTCCATATCCATTTAATATAAGATCTTATTTTGATCAGTGAGGTTTTCCACATTCTATATATACCCAAACTTTAAATTTAATCTTCAACAAAAATTATAAGCTGAAAACTTATGCCCCAAACAGGAAACTACAGCACTGTGAGTTTTCAAATTAGAGTTGAAAGTCACTTGACTCACATTATTACTAAGAAGCAGTCAGTGCCCTTTTTAGCTCTGATTGCCCCTTGCAAGAACTGGGCAATGCCCAGTACTGCCTCTGAAATGCCATAGAGAGACAGCTACAGTTTCTGCAGCCAAGAAAGAAAAAGAGAGGAAAGAAACAGAAAAGAAAGGAAAAAGAAAGGGGAGAAGAGAGAGAGAGAAATAAAAAGAAAGAGAATAAATAAGTGTTATATAATGTATCAAACTATGGAATGCCACCACATAATGCATACGAGAGAAGTAGAACTTTTTCTTTCTGCCTAATCCATTTTCTATTCTATGCATTAAAATAAATGAAAATAACAGAGTACTTACGCACTAGAAATACAGCTTTTTGCTCCCGAGTTATAACCATAAGATCATTGGTTGGAGATAAGGATAAAACACAATCTTGGAGCCAGGAAGTTTGTTGTGTTTTGCACGTATTTCCTTCTTCTTCCTGTGAATAAAACTACAGTTATTTCCATGGAAAAATATCGAGAAAAGTTCAACTCAGCATGTCCACCTTGAGAAGCAAGGGAGAAGAAAAAAGGGAAAAGAAACCTTCCCAATTCTTTTATAGTCTCAGTAATATTCCTTATCAAAACATGTCAAAGATGACCAATAAACAAAATATCCACTACAAGCAGATCTCAGTTTTGAATATTAATTGAAATTTAAAAAAATAAAACAGATAGCAAGACATTAAAAGAACCTCCCATAGGGATTATTCTAGGAATATTCAGTACTAGGAAATTTAGTAAATAACCCTATTTGAGACAGATAGCTAGGGTATCTGCAGCTAGACAGCAAAGAAAACATTATCTGACAATTACGACCTGTAAAGTATGATAATTTGGACACATCTTTTTATGTAACCTGAAAGGTGTTCTCTCTTTTTAATTGAAAATGCATTCACTATGTAGGTAAATTCCCATGGTTAAAAATTCACAGATCTAAAAAGGTCTTCTTTGCAAAGTCTCTCTGATATTCCTGTATTCCGGCCCTCCTTTTGTTCACTCCGGAGACAGCGGTGTGACCGGTTCTCGTACATCATTTCCAGAGACACAACTCACATGGGCAAATACATTTAACTACCCCTTTTCCCCTTTTTCTGACACAAATGGTAGCATACTATATGCATACGTCTGTATTTTACTTTCTTCTCTTAGCATATACCTCAGACTTCATTCTACATGAAGTTTCTTAATTTTTTAAATGGCTGCATAGCATTCCATTGTATAGACACACCATAATTTAGTCAACCAGCGCCCTACTGATGGACATGTGTGTCGTTTACACTCTTTTGCTGCTACAAACTATGCTACAATGAATAATTTTATACATTTGTCAGTTTATGTGGGAGTGTGTCAGCAAGCTAAGTTTCTAGAAGTGAAACTGTTGGGTCAAAGGGAATGTGTATTAGTAAATTTGCCAGATATCCCCAGAGTGTGCTCCACAGAAGTTGTGTTAATTTATAATCTGACCCAGCAAGTTTTGAAAGTGCTTGCTTCCTCAGGGGCTCTTCAAATGATGCTTCAACTCTGACTGATCTTCGTCCAACTAACAGGTAAAAAGTAATATCTCAGTCTATTGCGTTCCTCTTATGAGTGAGAAGAGGCATTTTTTCATATGCTTAAGAGCCTTTTCTATGAACAGCGTGTTCTTTCCTTTGCAGCTCTCCTGCTGGATTGCTGTTCTTTTTCTAGTTGATTTGTATATACTCTTTACATACAAGGAAAATTGGTCCTTTGAACCTAAGAGCTGTAAATAGTTTTTCCAGTTCATGTCGTAGCTTATTTTTCTTCATGCAGAAGTTTTTTTATGTAGCTAAATTATCAACCTACTTATTCTCTTACGGCTTCTAGGTTTTATGTCATGCGGACTCCTACCTCACGCAACCCTACCCGATAGCTTTTGGATTGAATTAATCAAGATGGGGGCGGGTAAGAGGGGGGAAGAGATGCAGCCTGCTTTCATTAAAAAAAAATAATAATACATATTTATGTTTTTTAAACTTTCAGTAAGCATGTATTACTAGCATAATGAAATTTTAAATATTTTAAAAACAGAAAATCATCCTCATCAGAAATATTACAGTAGTATTTCTAGGAAAGATAAATTATTTCTTGCTGTGATACTGTCAAAGAAATGTTTAAAATATAAATAAAATATGGGTTATAGGACATCTTCAGGAAAATCTCCAAGTAGGTCTGAAGCCTCTGGGATAGTCATGTGATTATTGTTCCTTCTCAATGGAACACTGAGGAATAGATTTGGAACTTCTTTCTTCTGCAAGGTATGCTGAAGAGGCTGCACCCGCTCCCGAAAGATAACGAGAAGAGTAATACCGGCAAAATCCCAGTTTTGTTTTAGTAAAGCTCCATTTTTTAGGAATTTTGCTATCCGGTTTGCTGTTTTGTTTTGATTTGTTTTTTCAGTTTGCTGTTTTGAATGTGTATTTTTCTACATATAAACTAGGGAGAAAACGATCCCCTAAAGATGAAAGTTATAAGGTAAAAGTAAGTTGTAATTCAGTTCTCCCTGGAGAGCATACAGTCTGTATTCTGTCAGAGCATGCAGTCTCTGTTTAGCCAGCACTCACCCAGGACTCCTCACGGTGCCTCGGCTGTAAGCTGAGGGCATCACAACCCTATGGTTCCCTCGCCAGGAACTGAGACCCAATTATACCAACTCTGAGGTTCAGGATTTTTCAAATGATTGGAGTCTCCCCTTCAGTAAGAAGGCTAGAAGCAGGGCAAGTCATACAGGGATATAATTTAGGTATTGTGTCTGATAAGAAATTAGGAGCGTCTAAAACTCTTTGATTGGTCTCTTATCCTAAAATTTCCATCTCATTGCAATAAAAAAGAAATCCAAACAATGCTCCAGAAAAGGGATAATGTAGCTCTCATTTTGGCAAGTTCCACAAAAAATAACTGAAAAAAATAACTGAACATCTATACAAATGGGTTCTTCCTTTTATCACACTTCCAAAATTATGTACAAACAGTAAACTCTAAAAAGTCTGTAAAAGTTACTTTTCAACAAAGAACACGATTTCTGTGTTTCTATCCTGTTTTCAAAATAATGCCACTAATAAGGATGAGATCTGTATTTTTATGTTTGCTCAAAAGACAAAGAGTTTAAGAAATTCAAAGATGGAAGGCATTGAAAGACTAACTGGCCCAAACCTCATTTCATAATAAAGATAGCAGAGTCTTAGGGCAGTTGAGAGATGTGCTCCAGGCCACACAATCAGTGTCCGAGCCCAAAGGAGGGCCCTGCTCATCTTGGCGGGTACCTGCGACAGCTCTTTGAGAAGCCTGGCTCCCCTTGGGACTTGACTCTAGTCTCAGTCAATGAAAAGTCCTTCTCAAAAAGAACTTCCCTATTACTTATCACTATATATCAGGCTAGTCTTTCTGTGGTTCTGTGAACCGACTTAGAGCCATGAAGAACCATACTTGAACATGGGAGCCAGCATATTCTTGAGGCATTCCTTTAAGCATTCCTTTAGAAATACTCTTCCCTCTCTTTTCTGTCTATCCATCTCAAGTTCCAGCTCCTATCACAATTCCATCCTCCTCTGACTTCTACCGTCTTTCGAACTTATTGCAATGAAAACTCTTACTATCCTCTGTTTATGCTGGGATTGCATTTCTCCCATGCTAGACTAGAAGCCTTCTATGCTTTCTATGACTCAACTCCATATGCAGCACAGCCCTAATGGTAAAAATGAGGAAATAATAGCGTTCCAATTTCTCCTTACTTGTAGTCACAAAGATATTTGAATAACCTAATATTTATTCTTGCACATGAAACTGTACGACAATGAGCAATTGATTCAAAGTTAGTATCCTAAGTAACGTATCCTTAAGTAATAGTATCTTTAGTTATGTTTTTCCTTAAGTAATATTACGATTTAACATTTCAAGATTCTGACTGACAGATCCATGGCAGGTACAAGTTATATATAAAAAGGAACAGAGTACTACTCCCTTAGTTGGGCCTAGAACTCAATGTCAAATTATGATCATGCTCTGTCTGCCACCAACCCAGCAAATGGACTACAAGTGATCCCAGAGCAAACATGAATTTTGCCACATAAGTACTAACCAAGATAAAAGCACAAGAAACCGATATCACTTACACAGAAGCAAATTCAGAGACGCTACTCCACAATGACTAGTTACATCCCTAACCCTGCTGAGCCATCTCATAAATGTACATTTTTAGTAGCATGAAACCAGAAAAAGAATCTTCACATGGGTCAGCATTCCGGTTTCATCTCTTGATGATGGGGGGGTAAGGGGGTGAAAACCAATATCTTCTGTCATTCTTCACTGCATTTCCTTTTCTATGTCCTCTCTAACTCTCCATCTTTCCTTGTAGCTGTGGGACTAAAAGCAGATCGCCCTAGTCTGTCGTGGCAAAGCTGGACGCGTACAAGCAGGAGTTCCATACACCAATTGTGAAAACGGGTTAGGAAACGCTCACATGATTCTGTTATACAGGCAGACCTCAGAGATGTTGCGGGTTTGGCTCCAGACCTCCACAATGAAGCAAATATCACAACAAAGTGAGTCACGTGAATTTTTTGATTCCCCAGTGCCTATAAAAGTTATGTTTACACTATCCTGTGGTCTAATAAGTGTGTAATAATAGCATTACGTCTTTAAAAATGTACATACTGTAATTTTAAAATACTTTATTGATAAAAAATGCCAACCATCATCTCAGCCTTCAGCAAGTCATAATCTTTTTTGCTGGTGGCGGGTTTGAAATAGTCCAAGAATCGCCAAAATGTGACAAAGAGACATGAAGTGGGCAAACGTTGGAAAATGGCACCGATAATTTGTTTGAGGCAAGGTTACCACGAACCTTCAATTTGCAAAAAAAAAAAAAGCTATATCTGCAAAGTGCAATGAAACGGGGCATGCTTGTAGTATATATGTTATGCTATATTATTATATCATATCATCATTAGAATTTGACGTGTCATAAAATTCTAGAGCTAAAGTTTTAGTCTTGCCACTTGGGAAGGATGCTAGCTTTTGTCACGAAATGCAAGGCTGCGTGCTCTGAAGACGAGCTCAACAGCTCTTCTGATCCACAGCCACAGTGGGGTGGGCGTGGGACGACCACCAGCTCCCGGTCACATGTAATTCCAAAGGCACAACATTCAGTGTATCAGGTTCAATAAGATAAAAGGCTGCTAATGACACAACTAAAAACAAGTGATATCCTTAAAATTATACACAGGGGTAGATTTTTGTTATTTCTCCATGGGTTTAGCTACTTTTCCCCCAGCAGTGTAAATGTTATCAGAAAAGCATAAAGCAAATTTACAAACTGACAACAACTGGCAGTGGAGGTGGGAGAAGAAGTCTTACATAAATCAAATTTCTTTCAATAAGTCCTCAAAAAAGAAAAAAAAAAATCCCTTGGTACATCTGGATGATGTACATCAACAATCAACATGCTATATACAAAGGCAAACAAAGAATAAAAGGATGGGAAAGTACATGTCCTAAACGGTTCTATAATGTCTGCTACGCTGTAACCAAGCAATTTGGTAGAAATCAGGCCACAGTCACTTGAAATCTCCTCTCACCATAAGGAAATCCTTTGGCATCATCCTAAGCAGAGGACAGTGGGTCCGTCAAGAAGTGTTTGCCCCAGATGTGTGCTTGCGTTTGGCCACCTAACTCGACAGGAATGAGACAGGAAGGACGGCAGTGATTTGGATGATGTACACAGCAACATCTGCCAAACACTTACTAAGCCAGACACTGTGTTCAATGCTTTACACATAAGTCTTACTTAATTCTCACTGTCACTCTATAAGGAAGGTTCTATTACTACCCTCATTTTGAGATGGAGAAACAGAGACTGATCAAGGTAACTTCTCCACATGACACAGACCGAGCAGGGATTTGGACACAGGCATCTGGACACAGGCCCTGGGGTTCAATTGCCTGGGCAACCTCTGTGCTGCTTCCACACTGCACTGCCCTGGGAAGCTGGGCCCTATAAGGAAAACTGCCAAGGCACCTTTAACTCTACTCTGCTGCTGGGCATTCAGAATGAAGGGGGTGACGAGAAGCCCTACCCCGCTTCTAGACTAAAAGACGAGTGCCCCTCAATGATTAAAAAAGTAAACGGAGGAAAGAGGGCTGTAAAGGCCTAGTAAGGATGTGCCAGGAAGTCTCAGCACACACTCGTTGGCCAATAAGATGTAAGCTCATCACTGTTTTCTACCATAAGGGCATCTGCCTACCAATCAGATTTTTCTGAAAACCTCCCACACAATAATGGGGCCCACAGCCATGAACAAAACTCCCTTGAAGATAATGATCCTAAAATAATGCCATCCTCTGACAAGGCACTTAATTTCCCCAGCGAGGCATGATATTAAAAAAAAACAAAAACAGCATCACCAGGGGCTACCACGGCTTTTCA
Source organism: Leucopleurus acutus (assembly GCF_964270905.1). NCBI lineage: Eukaryota > Metazoa > Chordata > Mammalia > Artiodactyla > Delphinidae > Leucopleurus > Leucopleurus acutus. The sequence goes on from NC_139143.1 coordinate 18,878,459, forward strand.
CAAAAGCCAGCACGTACCCAGTTACTAAAGGTAACATTAAATACGTCCATTAGCCATAAAACACAGCCCCTGTTTCGGGGTGGGAAGAGAGAAAGTATAATTTTATTTTAGTGTGGCCTAAACTTCAAGGATTTTTCTTTGCCTTGAGACTAGTAAAATTTTTTCTCAATCTGCACAAATAATGGAAACCACTGGTGTGGGTTATGAAAAGGAATCTTTTCTAAACGCTAGGGCTGTGACAAATATATATTTTTAAAATTTACTTCTTTCGATTTTAAGCCCACAAATTTGTCAAACGATTAGTCTTTCACAACGCAGCAGATGGTAAAACTGCAGTAATTTAACCAGCCTTTCAATTATAGCTGGCCACCATGGGGGCTGGTAAATTATCACTCTGTAAACATAGTGGCAAATGCTTTCTGGTGTATCAGCTACTGTGATGACTAGAGAACCACTGAAGCAGCCCACAGTAATTTTTCAAAGCTTTCAATTTTAGTTAATAAGTCCGTCGTTTGCAATTTTCACTGTCACTGTCATCGTGCTAACTTTCACAGGCATGTACACGTAACAGTGGCGCCAGCAAAATCCAGTATAAATAAGGGTCTGTCAGCATATTCACTGTAATTCTCAGTAGTTTACTACCTAAAGCAAAGAAATAAACTAGTCAGCTACACTTTCTAAACAAAGAGACATAAGTGCTTCAGCAATTTTGAAACACAAAAAAGTAAATAATGCCATGTAAGTTTTCCTTTTTTCTAGTCTACTATTAGCATATATAATACCCAATGCCTCTCAAACATTTTTTTAGGTAGCAAGACTTTTTATTCCCGAACAAAATTTTATACAATATCTTAATATACATGATATAGATAAAAGCAGAAATGAGGAAGCTACCTAGCACCTTTGCAGAGCCGTAGAGCTTTCTCTAACATGGCATGAAAAGTACTGGTCCCGGCCATTTTCCAGATCAGGGACTAAAATTCTCAAGTGAAAGATCTTAAGGTCTTGTCAAAATTAAAATGAGGCAAGGCAAGAGCTCTAAATCTGGTTACAAATTTGATTACAGATAACCCAAAGGAAAAAAAAATTACAAATTAGTACAATTAGTCACAAAACCCTCCGACTTCAATCTCAATTTTTAAAATTATTTTTCTTCCTAACCTTAGAGGAAGTTAATGATAATTCAGTAACTCTTACAGTTTTATTTCAATTGTCAATTCAAGTAGGATTAATTCTGCTATTATTTATTTTTTAATTGTATATATAATGTGACTCCATTTTTAGAGAATTTTCTGTGTGGCCCATTCATCCAACCACTCAACCAAATATGCCTACATTTATAACCTCTTAAAGTTAATAATGATGATTATCCTTAGGTGTTAGAAAGTTGATTATCTTACTCTTTTTATTTTTCTATAATACCTGAATTTTCGGTAATAAACGTGTCATTTTTACAAAACAAATTCATTACTCACAAAAAAATTCATTTCACAAATAATTACAATAAAACACCAAAACTAAAAAGCGTACTTCTTTATTTTTGAAACAACTGTTTAATATTAAATACTAAATCTATGTGCTCCCTAGGCACCATGGGATATAAGAAAGTACCAAACAATTCCTGCTCAAAAACTTTACTGTCTAGTTGGACAAATAAGACTAATAAACAAGAATCAATTAGCACCCAATATAAATCAGAACAGAGCTAATAGTTAAATTAAATGCTATGGACTTTAAATTGCTATTAGTGTCCACACACACACACACACACACGCGCGCGCGCGCGCTCGCGCGCTCACACACACACGATGACAGTACACGTTCCTGAAAAATATTTGAGTGAAAAGCTTGAAAAGATGACAAACCTCACTCATAAATTTAAAAGTACAAATTAAAACACTGAAATGGCATTTCACACCATTCTGATTTTGCAAAGATTAAAGTTGGATAATCTACTAGGGGCAAACAATTTCAAAAAGTACCTGAGAAAAGCAGGCCTCTGTAAGAAAACATAACCATCTCTCATAGTTCTGAGTTTCCCAATATTGATAAAAATATGGGTAATATGGGTCATCTTTTACAAAATAAATAGAGCACAATGGTGAAAAGCAGTTACCTCGGAGATGTTTTCATTTCTGTGACACAGAGAGTAGAAGGAGGCACTCTCATGTACTGTGTTTGGAATGCACACTGGGGCAGGCTTTTGGCAGCACCCTTCAACAATTTTTATTAAAATTTGAAATATGTACACTTTTTAACCTTAGCAAGTCCACGTTTAGTTATTTATTCTAAAGGAAAAAGAAGCATGGCTAACATTTATTGAGCACATACTATGTATGTTCCAGGTACTATTCTAAGCACGTCTCATTTCATCCTCTTAATAATCCTGTGCTTTTAATCCTATAATAATCCTATTAGTCCCACTTTCGGAATGACGTAACTGGACTGAGAGAAGTTAGGTAACTTGCCCAAGGTTTAACAGTCACTGAGTGGCAGGGTTAGGATAGAAATTCAGGCAGTCTGACTTTCATTCATGACACTACACGCATGTGTAACCAAAGATGCATAGTAGATATAAAGATGATTACAGCATCTCCTGTGATAGAAAACAGAAAAGACAAAGAACAAACAAAAACAAAATGTCCCTCAACAGGGGTGTGGCTAAATAAATCATAGTATATCTATACAATGAAACAGTTAGTATTCCTTTATAAGAACTAGATGATTTATATATGCAGACACAGAAAAACCTCCATATTACATTAAATGTAAAAGGCAAGAGGTAGAACAATATGTAAAAATGAAGTCTACATGGACTTTCAGGTAAAGAGAGAATTAAACAGATCAATTTTACTCTCACTTTCCCCAGCACTCTCAACCCCACTAAAAACAACAGTAGAAGAGTTCGTTTCAAGTACAGACAAAAAGAAGGACAGGAGAAAAGCCACTAAAATTTGAGAGCTAGAAAGCAGACGGACAGGTGGTAACTGATTTTACAGTCCCTGGAAAACTAACTCCCACTAAAGTGGTGGCGAGGAAAGATGAGAAGCAACCCCAGCTGCACTGCAAGATTGCCAATAGGCTTAGGAGTTGGTGCCAGCTCCCCCTGGGAGTGAGGGCAGAGATGCGGCTGAAGTCAGGAGGCTTGGTTGAAAGCCGGTCCCCAGATCCCTTCCCCCACCCCACACAGTCAGCCACTGTCCCTCCCTCCCTGGCAGAAGACCAGAGGCCCATTACCAAGCCCAAACCAACTGACAGAGCTACCCTGCAGGAATGCCTGAGGAGTCCAGACTTGAACTAAAATGAACAACTATCAACAAGAGCGAGGAAAAGTGGTGGCTGACCACATAGTGAGACTAGAAATAGGTCACTTTTCAATATTTAGGCATAAATAGTGCCACCAAGACTGAGCCCGGATACTGGTTGGTCTGTGGCCAAAGACCGGGGAACAGCTCACACTCACCTTTGCTGGCTGGCAAACAACCCTTTAACTGCACTCTTCACACTAGCAAATCACTCCACCGGTATCTACGAAAACCCAACTCATGGCCATAAAGATCAAAGGGTTTTTTTTTACCCCCTCTGCTATTTTTTTTCATGTATTAAATAACTTTTTTCTAATTGAGGTAGGGCTGATTTACAAGATCAAAAGTTTTGAGGCCCCCAAAAGAGGCCAAGAAATTTTAGAGAACAAAAAGGTAAAGGCAGCAAGAAAAGCTGGGAGAGTTATACTGAAGGCCAAGGGCGAGCCCAAGACTTCTGAACTCCAGCACCACTAACATTTTGCGTGGACAATCCTTTGTTTGAAGGGCTGTCCCGTGCATTGTAAAACGCTTCACAGCATCCCTCCCTGGCCTCTACCCACTTAGATGTGCCTTCCCCCAAGTTGTGACAAACAAAAATGTCTCCAGACATTGCCAAATGCCCCCTAAGGGGCAAAAGCGCCCCCAGTTGAGAAGCACTAGGCTAAACCCAGCTTGTGTTAACAGGGAAGTCACTGGCAAAATGAGTGTTTCTAATAGTCCAAGGTCCAAAGTCCTGATGAGAGCCCACCTGAGGAAAGAGACCCTCTGCGGCCACCATCCCCTCATAGGAGGAGGGCCTCGGGCGCATCCTTAGCGTGACGTGGGTGCTCTCCTTCTGCCTCTGGCCAATCCAGTGCTTACGTCTCTTGAGTGGTAGATAGCACCACAGTCTAAGGACACTAAAATAAGGCAAAATATTTTCCAGCATTACCCCAGATTATTAATGCTCTAATGCTCTAATCAGGTCATGCTGTCTCCTATTGCTCAGCCTGTAAACAAACATTTCTCTGGGGCCTCTATCTGACCAGCATGCTTTTTGCATTCCCTGTTAAGCTGCTAAATCATTAGTGCCTCCGTAAACTGCATTATGTCACCTTCTGTAAAACAGATGGGACACATTCCTAAGGTGTCTCTTAAGTGGAAAATTTCCATGCTGCGTACCTTAACTGAGGACCTTAACCCAGGACCTTCTGTGCTTCCCGTTCCAGAAATCGCCGTCAAACAAATCCTTGATTCTATACTTCCAACCCTTTGGTCTTAATACACCAACGAAGGAAAGCTCATTAAATCTGCCTTGCCAGTTAAAATTAAATTAAACCCTACCAAGCTTCTTCCCGAACCGGCTAGATTCCCATCACAGCACGAGGCTGAGCAACACACCACTTCTTTCCCAAAGCAAAAAAATTATAACCCCAACTAAAAGCCCTTACAACACTGTAAAAAATTCTATTTACTATTTGTTATAGGATCATTAATAGGTAGATGTTGTAGTACAAATACCTTCTTTTCCCATTTCCCATACTTCAGCTTTTAACTGAAACAGTTAAGATGCGTCATCCCCAGATTGAGGATCTCCTTGCCAATAAAGAGAAGACAACATACTTTACAGGTCAGATTTAAAGGAGGCCTGATAACACTTACACATTCTAACTAGGCTGTCATTGTCTACGTCACCCAGAATCAGCTGAAACAGTGGAACATCAAAATGAAATACTGTAAAATAAACCAACACATGACCTTTATGAGTAGGAGAGGCAACCTATTCCGTAAAGTAGCCAAGGTGAGCTTTAAAAACCAGAAATCGGATAGTGCAGTTTCTGATCACATGCAGACCAAACTTCAAATTCACAAAGCTTTACACCAGGCCTGCCTGATTTTAAAATGTTAACCTAACACTGAAATATGTCACCATCATTACAAAAGGAAAATGCCGCTATCAAAAAGCATGCACATGTTTACAAAGACTTACAGGTTCTTGGGGCTCTGTTTCTTCCCATGCTCCCCAACCATCATCTTCCCAGTTTGATTTACCTGTTTTGAAAAAGATGAAAAGTGCTTACATGAAATATAGAGCTTAAAATATTTTAAAAACATTTCCTGTAAACATAATAGAATCAACCCCTGATATATAGTAAGTATTATATAAATATAATGTTCATATTAAGGAAGAAAACAATGGTAAACTATACTAGATCAGGATTTTGCTCTATGTAATAACAACCGGGAAACATTTGACCTGAATTTCCAAATGTATGTAAAAGTGTGCAGGTTATTTGGACCTTAAGATACTGGACATCGAGTTTATTTACATTTAGATCAAACTGCAAACGTGACTTTAAAAGAATCTTAAAATGACAAATATTTGTTACTTAAGACATCAGACAAGTTAAATATACACAATGACCAAAAACATACCTAAAATTCCACACAGATATCTTTAGAAGTGTTTTAATAAGACAAGGTATCAAAGATAAAGAAAACTGAATTTTGAAACCAGATAGGTCTACTATTCACCACCTTTTCCTGATACCCTGTGATTTCTTATATGTGAGAACACTCTCTTGGATTAAAATAAGATGTTCAACCAACACTGCAACGGGGAATTAAAAATCCCAAAATTGATTTGGACAGTATGATCCCTTACAATGCTCGTGTTACTCATTTTTATATAATTATCTTTGAATTTATCTCACATCATATCAGAAGTGAAGGAATAAAACTATAATTTTTAAAGGAACTACTCTGAAACAAACAGTATACTTTATATGTATTACCTCAAATTAAATTTAAAAAAAAAAAGTTCCCCCAAAATGTGAAAAGAGCAGGCAGTTGCCTAATTAAAAGTTTAGGCCCCAGAATCAGATTACCTAGGTTCACATCCTGGATCCAGCACTTACCAGCTCTGCGACCTGGAGCAAGTTACCTTGTACCTATAAGTTTTAGTTCTCTTACCATAACATCATGGAAAACAACAGTACCTAGTGGGGTTGCTGTGAGAGTTTAAACCAGACAGCACACGAAAGTCCTCAGTGCCTGACACATAATAAGTTCTCAATGCTAGTCATCAGGATTTAGCTATCAAAATACTACAAAATATAAATAAAATACTGTATTTAAACCAATCAGCTTCAAAATTCTGGGGGAAGAATCAACTTAAAAGATGGGACTGAACTTGTTATCTAGGATGCTGACAGTAGGAAGGAAGGCCCGCGTACCGCAAAAAACAAAACAAAACAAAACAATTTAACAAATGTTCTGTTAAATACCATGTGCCAAACCCTGTAGGAGAAACACAGAAAAATACAAACATATGAACTCCTTTTCTTGAAAGAATTTGTGATCTAGTGTAGGAGAGAAACAAACATGTAACAGCCATGGTGAGTGCTGTAATCGAATACTATGGGAACTCAGATGAGGTAGTGACAGAGATGAAAAAATATAGTGAGGAGTCATCTTCAACTAAGTCTTTAAAAAGTGGCTAGGAACTTTTCAAAGGCAGAGGCAAAAAAATACCATTTTCAGATAGGGGTTATCACATAGCAACTAACATTATTCAGCATTTCTATATGCTTCAAATGCTTTATAGACATTAATTCACATAAGCATGACAAGGATCTTTTATCACCCCCCTTTTACAATGAGAAATACAGATTACCTCGTTTACGTAACTCTACCAAGATGACAGAGGATTAAGTGGCAGAATGGGGTTTGAACTCAGGTCTGCCTGAATTCCAAAGCCCAAGCTAGCAAGTATTCTGCTAGACTTACTCCTATGGCTTATAAAGAAGGATAAGATTAGGAAACAGGGGGACTTGCAAATAAGGTCAAAAGCAAGATATTTATTATTTTAAAAGGGAAGTATTCCCTTGATATTCAGACCTGTAAATTTTTTTTGTAACTTGGAAAGTTACAGTTTGCTCTTCGGCAATCTAATTCCGTTAGGCAATCTCTTTATTCTGCTAATTTTTCCACTGCACCAAAAACAACTGTCTTATTGTGGGCTGATGGCAACTAGGCCGTCCCATTTATACGCGTCTAGAAAATGCTCTCTCTCGTGAGAAGCAAAGACCTAGTAAAGCTTATCACTCTAAGGTCCACAATTCAATGTTAAAATTGCTATAAAAATATTTATCAAATTATCACAAATCTTTGGGAGACCATGCAGCATTTAAAGTACTTCATAAAGGTCAGCTACTCATTTATTTATTCATTCATTCACTCATTCATTCATTCAACAAACACAGCACAGCACCTCTTCTGTGTTGGGCCCTGTGCTAATTAAGTGCTGGAGATACAAAAGCAAATAAGCCTTCAAAGAGCTTAGTTTGTGCACATAACCTTGTTGAATGCTGTACAAAAGAAAACTATGAAAAATGTGTTATTTCTCTTCCATATTGGTATAAAAAGTACCTGACTCAATTCACAAATGACTCATAGGATCGACAGAAGACAGCAGGAATTTGGATTTCCTGCCCCTGCAGAGACCCAGTTATCTCCTTACAGCGCAATTCAAAACAATCCAATCGGGACGAGAAAGACCTTGAGAAATACCTTCTTTTTACAAAATACTTGTGTTCATGACAGTTTACCCATACCTCAATGCCTCTGACTGGGGAATTTCTATTAACAAGACAAGGAAAATTTAATCAGGCATCTCCCACTATCCCAGGAATACATTTCCCAAAGAGGTCACAGTACAAACAGAGGTCAAAGGAAGGTGAAACAGAACTGACTCAGATAGCTTAAAGATGTTTCTGAAGGCTGGTCTAGAATTCTATTTATAATCCTGTAAGAAAATGCATTCCAAATTCTAGTCAACCTAAAAATGGGAAACATTAAAAAAAACAAAAACGGAAATAGCTGCAGATTTGGTACTACCCTTGTGGCTATTTCTACTCAGTGCCAGTGCTAAAAATTTTGCAGCCTCCTGACTTATGTTGAAAATCATTTGATACTGTTTTGCAGGCTGCTATTTGACAGCTATTATTGTCGACTGTTAAAAAGTGTCAAAATCTCAGCACTTTACCAAGGTTATTTCTTATGCCCTCAAAATATGCAAGCAGATCAAGCACATTCTTAAAAAAAAAAAAAGTTTATACTGAAAAAACAGCCGCTGAATGTCTGATAAAGTTGCCGTTCACGTACAGAATTTTATTCAGTTCTATGAGGGATGGTATTCTTCAATCCACATCATCATCAGTGTATTTTAACTGATCACTGATCAAGGTTGTGGATGATCACAGCAACGTGTCTATCATTTGAGAACTATGCTCTGTTTAATGTCAATACGGAACATCTACTGTAAAACCTTAAGATCTATAAATTTCTATGTACTCATGAAGAAATAAAACTAATTTACTTTTTGTTATCCAATTATGATTGTCTCTTAGAATAAATAGATCAAAATCTCCTATCGGCCAGGGTAATTTGAAAGTGCCAAGCTCTGGTATGACTTAAGAGGTAAGTCAGCTTAACAAAATGTACTATAGCGTATGGACACCAGGACATACAACTTCTTTAGGGTGGTCAGGGTCCAATGTAAACATTCCAAAGACCCCACAAATCGCCAAATCACATTGGTATTGGCATTTACCTAGTTCACCTAATGAGCCAAGTGGCAATCACTTCAGTCAAAGGCTAGGCTATAAGTTATGGGGTAATTTTAAGCGTTTTTTCCCCCTCAATATATTAAATAAATAAGTAGCAACCATCCAATCGCCAGAAAGCAATTCTTTAAATGACACTGTCATCAACTGCCTGTATCCTTTATTTTGCTGAAGTCCAATTCAGCAACATTGATCAGAATATTAAGAAAATGGCATCCATGTTCATTGTCTTTGTAAAACCAGGGTTACAGTCTCTTCTGCAGATTCCCCTCTCTAGGTAGCCTTAAAATGTCTGCAAGGAAGAGACTAAAATAATGAATTAGGGATGACTGAAGTTTCAGGGTTGACCTCATTCTGAAAACGTGAGGCAGATCGTCCACGGATCACGCTCTGAGGAACTCTAGCTTCAAGGATAAATTTCAATGCCAATCTAATCTCCTTTTTCCTTTGCCTGCCCTCACCCTTGTTTCTGTTCTTTCACTTCAGTTAGACTCTTCACTCACTGGTGGGCAGTCCTTAGGAGCAGTACCATAAATATAAAATGCAAGCCACACATGCCATTTTAAAGTGACTAGTACCCATAGTTTAAAAGCAGAAAGAAACAGGTGAAATTAATTTTAATAATACATTTTATTTAATATGATATAGCCAAAATATTATTTCAATATGTAATCAATATTAAGTTATTCATGAGATATTTTACATTGTTTTCTTTGATCCTAAGACTTCAAGATCTGACATGTATTTTACACTTAGAGCACATCTCAGTTTGGACCAGACGTGTTTCAAGTGCTCCACTGCACATGTGGCTCTTGGCTACAGTCTGAGACAGCACAAGTCTAGAACAACTATTAGGTCTCTGATATCATGTTGCATGGTTTGATACCCAGCTTTACCCCTGAAGAGTCATATGTCCTTGGGCGATTTAATCTCTTCCCTCTCAGCTTCCTCTTTAGCAAAATGGAGTTAATAACTGTGCTTGGCACATATACACCCTTAATGGCTGTTAAAATGATTACTCTCCAAATACAGCGCCCTCATTCCTCATTCTTACTCTCTGCCTTTGCCTATCCCATATTTGTCAACTAAAATGCATTCCCATTTGTCTCCACCTCTCCAAATCCAACTTCTCCTTCAGGACTCGGATTAATTCCTCATGACGTTTTCTTGAACCCACCAATGATCTTGTGAAACCATAGCATTTGATTATACTTTTCTTTCAGAACTTAATTATAAACTGCGTTGGGTCATTATTGCATTGTTAACTTGTTTATCATAAATGTACATCTTGTCGATACAATTAACCATTAAGCCTTGGAGGACAGGGAATATGTATATTGTGTGTGCGCGCAAACTCTTACACACACACATATGTAAGTATCTTCAAGGACACTATAAGTACGTAGTAAATATTTATATCCATTTAGAATATAAATAAACTGACCTTCTCACCCAAATGTTTCCCCATATATCCCTTTATAGGGATCAAAGCATCAAGATTTAAATTAATATATTTAAATATAGTAACCAAATCAGATGCTGATTCTAAACCTTTTACATTTCCAAAGAAATACAAAAACACTTTATTTTTTATAAATTTTATATACTCAGACTTTATATCCCAGATCAAAACCATCTTTCAAATAAGCTTTCTATATAAAATTATAAATATATTTATTTTGATAATTCTCTGTTCCATTCAATTTTAGCTAGTAAGAAAAAAATTAAAAAACAATTCTTAGCTTTAGTTTTGATTAAGAATAGGAAAAATAGAGTATTTTTGTTCTTATTCAAGTCTAAGTGGCAGAATTTGACTATGTAAAAAAAGATCCTCTAGAAATACAGTTCAAAATAGTTGGCCTGATGTGGATTAATGGATCTTTATATTTCATAAACACACACACATACACAATGTATATTTCAACATTTCAAAACAACAGTGTATCATTACTTAAAAAAGATCCTGCATCGGGGCTTCCCTGGTGGCGCAGTGGTTGAGAATCTGCCTGCTAATGCAGGGGACACGGGTTCAAGCCCTGGTCTGGGAGGATCCCACATGCTGCAGAGCAACTAAGCCCGTGAGCCACAACTACTGAGCCTGCACGTCTGGAGCCTGTGCTCCGCAACAAGAGAGGCCGCGATAGTGAGAGGCCCGCGTACCGTGATGAAGAGTGGCCCCCACTTGCCACAACTAGAGAAAGCCCTCGCACAGAAACGAAGACCCAGCACAGCCAAAATAAATTTAAAAAATAATAATAATAATTTAATTAAATAAAATAAATTTTAAAAAAAGATCCTGCATCAATAAAGGAAAACCAACACATTCATTCAATTAAGTATGACTCTCAACCTAATTTTTTAGTAGGGTAGAAAAAAATAATTACAAAGAACACTGAGTCCCCAAATAAATTACCATACCATTTTAAAGGCAAAGAAAAAAAGAGAGAAAAGAACACCCACATCATTCTTGAATTCTGTCTGTATTCTATTATGCAAATATTCTTTTTGCCAATAGTGAATAAAACAGGTTATATTAAAAACAGCTAAAATTGCCTATTGGAGACACCTAAAAATAGATCATGAAAATGCTTCCCTAGTCTTGTTACTTTAGTGCTATGACTCATGTGCCAGATGTTTGCTCCTAAAGCAGTCATTTTACGACTATATTACATCAGGACAGCATCAGCTATAAGCAAAATATTTCAAAGGTTCATGTTTTAACTGGGCTTTCCCACCTCATTTCCTGTACAACTTACTGGAAAAAAAATGGCATTTCCAAGTCCAAGAGACATTTCTGCTTAGTTTTGAATCTGTAACTTTTTTGGGGGGGAGGGGGGAGCAAACCATTCTTGAGGGGTGAGTTTCCTTTAAACTCTATTCTTTTCACATTCTTAATCATTTTTCCTTAAAATTCACAGATAATCAAGGATTGCACTGAGGATTCAATTTAAGTCTTTCAAGAAGTTTGCCAGTTTAGATTACTTTGTTAGTCGACCTCATCTGCTGAAATTACCTTTCACTTTTATTTCATACCACACCTTGAGTCATACTTGCTCTCTATATAAATAAAATTCCTAAGCTGATCTCCAACCAACTGACATGATATATAGAGAAATAAAAACAAGCAAGATGAAGTTACAAGTAACAGTAACAAAAAGCAACTACCTCTTCATCGATTAGTAACTTGACTTTTCAATCCTTAACATTTTTTTTATACCTATCACTGAAGAGGACTATTTTGAACTGTCTAGAATAATTGGTAACATAAACATAAACTCTTGTTCTTACCCTTATCAAGTTAAATGTTTTGTCTGAATGAATAAAACCAATGACTTTAAAATATATTAGTAAAATGTAACTACAACTCCCTCTGGAAAGAATTTTTTCCCTGAGGAGAAGTGTAGATTATACTAGTATTAAAAAACTGTTCAGTTTCTCACTTGACAAATTATAGTCACTGAAACCTTCAAACTATAGAGAAAACACTGTAATTCAATCATCAGAAAATTATAGATGTCTTTTTTAGGGACATTTCCAACGAATGAATTATTCTACCAACAAAAGCTTAAATGAGAAATTAACTGCTGCTTTCCGTAGGTCTATTTAATTTAAAATATACATTATTCTGATTTGCTTCTGAACAGTCTGTCCTCATAAACTGAGTATTGGTTTTTCATTTAACAAGAACTTGAAGCTAGAAAGGAAACTGAATTCTAGAAGTGGGCAATTAATTTGACAGTATTTGCTTTTTCCAATATGAGTATGTCAAGATCAAAAAGTAAATGAGAAACTGAAATCCTTCGCCGTTAGGAAAAGGAAAACTTAATCTCCCTGGTCTAAGAAAAGATCTTATTAGCGCTGAAGCAAATCCATTTCCATTCTTCTAAGACAAGAAAAAAACAGAGATAATGTACTTGTTTCTATAAAGAGCACGAACCTCTAGAACCTATGACTTGTAAATAATTCAGGGGATGTAACAATTTTAGTTGGCTCTTCTTGGCCAAGGCACAGAAAGCATCACATAGCAATACAAAGCCAAAAAAAGGACTAAAGAACAGAGAAGCTGCTTAATTTCCTATGCCTCAGAATTATTAATCTTTTTCTATTTCTAAGGAAATGGAAATGGGAATATAAATTTCAAATTAGCATATTCCTTTCAGCACATAAAAATATGCAGCAATCTAAAATGACGAGGCCATCCCATTTTCAATAAGAAGGAGTTTCTTTCAAAACACCATGATTAAATCAGACTAGGTCTCTAAGGTCCCTTCCAGTTCTGGAATTCTAATGACTCCTGTTGTCAAATAAGTGGCCTCCTATATCACAGAAGAAGAATGTTCTGATAACCAAATCACAAAAGGACAGAACTGAAAATATTTTTAAGCAGAAATAGAGTGTATCCTCCTCCTCTAAAGTTTAAAAACTAAACATGCTTCCTTTGCTCAAAAACCTAAGAAATCTTTAGACCTATCTTGACAAAAGCAACAACAAAACAAAACAAATCTGTAGACTTGAAGAAATATGCCCTATTTTATTTTTCATTTTATTTTTCAAAGGAAGTCACTAAAGGCAATAATATATTACGTATATTAGATAGAACTTATATAATTCTTTCCTACCACTTCATAATTATGTGTTGATTTATTATATCCAAAGCAGCAGAAAATAATGTGAGGGAATGTAAATGAGGATGGAGGTACATAAACACTGCTCACCAAAGCTAATTTCTGCATATTCTAAAACCAATTCAGTATCTTCCTTCCTTCCTTCCTCTATTAGAACAGTCTAATATTCAATTATTGTCCCTGTGAGAAAATTTTCCTTATATTTAAGCTAAATTCTTGCAATACCAGCTTAATTTTGCTATTACTTGCTGCTTAAAGAAAAAATACAGATAAAGTCTGATAATTATCTTAGTATCACACAAGAACCACATTTCATTTATCAGAAGAGCAAAAATCAAAAAAACTGATAACACAGAAAGATGACAAATAAGTGTGTAAATGGGCACTTCTGTTTACCATGGATAGGAATGAACCTGGCCAATTTTGAGAGTAACTGGGCAACTATGATCAACAATTAAAATGTGAATTTCTATTATTCAGCAATTCCAATCCCAGAAATTTACATACAGAAATATTAGCATCATGGGTAAAAGCATATATAAGGATGCTTACTGGAGCATTTTCTTATAGCAAAAATATTGGAAATAATCTAAATGTTCATTGATAGGGGAATGGTTAACTAAAACCTGGTAGAGTCTTCATTGGAATACTGTACAGACATTAGGAAAAAATGCTATAGAGTTATATATACAGCTTGAAAAGATGTTGACATTAAGTAAACCAAAAAAGTTCCAGCATATACATTTTACAAGAATGAGTCCATGATATAAAATTTAAAATAGATAAATAAAATACCCAAGCAGTATATGTGTGTTTATTGTCTCAGCAGAAAGTCTGGAAGATTCTCACTAAGGTAGCACTTTATAATAGAACCTCCTGTAATGCTGGAGGTGTTCTTTATCTGTGCTGTCCAATTAGTTAGCCACTAGGTAGGTATATGTGGCCACTGAAATGTAACTAGTATGACTGAGGAACTGAATTTTTATTTAATTTCTATTAATTTACACTTAAATTTAAATAGCCACATGTGGCTAGTGGCTACTATACTGGACAGCATAATACTAAAGTTTTAACATTTGGAATGTGGGATGTGAGTAGCCAGAAGGTTGTTTATACGTCTGATTTTATATACTTAAAAAAAATAAAAACAGGCAATGTGATCATGGGTAATTCTCTCTCTCCTGACCTGAGATTCTCTCTTCTGAGGAATTTATATGTGAGACTTATGCTCACATGATACAAAGAAAAGTGATCTGTGTTCAAGGGACTGTTTCTGGTCTTCTTTTCAAAGGAGGAATATGGTATGGCAGATACTGTAGAGTTGCAAGGATTCCCTCTCATGAGGAAAGTTCATTTAGGGTCTCAAAAGTCCCAAATGATATTAGCATAGTAGTCACTCAAAAATACTTGCTATCTTATAGTTCCAGGATTGTCACTGTGTAGACCATTAAGTAACATCTGAAGAATACCAAGCTAAGGAAAAGATTATCTCCCCTTTTGGGAGATACTGCAAAGGCCACCCAACTGGTCATTCTATTTCCACTTTCACCCACCATTCCCATTCATTCTCTTCTTTGCCGACAAAGGAATGTGTTTAAAATATTAACCTGGTTATCCTGTTTCTCGGCTCAAATTCTTTGCATAGGTTGCCACTGCTATAGCTAGCAAGTTTCAAACTCTATCACCACTGCTACTACCTTAGTCCTGTCTTTACTTCTGAAGGCCCTGATCTGGACTTGTATGAACATCTCCCAAATGGTCACCTACCTCTAGCTTTGAACTACCCAACCTTTTTCAGAGCCCCCAAATCCATTTCTCTGCAACTCAAATCTTGAAATGCTATATTTTTGCTTAAAACCACCAATGGTTACCCTCTGTCTATAGCAGAGATTCCCAGTAAACTGCAAATGGGTTACAGGTGAGCCAAGATATTGATCCTCTCAGCTCTCAGGACAGCCAAGTAGGGCCTGGGACTACTGGAACCTCTAGCAGGTCACCTCCCACCATGAACAGCTTTGTTTTACATTTTATGACCCATTTCTTTACTACCATACTAATTTATATATTTTTATTATGTTAAAAACACATAACATAAAAATTATCATTGTAACAATTTTTAAGTGTACAGTTCAGTAATGTTAAGTATATTCACACTGTTATAAAACAGATCTCTAGAACTTTTCCATCTTGCAAATCTGAGACTGTAAAACCCATTAAACAAGACCCCTTTTCACCATCTCCCTACGTCCTAGTAACCACCATTCTACTTCCTGTTTCCGTGAATTTAACTACTTTAGATAACTCATATAAATGGAACCATGCATTTATGGTTTTTGACTGGCGAATATTTCACATATCATAACGTCCTCAAGGTCATTCGTGCTGTAGCATGTGATATGATTTCCTTCTTTTTAATGGCTGAATACTTTTCCATTGTACGTAAATACCCCATTCCATTCATCCATCGATGGGCATTTGGGTTGCTTCTACTCTTTGTCTTTTATGAACGTCCCTCTATGATCATGGGTATGCAAATATCTCTTCTAGACACTATTTTCAATTCTTTTGGATATATACCCATAAATGGGATGGCTCATATAGTGATTCTATTTTTTTTATTTTTGGAGGAAACTCCATACCGTTTTCCATAGCAGTTGTACCATTTAACAATCCTACCAACAGTGTACAGAGTTCCAATTTCTCCATATCCTTGCCAACACTTGTTATTTTCTGTTGTTTTTGTTTGTTTGTTTTGTTTTTGTTTAATAGTAGCCAAGCTGGTGATTCTCATGATTAGTGATATTGAGTATCTTTTCATATGCTTACTGGCCATTTCTATAACATCTTTAGAAAAATGTCTATTCCAGTCTTTTGCTCAGTTTTCACTTGAGTTATTTATTGTTGTTGGGCTGTAGGAGTTCTTTGTATTGATATACTGTGGATACTAATCCTTTATCAGATATGATTTGCAAATATTTTCTCCCATTCTGTAGGCTGTCTTTTCACTTCGTTGATTGCAGTCTTTGATTCACAAAAGTCTTAAAGTTTGATATAGTCTCATTTGTCTGTTTTTGCTTTTGTTGCCTGTGCTCTTGGTGTTATATCCAAAAACTCACTGCCAAGTCCAATGTCATGAAGTTTTCCCCCTATGTTTTCTTCTAACAGTTTTATAGTTTTAGGTCTTAAATCCATTTTTTGGTAATTTTTGAATGTGGTATAAGATAATGGTCCAAATTCATTCTTTTGTATTTGGATATGCAGTTTTCCCAACACGATTTGTTCAAGAGACTGCCCTTTCCCCATTGAGTGGTCCTGACACTTTGTCAAAAATCATCTGATCATATACACAAGGGCTTATTTCTGAGCTCTCTATTCCATTATCCTAGTTGTCTGTCTTTATGCCAGTACCACACACTTTTGATTACTGTAGCTTTGCAATATGTTTTGAAATTAGGAAGTAGAAGTACTCCAACTTTTTCCTCCTTCTTCAAAATTGTTTTCACTATTCAGGGCCTAGGTCTCACTTTTTATGCATGCTATGATGAAAAAAAAGAAAAAAGATTGGGAAGGACAGGCCTATAGAAGAATGTCTTCAAACTTTTTGATTATATACACCCCAAAAGAGTTTTTCAATAATATGGATCCCTTGCACAAAAAATGTAATTTCTGATACATTAAACATGGATGTTTCAATATAGATTTATATCATCCTTTTAAATTTATTCAGTGGATTCTAAATACTACTGGGAAATACTACCCACAAACACCCATTTAAAAAATATGATTATCTTCTCTAAGAGTAATTTTATAAGTCCTTTTTTCTCCTTGAATTCTTATTTCCATTCACTTCCTCCACAGAATGCTATTCTAATATAATACAGATATGTATCATCAGTCCAAAAATTTCTCTGCAAAAACAGATAAGAACTGAGAAAAAGCAGTTTTCTTGGGATCAAAGGCTCTAAGTATTAAGTTTTTTTTTACTTGACTTATTGCAATTATTATTAGAAGCAGATAACTGAGAAAAACAACATACATTATCACAAATGTTGACAAATAATTATTAAACATAAATAGCAAAAATTATTTGGAAGTCTCTTGTTGATGGATGGGGGAGTTTATGGTGCCTTAAAGGGGAGGTTTTTTAAAATGCCTTGGAAGCAACTTACTATAATAATATTTGAAATGTGTGAGAGGTGAGCCTTTGTTTAGTAAACAGGAGAAGGTACGGTGGGAAAGTTGGCACTTATATAGGTGCATCTGGAAGCTGACCTACTTAAAACTATCTGTTCCCAAGTAAACTTTAGCAAATTTCCCTGTAATCCCCAAGGTAGTCTTACTTCCTTGCTACTGCGTAAAATCTAAACTTCTCTGCCAATCTCTCCAGCTTTATCCCACCATATCCCACTCTTCCACCAGAATTTACTATCTGCATCTTTCTGAACCCCGTGCTGTTTCACATCCCTTGCCTGACCATTTTCTCTCCACCTGATGGACAACTATTAAGACATGGTGAAAATATCAGTTCCTCTGTGAAGACTTTCCTAAGTCCCCTAAACAGCGTGAACCAACACTCCTTCATTCTCCAACTATCATGTGTCAAATTATAGCATAACACCTCTAACACTCATTTACTGGCTGAACGCTCCTTGAGGAGAGGGACCTATTTTATTTACCTTTAAGACTACTTTGTACATAGTACGTGCTCAATAAATATTAGCTGAATAAAGGAATTAGACTGTTCATGTGTCACTTTTGTCATGGACAAAAATTTATCTCTAAGATCCTCTTCCAATTGTAAATAGCTAATGAAATCCAATACCTCTATAAATTTTCTGAAATTCCTATAAATATTCTACTTTCAGATTACTTTTCTCTCCCCACTATGGTCACAAACAAAAGAAAGCATTTTCACTCAGTATAAAAAAGTGGGTACTTTACACCATTTATAATACCCCAAAGTGATTCCATGATTTTAGGTTATCCTAAAAAGCATACTTTTCTCAGTGATTGGACAAAAACGTGACTTTAATTGATGACTCCAAGGTAATCCTCTGTATGCTTTACCTTCTTCTATCTTTCTGATAAAAGAGGCAAGAGGGAAACCTGCTCTACCTCATTAGTATGGCGACAGAAAATTATTTTACTATTAGGTAAATTAATAGATCGACAATATTATACTTAAATTACCTCCAAATATTTTGATTCTCCCTCTCTGTACATGTCTTTCTTTCTTTCCTTCCTTCCTTCTCTCCTTTCTTTCACCTAACTCAATTATAAATATCAGACGGCTCTGGTATAGAAATCCAATCTCCCTGGAAATTATGTCACTGTAGGCCAGGTGGGGACACATACTATTGCCCATCTCCAAAATTTCAAAGTATGAGACCAAATTTTATGTCTAAATAGATAGCACTACATTGAGTAGAACCAATTATAAATATTTATCACTAATGTAAACACTGAGAAATAGTAGGGTTCAAGACCTCTTTTAAAGCAATAGAAGACAGTCTCATTTTATAATTGATGATATAAAGTAACGTAAAGTCATACTGTTATTCTCTGAGAATTCAAATATAGAAGAGTAGTATTGAGATCTGGGTACTCAGGTACTAGGTATCACTATGTCAATGGCAGCTATCCATATTAAAATTAAAAAATTATTAAACTAATAGATAAGTCTTCAAAATTATCAGTTGCCTTATATGTCCTCTAGAGATGAGCTAGTATAAGAAATTAAAACTACATAAGCTAAATAAAATGATCTCATGATTTCTACTGCCCAATAAAGTAATCACTTACAACACTAATAAAAAAAGTGAAGAAAAGCAAAGCAAAACACCACCATAACTTCATTTTTACTCTAAATTTTCACCCTCACAAAAGTTTAGGTTCAGGTTTTCTTAATGATGAGCTTTCCAAAGCCTGATGTTTTGTAAAAGATGGCCTGGAGTGAGTACTGAAATCTGTAGTCCCAGTCATTTCAAGAATTCCAAGTAAACCATCTACAATAGGACAAGCTATTTTTCTGATTTTCATTTCTGAATTCTAGCACCATTCTAACTGTAAAATACAGATTTGGCAAAGGGGCTCACCGGTAAAGAGGTTCTTTCTCCACTTTTTTTCTACTTGAATCGCTGGTAGCCACAATAATACCAACACACATATGCCTAAGAATTTTATTTAAAAGGATAATAAATTAAATCATATTTGCAAACCCATAGGCATATTATAAATTAATCTAGATGTTTGGGGTATGATTATATTCCCAAATGCCTGGATCAAGTTCATAGCCTAAGGCTACCCTTCATTGTGTGAACTTGGACAAGTATTCAATCTGTTGGTACCTAAATTTTAGCATTTATAAATGTGCCATGCAATGTGGTAGCCACTAGCCATATCTGACTATTTAAATTTAAATTAATTAAAACTAACTAAAATTAAAAATTCAGTTCCTCAGTAGCGCTTGCCACATTTCAACAGCTAGTTCTGGCTAGAGACTACCATACTGGACAGTATAGGCTTGGTGATGAAAAATAAACAAGATGAAATGATTTCGAGTAACAAATGAGAACAAGGGAGTAGGGGTGACTGTTTGAGATTGGATGGTCAGAAAAGGCCTCCCTGAGATGTTGAGACTTGAACAAGGTGCACCGAGGACGCAGGGACCTGCACAGAATATCCAACGCAGGGCCAAGAGCAAGGACAAAGGCCTCAGGCACGAATGGGCTTGACTGGTTTAACAACCAGAAAGTGTGCATGAAGCGTAAGAAATGAGGAGAGAAGAGTATGAGGTGCAAGAAGTGGCAGGAAGCAGGGCCTCAAGGGCCTTGTAAGCCATTTGAGAACTCTGGATTTTATATTAAGTGCAACTGAAAGACACAGAGGGTTACAGAGAGAGGACTGTTATGATTATGTTGTCTTTAAAAGTTCACTCTGACTGCTTTTGGGAACTAACCATAAGAAACCATTAAAATGGCTACAAATTACAAGAAACCATTAAAAAGTCTACAAATAATAAATGCTGGAGAGGGTGTGGAGAAAAAGAAACCCTCCTACACTGTTGGTGGGAATGTAAATTGGGGCAGCCACTATGGAAAACAGTATGGAGGTTCCTCAAAAAACTAACAGTAGAGTTGCCATATGATCCAGCAGTCCCACTCCTGGGCATTTACCCAGACAAAACTATAATTTGAAAAGATACATGCACCCCTATGTTCATAGCAGCACTACCTACAATAGCCAAGACATGGAAACAATCTAAATGTCCACTGACAGATGAATGGATAAAGAAGATGTGGTATGTATTTATATATACAATGGAATATTACTCAGCCATTAAAAAGAATGAAATAATGCCATTTGCAGCAACATGGATGGACCTAGAAATTATCATACTAAGTGAAGTAAGTCAGAAAGAGAAGGACAAATACCACATGATATCACTTATATGTGGAATCTAAAATGCAACACAAATGAACATGTCTACAAAACAAAAACAGACTTACAGACATAGAGAACAGACTTGTGGTTGTCATGGGGGGCAGTGGGGAAGGAAAGGACTGGGAGTTAGGGATTAGTAGATGCAAACTATTATATATAGAAAAAAAAAAGAAAGAAAGAAAAGAAACCAAGAGTAGAAGCAGGAAGATCTGTTAAAAGAAGACTAGTGCCATTGCCCAGGTGAGAGAAGATGGTGGCCTGGACCAGGGGAGTGGGAATGGGATAGAGAAAATGTGTCCATGCTCTACATCCCCTGTCTACAGTCCTGTGTTCACCATCCTTCACAACCTGGCTCCTTGAAATAGGCAACTTCACTTTTTAACTCCTCAATATCTGGTAAATATGCTTTCTGCCCCCAACCCTTCCACTGAAGCTGTCCTAAGGTCCCAGTCACCTCCACCTTCCCAAAGCCAATGAGCCCTTTTCCATTCTTATCCTAGCTGACCTCTGCTGCATTTGCAACTGCTGACCACTCTTCCCTTCATCAAATCCTCTCTCAATTCTGGGGCATTACTCTCACCTGGGTTTCTTCTCTTTCTGTTACTCTTTCTCAGTCTTCTTCCCATTAATCTCTATTTGACTCTTAAAACTTCAGTGCTCCTCTACGGTTACATCTTCAGTCCTGCATTCGTTTCACTATATTCATAACCCTTGAGACTGACTGACACGTTTTGCTGGTAACTCCCAAATTAATGCCTCTGGCCCAGGGAAACTTACTAAGTTTTAGACCTGTTCTACTGGACTCACTACATACATTTAAAACTGGACAAACTGCAAACATTTAAGATGAAAAAGGTCCAAAACCTATTTCCTTCATTCCCCTTCATGAGAAACCCTTGCCCGAGCCAAAAGCCAAAGGCATCCTGCACTCCCTCTCCCTCACCAGCTACAACCCCTAGCACCAGATCTTCATTAGGTCCTGTAGACTCGACCTCCTTAATATCTTTCTAATCTAGCTCCTGCTCTCAAGTCCTGCTGAAGCTACTTTAGTTCCAGCTCGCATCACTTCTGCATGGATCATTGGAATAGCCTCCCAACCAATTTCCCTGCTTCCTATCTCTCCTCCACACTGCTGTCAAAGCACAAAACAAGTATTCAAAACTTTGTTGATTACATTAAGTACAATCCGACCACGTCATTCCTCTGCTTAATGTCTTTCAGATGCATCCCACTCCTTTCAGAAGGCTTGGGATCAAGCTCCTTATTACCTTTACAGCTCACCCCCGCAACCGTTTCCCTCATATTCTCCTCTTCAGCCATTCAGCCTTTCTTAGCTCTCTAAATAGCATGCCATTTCAGGCCTCCCTTCCTCTGCATATGCTATTACCTCTCCCTTATTCATCTCACTACTACTTCAAAGGTAGGCCTAAGTACCTCCAATTCAAGGAAGTATCCCCTAGTGCCATATATATATATAATCACGCTATACTGAGATATATATATAAATTAACAAGGGGTTAATTTACTTGTCCCAGCAAATTATAAGCTCTTAGATGGCAGAGACCACCAACCGTATTGGATGTGCAGCACTACTGACTGGCACAGAGTAAATATTCATAAGCAGGTTTGATTTGATATCTTCTAAATTTTAAAAAAGGGGAGGAGCTTAGTTAGTGGGCCTTTCATCACCATTCCAGTAGAGCACGAAGTAAAAGCACTATACTGCAAAGCCAAATGTGCTTTGGACATATGGCTTTGTAGTAGAGCGGAAATACGAAGAAACCAAACACAAAAAACACACCGTTTCCATAGGAGAAATGTAGGAAATTCTGAGGAACTATGCAGTAGCCAATAAACCAGACTTGCGATCTTATACTACGTGGACAAGTCACACTGTTTGATGATAATAAAAGGCGGACGGTTTCTCATCTCAATAAAGCAAATTAACTTTTCACGGCCATGCTACTGTAACTTTAGTTCCTGATGCGGATTCTCGCTCCCCGACAGGTTATTTTCCTTTGTTGAGAGCCGCCTACTCGCCACCTTAGGCGTCTCTCACTTGTCAATCACTTATTCTCTAAATCTGAATGGGAGGAAAGGGGAGGGAAGAAGGGAGAGTGTGGGCGATGATAAACCCTTTCGGGAGGGGAGGTAGCAGAAGGCCACAGTCCCAGGCATAGAGGCGCGTAGGAGCTGAGGAAAAACGAGGCTAGAGCGCTGACAGCTGGCAAGGAATGGGGAGGAGGATGCGATCGCGGAGCAGGCAGAGTGTTAATAGAGGACCCCGGGCTGGAGGGAGGGAAGATGGAGGAGAGACAAGTAGGAGTTGGGCGTGGGGAAGTGGGATAGGTAGAGACCAGATGAAGCAAGACGCAGTGTACTGCCAGAGGGCGGAGTGGCTTAGGCGAGAGGAAGACAGCAACGACGCAGCCAGGGCGGGCGGAGGCGGCTTCAGGACGAGGAGGGCAAGGGATCCGCGCAGAGAGAACAAGGGATCCGCGCAGAGAGAACAAGGGAGGCGCGGGGGCAACTAGGAGCCGCGGGGTAGAAGGGGCGGAGCGGGTGGGAGGCCCGACGCAGCCGAGCAGGTCCTGCGGGCGGAGGCGGGGAAGGGAGCAGCGAGGCGGGGGCACTTACTGGGGTCCCTCCTGACGGTGCAGCTGGGGTTCTCCTCCCGCAGACGAGGGAAGAGGAAGTCCCGGGCGGCCTGGAGGTCCTGGAAGGTGCAGAACTGGACAATGGAGCAAGCCATGGCTCCGGGGAACCCTGTTCGGGCATTCACCTTACCTCACCACGCCCTGCCCCCCGCCCCCCCGCCGCCGCTACAGCCGCCACCGCGGAACCTGAAGAGCTTTCGCCACGCAGGGACGGGGAAACAAAACCGGAAGCTGTCAGCACCCTCGGGTCCGCCGCCCGGGCACTGCGCATGCGCGGGACGGCCCAGGTGCCCAGGCTGCAGCGGCCCGGGTCACGTGAAAAGTGGCGGCCAGCGGGGTGTCTAACGTTGAAGCGGAGGCTGGGAGCCGGCTTTAGTCACAGTTCTGCGCTTGCACCCGGGATTGATCCCTTTTATTCATTCTGGCTGTTAGCCAGAGGTGATCTAATTGGACGTTGTCCGCGCCAGCCTTTGATTAATTTAACCGAGCTTCTTGACGTCCTACTATTGGCATGATCTTGATATTTCAGAGAATAATCCCTGTTAAGCTACTGGCAGGCCAGTGGGGGACAGTATCACGCTAGTATCTGAATCTGAAAAGATTAATTTCCCTTCTGGAAATCAGCCCCCTCAAGCCTAGCTTTAAATGCTCCTCCTGTAAATCCTCTTGTCATCCTGTGCACGCCTAATATAGAACGTGTTATACGGTATTGTAGTCATGTTTTCGACATGCATTTTCCCTTTCATTCATTCGTTCACCCATCCATTCAACAAATATATTGCTCCTCTTTTCTATGTCAGCCACGCAAGGCGTTGAGTATAAAGCAGAGAACAAAAGAGATGAAATACTTGTTCCATGGAGCTCAAAATTCTAGTGGCTGACGCGGGTAGTAAGCGATTATTTACTCACCTATTTAACTCAAATTGTGATAATGCCAGGAATGAAAGAAGTAAGTTCAAAGTGCTGTGACAACATAACAGGGAACCTCACCTAGTTGTGTTTTTTTTGCTTTGTTTTGCTGGGGTGGAGGTGGAGGGTTGCCAAGATCAGGAACAGACTTCATTATAAGCTCCTGAAGGCTGGGATGTCATTTCGTGCCCTTTATATCCTGTGTATAGCACAAGACGTGGCACATAGCTCAATAAATATTTGCTGGAGGAATAAATGGAATGTGTACATAAAGTAAATAGAACAACCTGCTTCTTTTACAAAGCACTATATATTTTTTAGAGTATTTTCCCACACATTGTCCAGTTAGGTAGTCACAATGCCATCCTGAAAAAGTGTGTCTTATCTCATTTTTTTAACGAAGAAATTTATCTGTGTGTCTCTGAGAAGACTCTTGAAGTCCATTTAAATGATTTTTCTAAAAAGTACAAACCAAAAAAGATAACATTCCTTCTTGATCTTGTAAGGGGTCACATGGCACTTAGATCTGGATTATGTAAACTGTCAATAATACGTCATTTGATGTACAGTCTTCTGTCTCAGAAAACACTTATATAACTGTGCCTGGACTTCTAACTGGCGGAACAGTTCTCAGAGCTTTCTGACATGCTCTTCCCGGGTTATAATCCTGAAATGTGGCTCAAATAAAATTTTCCATTTCTTTCTTAGATCAATGGATTAATTTTTGTTGCCCAAAGGAATTATTTTAATGTTAGCATAAAGAAATGTAGACACAAACTTTCCAAAGGAAACCTAAAGTGGTTGTCTACTTTGTACAACAGAAAAATGGGATGGAAATAAATTGAAGGCAAATAGATGAAGTCCAGAGCATTCATTTCTGTCAGATCTCTGTGCCCACTCAGTCCTAGTAATATAACAACTGTGATTTAGTGCCCAGATTCCTACTTCATTAATTCCTGTTTCTAAAGTAGAATGATTTTCATAAAATAGGATAATTTCTATGTTATCAGATGAACAGGGACCAGTTCTTTACCTCTAAAATATATGGTTGGTTTAGATGTGCTACAAAGTTCCTTCAGCATCAGAGAGCTATAATTCTAAAATCAAAACCTGTAGAAAAGGCAAGCTTTCACTGCTTCCTTTTTCCATCTGAAAAAATGCAGTGCTTCCTCACATCATCCAGCCCTGATGATTAAACCGTAAAATTTGGCGCCAAGACCAAACTAGAATAAAATTTTAATTTAGATTCTTAGTTTTACATGATGACTAAAGAACACATGATACTTTTGGAAAAGACACAGTGTCATTCCTTGAAAACCCTTCAAGTTCCTATTCAGGTAAATGCATTTTGTGGAAGTAACTGCCCTTCGCTGATTCAGCTGGTCTTTGTTCTGCCCTGAGACATTCATATCTCTTGCGTGGGGGACATTGAATTTCATTACTGCTCGGTTTCAATGGTGAAATCCCTGACTTCCTTCCAAGTAGTACTGAAAAGACTCATTCATGAATGTTTTTAAGGACTTTAAATACCCTTCACAGAAATTACCTCATATTCATGAACTGAACTCTTCCCCCCGGGGAAGTTCTAAAGCGGCAGGGGGATGCCTCTGGAGTTCCGCTGCCATGGTTTCTGTGGGGCGTGGGAGGATTGTGTTACACAGTGAATATCACTAACCACACAGCCATACGAAAGCACATTGCAGAAAATGGGCAGGCTTTCCATATCCCAGCCTAGACAGTGTCTCTCTAAGGTTTGACTTCAGAAGCTAGGAAGAGACTGTGACCAAACAATCGCAAGAGGGGACTAATGTGAACTCTCTCCGATATCTGTTATTGTGAGTTAGAGCATGGATAACTGTCTTTAAAAGAGAGATACTCGCTGAGCATTAGAGGCTTGGCCTTGCCAGTCTTTTAACAGCAGCCAGAGGCTGAAGGTGTTGAGAGACAGGGTGGGCAGCAAAGTGTGAGAAAAAGAGCAATGGACTTGGAGTCAAGAGACCTGACTCTGTCTCAGCTAGGCCTCCTCATAGGTCACATGAACTTGGGCAATTCATATCACCTTGCTGGGCCTTAGTCCCTTGAGCTATGAAATGAGAAGAATGGAGTCTGAAGCCCATCTCAGGGATGTGTAGGTTTTGGTAAGAAAATGGGAAGGAAAAGTTCTCGGCATTGGAGTTGCTCAAAAGGACGGGTCTATGTAGACACCCTACTAAGGGGCCTGGGTGGGCAGGAGTGAACAAGAAGGCACTGAGCATCTGTAAGTGAGATAAAGGAGAGCGGAAAAAGGGAATATCTTGAAGCACTGAAGCCTTATGTCATAGCTGTGCTGAGGGTCATCCTTGAACTGAACTCTGAATTCTGTGAGCGGAAGCAAAGGCTGTACACAACTCGTTTTTCTTCAGCAAACATCCACGGAGGATAACATCTATCTTACTACACTAAAGATACTGTTGTGAGCACAGGGAGGTGATAAGAATGAGTCCTCCAGAGACTCACTGCCTAACCAGGGAAACAGACAAGCCCAAATAGCTCTAAAAAGCAGAGTGTGATGAGTACCATGGGTGACTGTCGGTGCTCATAAAGTGCTGTGGGAGAAATAAGGGGGAGATTCATTTTGATTCCTAGGCTTGTCCTGTGGAAAGGGAGTCGTGGGAAAAGAGGTATGAAAGGCGATAAACAGATTGGTTCCACATTAGCGAGAACTTCAAAGTCCAAATACTAGAATCTGAACTTTATTCTCTGTGCAAGGTGTAGCCAATTGAAGATTTTTTTTTAGAAGAGGTGGGACATGATGGGTAGCAGTACGTGGCATGACCGACAGCAGAGAGACACCTCAAGATAACATAACATTATTCTAGATGAAAAGTAATGGCAATGAAAATGATTCTGGAGCCGGAATCAATGGATTTTTGGTATATGATTAGATATGGATGGTGGGGAGGGAAGACGAGACTCAAGATGATGTTGAGGTGTTCTGTCTGAAGAACTGGAGAGATGGCAGTGTCATGTCAGCAACCAAGAGGGAGAAGGCAAAAGGGGGAATGGATTAGGGTGCAGATAGGAATAGGCTGAATTCAGTATCGGAGTTGTTGAATTCGAAGTCTATGGAAGATCTAGGTTAAAACAAACAAACATGGTTTTTATAAACAGAAGTTAGAAATGTGGGATTAGAGAGGCCATCCACAGGAGTTATATTGAAGGGTGGGGATGAAAGTGTCACTGAACTCTGCATGGAGTAAGAGAAGGACTGGGTCCTGGATGGGAGGATTACGTTTTTAGGGGTGCATGGAGGAAGAAGCTCTAGAAAAGGAGATTGAAAAGAAGCAGTCAAAGAAATAAACCGTACATAGTAGCACCATGTCACAGAGGCCAAGGGAAGGAAAAGAAAATTTCATGAACAGGTGAATCTACTGTGTTGAATTCAATAAAGAATTTAAGGTCAGTGAAGGCTGAGAAGAGATGATTGCATTTAGTAAGGGGGAAGTCACAAGTGATTATCCAACTTACAGATGAGCCAAACTTTGTTTCCTTGGCAGAAAATTTGTAACCTCACTTCAGTAGTAGATTCTTTTTCTAACAGCCACAGAGGCTAGCTATGGCAATCTTTGTCTTTAACTCTGGCTTAAGGAGAAATATTTTAGAAAGAAAAAGAAGAGTTTGTTTTGCTGGCATTTACCAATCACGAAAAAACTAACTTCACTTAACAAAAGCAACATTTATTGCTTTTTTGAATACAAGAAAATATATTTATATTTTCAATATTTTCCAATATTTATAGTGGGCCAAAATGTACTTTATAATAGCATAAGAAAGGAAGATATTAACATACTCAGCTAAAAAATCTAAGTGCTATAGTGCTTTTAAGTCTCCATCTTCTTTTGTGTGTGTGTGCTATTGATTACTTTTTTTGAGACATAATTGACATATAACATTATATTAGTTTCCGGTGTACAACATAATGATTCAATATGTATATATTGTGAAATGATCATCTCAATAAGTCCAGTTAAACTCCACCACCATACATAGTTACATTTTTTTTCTTGTGATGAGAACTTTTAAGATCTACTCTCTTAGCAACTTACAAATATTAAGTTACAGTGTTATTACACTGTTATTAACTATAGTCACCATGCTGTACATTACATCCCCTGTGATTTATTCATTTTAAGGCTGGAAGTTTTACCCTTTGACTCCCTTCATCCTTTTTCCCCATCCCCTCCACCCCTCCCTCTGGCAACCACCACTATGTTGTCTAACAGCTCTTTCTTTGTTTTGTTTTCTTTAATTCCACATATAAGTCTCCATATTCTTGAACTTAATGCATTTAGGACTTCAGGTAAATAAGCCACCATATTTAAAACAATGAGACGACATGTGGAAGAGATTACTTGTGGCCCATTAGCCATCCCCCCCTCCTCATTTTTACAAAATAACCCCTATATTACTGAGGCAGCTATGTGCCCAGATTTAAAAGCAAACTACATTTCTCAACCACTATTTTTTTTAGCTTTAATTGGCTGTTATATATATATATATATTTTTAACATCTTTATTGGAGTATAATTGCTTTACAGTGGTGTGTTACTTTCTGCTTTATAACAAGGTGAATCAGCTATACATATACATATATCCCCATATCTCCTCTCTCTTGCGTCTCCCTCCCCCTCCCATCCCACCCCTCTAGGTGATCACAAAGCACTGAGCTGATCTCCCTGTGCTATGCGGCTGCTTCCCACTAGACATCTATTTTACATTTGGTAGTATATATATGTCCATGCCACTCTCTCACTTCGTCCCAGCTTACCCTTCCCCCACCCTGTGTCCCCAAGTCCATTCTCTGTGTCTGCATCTTTATTCCTGTCCAGCCCTTAGGTTCTTCATAACCTTTTTGTTTTTTTTTAGATTCCATATATATGTGTTAGCATACAGTATTTGTTTTTCTCTTTCTGACTCACTCTGTATGACAGACTCTAGATCCATCCAGCTCACTACAATTAACTCAATTTCATTTCTTTTTATGGCTGAGTAATATTCCATTGTATATATGTGCCACATCTTTATCCATTCATCTGTCAATGGACACTTAGGTTGATTCCATGTTCTGGCTATTGGGAATGGAGCTGCAATGAACATTGTGGTACATGACTCTTTTTGAATTACGGGTTTTCTTTCCTCAGGGTATATGCCCATTAGTGGGATTCCTGGGTCATATGGTAGTTCTATTTTTAGTTTTGTAAAGAACCTTCACACTGTTCTCCATAGTGGCTGTATCAATTTACATTCCCACCAACAGTGCAAGAGGGTTCCCTTTTCTCCACCCCCTCTCCAGCATATATGGTTTGTAGATTTTTTGATGATGGCCATTCTGACCAGTGTGAGGTGATACCTCATTGTAGTTTTGATTTGCATTTCTCTAATCATTAGTGATGTTGAGAATTCTTTCATCTGTTTGTTGGCAACCTGTATATCTTCTTTGGAGAAATGTCTATTTAGGTCTTCTGCCCATTTTTGGATTCAGTTGTTTGTCTTTTTGATATTGAGCTGCATGAGCTGCTTGTAAATTTT
Source organism: Leucopleurus acutus (assembly GCF_964270905.1). Taxonomy (NCBI): domain Eukaryota; kingdom Metazoa; phylum Chordata; class Mammalia; order Artiodactyla; family Delphinidae; genus Leucopleurus; species Leucopleurus acutus. The sequence goes on from NC_139143.1 coordinate 18,908,572, forward strand.
GGAGATTAATCCTTTGTCAGTTGCTTCATTTGCAAAAATTTTCTCCCATTCTGAAGGTGGTCTTTTCATCTTGTTTATGGTTCCTTTGCTGTGCAAAAGTTTTAGGTTTCATTAGGTCCCATTTGTTTATTTTTGTTTTTATTTCCATTTCTCTAGGAGGTGGGTCAAAAAGGCTCTTGCTGTGATTTATGTCATAGAGTGTTCTGTCTATGTTTTCCTCTAAGAGTTTGATAGTCTCTGGCCTTACATTTAGGTCTTTAATCAATTTTGAATTTATTTTTGCGTATGGTGTTAGGGAGTGTTCTAATTTCATTCTTTTAAATGTAGTTGTCCAGTTTTCCCAGCACCACTTGTTGAAGAGGCTGTCTTTTCTCCATTGTATACTCTTGCCTCCTTTATCAAAGATAAGGTGACCATATGTGCGTGGGTTTATCTCTGGGCTTTCTATCCTGTTCCATTGATCTATATTTCTGTTTTTGTGCCAGTACCATGCTGTTTTGATTACTGTAGCTTTGTTTTATACTCTGAAGTCAGGGAGCCTGATTCCTCCAGCTCTGTTTTTCTTTCTCAATATTGTTTTGATTATTCGGGATCTTTTGTGTTTCCATACAAATTGTGAAATTTTTTGTTCTAGATCTGTGAAGCATGCCAGTGGTAGTTTGATAGGGATTGCATTGAATCTGTAGATTGCTTTGGGTAGTAGAGTCATTTTCATGATGTTGATTCTTCCAGTCCAAGAACGTGGTATATTTCTCCATCTCTTTGTATCATCTTTAATTTCTTTCATCAGTGTCTTATAGTTTTCTGCATACAGGGCTTTTGTCTCCTTAAGTAGGTTTATTCCAAGGTGTTTTATTCTTTTTGTTGCAATGGTAAATGGAGTGTTTCCTTAATTTCTCTTTCAGATTTTTCATCATTAGTGTAGAGGAATGCAAGAGAGTTCTGTGCATTAATTTTGTATCCCACTACTTTACCAACATCATTGATTAGCTCTAGTAGTTTTCTGGTAGCATCTTTAGGATTCTCTATGTATAGTATCATGTCATCTGAAAACAGTGACAGCTTTACTTCTTCTTTTCCAATTTGGATTCCTTTTATTTCCTTTTCTTCTCTGATTGCTGTGGCTAAAACTTCCAAAACTATGTTGAATAATAGTGGTGAGAGTGGGCAGCCTCGTCTTGTTCCTGATCTTAGTGGAAATGGTTTCATTATTTCACCATTGAGAACGATGTTGGCTGTGGGTTTGTCATATATGGCCTTTATTATGTTGAGGTAAGTTCCCTCTATGCCTACTTTCTGGATGGTTTTTATCATAAATGGGTGTTAAACTTTGTCAAAGCTTTTTCTGCATCTATTGAGATGATCGTATGGTTTTTCTCCTTCAATTTGTTAATATGGTGTATCACATTGATTGATTTGCATATATTGAAGAATCCTTGCATTCCTGGGATAAATCTCATTTGATCATGGTGTATGATCCTTTTAATGTGCTGTTGGCTTCTTTTTGCTAGTATTTTGTTGAGGAGTTTTGCATCTATGTTCATCAGTGATATTAGCCTGTAGTTTTCTTTGTGACATCTTTGTCTGGTTTTGGTATCAGGGTGATGGTGGCCTCGTAGAATGAGTTTGGGAGTGTTCCTCCCTCTACTATATTTTGGAAGAGTCTGAGAAGGATAGGTGATAGCTCTTCTCTAAATGTTTGATAGAATTCGCCTGTGAAGCCATCCGGTCCTGGGGTTCTGTTTGTTGGAAGATTTTTTTTTTTTTTTTTTTTTTTTTTTGCAGTGCGCAGGCCTCTCACTGCTGTGGCCCCTCCCGCTGCGGAGCACACGCTCCGGACGCGCAGGCCCAGCGGCCATGGCTCACGGGCCCAGCCGCTCCACAGCATGTGGGATCCTCCCAGACCGGGGCATGAATCCGTGTCCCCTGCATCGGCAGTCAGACCCCCAACCACTGCGCCACCAGGGAATCCCTGTTGGAAGATTTTTAATCACAGTTTCAATTTCAGTACTTGTGATTAGTCTGTTTATATTTTCTATTTTTCCTGGTTCAGGCTTGGAATGTTATGCTTTTCTAAGAATTTGTCCATTTCTTCCAGGTTGTCCATTTTATTGGCATAGAGTTGCTTGTAGTAATCTCTCATGATTCTTTGTATTTCTGCAGTGTCAGTTGTTACTTCTCCTTTTTCATTTCTAATTCTATCGATTTGAATCTTCTCTCTTTTTTTCTTGATGAGTCTGGCTAATGGTTTATCAATTTTGTTTATCTTTTCAAAGAACCAGCTTTTACTTTTATTGATCTTTGCTATTGTTTCCTTCATTTCTTTTCCATTTATTTCTGATTTGATCTTTATGACTTCTTTCCTTCTGCTAACATTGGGGTTTTTCTGTTCTTCTTTCTCTAATTGCTTTAGGTGTAAGGTTAGGTTGTTTATTTGAGATGTTTCTTGAGGTAGGATTGTATTCTTATAAACTTCCCTCTTCAAACTGCTTTTGCTGCATCCCATAGGATTTGGGTCGTCGTGTTTTCATTGTCATTTGTTTCTAGTTATTTTTTGATTTCCTCCTTGATTTTTTCAGTGATCTCTTGGTTATTAAGTAGTGTATTGTTTAGCCTCCATGTGTTTTTATTGTTTACAGATTTTTTCCTGTAATTGATATCTAGTCTCATAGCGTTGTGGTCGGAAATGATACTTGATACGATTTCAATTTTCTTAAATTTACTGAGGCTTGATTTGTGACCCAAGATATGATCTATCCTGGAGAATGTTCCATGAGCACTTGAGAAAAATGTGTATTCTGTTGTTTTTGGATGGAATGTCCTATAAATGTCAATTAAGTCCATCTTGTTTAATGTATCATTTAAAGCTTGTGTTTCCTTATTTATTTTCATTTTGGATGATCTGTCCATTGGTGAAAGTGGGGTGTTAAAGTCCCCTACTATGGTTGTGTTACTGTCGGTTTCCCCTTTTACGGCTGTTAGCATTTGCCTTATATGTCAAGGTGCTCCTTTGTTAGGTGCATAAATATTAACAATTATTATTATCTTCTTCTTGGATTGATCCCTTGATTATTATATTGTGTCCTTCTTTGTCTCTTGTAATAGTCTTTATTTTAAAGTCTATTTTGTCTGATATGAGAATTGTTACTCCAGCTTTCTTTTGACTTCCATTTGCGTGGAATATCTTTTTCCAACCCCCAACACTTTCAGTCTGTATGTGTCCCTAGGTCTGAAATGGGTCTCTTGTGGACAGCATATATATGAGTGCTGTTTTTGTACACATTCAGCCAGTCTATGTCTTTTGGTTGGAGCATTTAATCCATTTACTTTTAAGGTAATTATTGATATGTATGTTCCTATTACCATTTTTTAAATTGTTATGCATTTGTTATTGTAGGTCTTTTCCTTCTCTTGTGTTTCCTGCCCAGAGAAGTTCCTTTAGCATTTGTTGTAGAGCTGGTTTGGTGGTGTTCAATTCTCTTAGCTTTTGCTTGTCTGTAAAGGTTTTAATTTCTCTGTCAAATCTGAATGAGATCCTTGCTGGGTAGAGTAATTTTGGTTGTAAGTTCTTCCCTTTCAGCACTTTAAATATGTCCTGCCCCTCCGTTCTGGCTTGCAGAGTTTCTGCTGAAAGATCAGCTGTTAACGTTATGGGGATTCCCTTGTACGTTATTTGTTGTTTTTCCCTTGCTGCTTTTAACAGTTTTTCTTTGTATTTAATTTTTGATAGTTTGATGAATATGTGTCTTGGAGTGTTTCTCCTTGGATTTTTCCTGTATGGAACTCTCTGTGCTTCCTGGGCTTGATCGACTATTTCCTTTACCATATTAAGGAAGTTCCTCAACTTCTCTTGACTGTGTGGATCCAAATGATTATGTGCTGGCCATTGAGATGGAGCACAAATTGTTGGAATTATTGGGAGGGATTTCCAGAAAGTTTACTTAAAAGAGGAACAGACAGTTAAGGAAAACTGTTCTAATCTTTCATTCCCCTTTTTTGTTTTTTTCATGGAATTTGATATTATGGCTGTAGCTCCTGTAACCATTTTAGACCAGGAAGTGACTTGAACTATGGCAGAGCATGGAGATAGGAGCTTGAGTGTCCTTTGCTTCCTGTAGCTGCCATCTAAGATTGGACTACCACAACTGAACTTCTTTTATATAAGAAAATAAATGTTTACATGTTTTAGCTACTGTTATTTTAGGTTTTCTTTTATTGTAGCTAAACCTAATCCCGACACAAGAGGAACTTTTAGCAGAGGAAGCTTGGTCTATTCCATATGTCTTGTTTAAATAAAAGCCTTTTTATTTCCCTGATCGTTTTTCTCAGCATAGCCCAGAAGAGATTAAACCAATTACCTGGATATGTTTAATTGTTTAAATAATTTGGTTTCATTTGGACATAAAAATATGCTCCAAATGACCAAATATTTCTTGTTTTCCTATTTTTGGCACAACTGAAATAGCTCCTTAAAAGGTTCTATGAAATAAAGGAATATCCCCAAGGTTGTGTACTGGCTGAGTGATAAGTTTCAACCAACAATTTTCATAATGGAAAATCAAGGGCAGGTTAGGAAGAGGGGAAACTGTTGGAAGGAGCTGTATTTAAACCTGGCACCCTAAATCCCAAAAGCCGTTGCCTTGGGATTTGTGAGCTAAGATAACTGAGGCTTACTTTTTTTTTTTTTTTTTCCCCACACCGCACAGCTTGCGGCATTTTAATTCTGAGACCAGGGATTGAACTCATGCCCCCTGAAGTGGAAGCATGGAGTCCTAACCACTAGACAGCTAGGGAATTCCCTGACATCTTTCTTGACTTCACTGCAGCTTTCTCACTCTGGACCACACTTTCCTTAAAGCTGTCCCAAACCTTAGCTTCAATGAATCTGCATCCTCCTGGCCCCTTTCTTCCCCTTTGATCACTTTATGTCTGGATATTTTATTAGCTTCTTGCTGTCTTTCTTCCCTTCTCCAGTCCTTTCTTCAAAGTCACTCTTATTCCAGACTCCTTTCTTTTCATTAATGGCATTATTCTTCTGCTGATTGGTTACTGAATAACAGAAAGACTAAAAATATTATTTGTCCCCCTTGTTCACCAGCCAGCCACCAAGCTCCATTGATTTAACTTCCAAAATGTATATCAGATTGACCCTTTCCTTATGGTCCTCACTACCGTCTCCTTAATCCAGACCCTCATGGCCACTTGCCTGAACTCTTTTTATAGCCCCCAGTTCTTCTTGCTTCTGATTCTGATGTCTTCCCACTCTAATCACCCTGCACTTTGCTGCCAGATTTGTCTTCCTGAGGCATAGATCTAATCAAAGTACTTAGTAAATCCTCCAATAGCACTTTAGTATATTCTTCAATTTGTTCATTCATTTAAGAACTATTTTCTGGGTGCCCGGTAGGTCCTAGGAGTAGCTAGAGACCCTATGAACATAAATATAAATAAGACCCTGTACTGGCAGAATTGATAGGTTACCAAGACACAAACAGGGAAAAATATTACAAGGGCACAGAGCAGCGGTGAATACCACAGTCTTAGGATTCAGAAAAGACTTTTTAGAGGTAATATCTGAGCTTTGACTTGAAAGTAGAATAGATTTTAGCTGGTTAATGATGGTAGAAGCGAGATGGGAGAAAGTAATTCAGGCAAAGGAAATAACATTCCAACAGGCTTTGGAGCAACAATTTGTGTGTGCAGAGAAACACAAGGGGCTGTTTCTGGAATGTGAATTGTGACGTCATGGTCAGGGGTGAGTCCAGAGAGGTAGCCATAGTGATTTTAAACTTACTCTAATTTTATTTTATTTTTTTTAAAAAAAGGAAAATTAAAAATTTATTTATTTATTTGGCTGCATTGGGTCTTCATTGCTGCACGAGGGCTTTCTCTAGCTGTGGCGAGCAGGGGCTACTCTTCATTGCAGTGCGTGGGCTTCTCATTGTGGTGGCCTCTCTTGTTGCGGAGCATGGGCTCTAGGTGCCCGGGCTTCAGTAGTTGCAGCACGCGGGCTCAGTAGCACCAGGGCTCGAACCTGTGTCCCCTGCATTGGCAGGCAGATTCTTAACCACTGCACTACCAGGGAAGTCCCAAAATTCTATTTTTTATTATTTTAACTTAAATTTTAATTCCTCAAGAAATTAAGGGCTAATCAATATTTCTGTGCTTGCTTAAAGGTGAGAAAAGTCACCTTTTGTTCATTTTCTTCATTACTACCACTTTTCACATCTTGCCTGCAGTCTAAAGGGCTGCGGAGGGAAGGTTTTATAGGTGAGAGTCCTACATGTTAGTTTGGCCCAGCTCCACATGACATGTTTGACTATTTCCACTAGAGTCTAGATTTGTGTTGAATGTTGGCTTTCTGTTCCTCTTTGGTAAAATTTTCACAGACTAAAAGGTTCCAGAGCTGTAGAACTTCCCTTATGTGTTCAGTGAAGAATTCCCCTCTCTCAGGCCTTTTAATTTCTTCTCCTTACATTGACCGGCATAGGCAATCTAGTGTTTCACTCTTCTTGATACAGTTTCTTTCCAGTAGATGTAGTCAGTGATAATAGTCTTCCCAGCAGCCACTGGTGTGATTTATATTTGACATTGTTGAACCTTTTTCCAAATACAATCTTCCCACTGTCCTGCTTAGTTGAATCCTTCATTTATGGCCATACTCTATTCTTTTCTTTCTTACACTGAAAGGCACCTGGAAGGTTTGAACCATTTAAGACCATATAGACTTGTACAGAGCTATGCTGGAACATTCGAAAGGAGTTAATCACTGAGCATCTGCTATGTGCCTCTTCTCTACCCAGTACACCTTTGAAAGCCTTCAAAACTCAGCTCAAATATCACCTCCTTGGTGAAGGACTTGTCTTCGCAGGCAAAATTAGTCACTTTGGACCCCCATGTATCTATTGTAAAAATATAGAACCTTGTATTATGCTTATCTGTTTGCATTTCTGTCTCCCCCACTAGATGGTGATGTCCTCAAGGGCAGGGATTGTGACCTGTTTACCTTTGTGACATTTATTCATTCATTCATTCATTACATTTAAAAAAATACCTGCTAGGTACCAAGAGCTAACCATGCCCATGACTCACCCAGTGCACACCAGAAACACATATCTGTACTAATAGATAATAGATTTCAACGACACACACAGATAAATAAACAGGCAATTATAACTCCATTTTGGAAGTGCAATGCCAGGAACGGTACAAGAGAGCCCATAAAAAGGGCACCCCACTCTGGGGATAAGGGAAGGCTCCTGGAGAAATTATCATGTAGGCTGAGACCAGAAGGATTGAGTAGGTGTTGGTTGGTCAGATAAAAATTGGATGGAGGACCGAACAGGAGTAGAAAGGGCAAAGCATTCTTAGACACAGGAAACAGCTGAAAACCCCAGAGGTGAGAGGAAGTAGTGTATTTAGAGAATTGAACATCTTTTAGTCTGTCTAGAGCTAAAAGAAAAGTGTTAAGGTGAGGCTGGAGAGGTAAGGAGGGGCACAACCTTCAAAGGACTCATGGTTTATTCAAATTTGTTTCTGACTCATAGACTCAGAGACAATGGTTTATTCAAATTTGTTTCTTTCTCCAGTGCCTAGCAAACAAGTACCTGAAAAACAAGTAGCTTGCTAATAAATATTTGTGGAAGGGAGGAAAGAAGAAAAGAAGGAAGGTTCCAGTAACCAGAGGGTGGAGATAAATGACATGAAATACAGATCCTGCCTGCCAGCAGGACCATTGGACAGATAAGACATAGCTGTCAAAATAGGTAAATCAAAAGAGGTCCCATGTGATTATATACTGAAAGAGAGTGGTTCAGGCAAACATAGTTAGGTCTGGAGAGATTGCTGTGCCATGGGGTTGTCAGAGGACCTATATCAAGAAGATGGGGCTTGACCTGCATCTGTAGGATGAGTATGGTTTAACTAGGAAGAAAGAAAAGAAGGATGTTCTGAGTTTTACTGCATGTGGGTGAAGGCACAGAGGGACAAGGTGAAGGAGGAAGAGAAACCCTTCTAAACCCGTATGGGTTCTGTTTAATTAAGAGCTGTTTTCAGGGCACCAAGGTGTTTGCTGAAAGGCTCCAGAGGCCAGAAGACACTGTCTAGGAAAGCCTATTCATCGGGTCAAAGCTCAGGAGACTCAAGTTACTACAGTTGGCTTGAATTGAATATACTATTATTGTGGATATGTGTTCTAAAAAAAAAAAAAAAAAGATGCGGGATGGAACCGTGAATTCCATTATCCTCAGTGCTATAAATCACAATCAGTGCCTAGGACATAGTAGATGCTCAATAAACATTTTGGAATAAATGAGTTTCAATCAACATCATTTGTGAGACTAACCTCTCTCTCCCTCTCACCCTCTACTGTCTGCAGAGCTGTTTACACTCTTCTACAAGGTTTCTGACTCTATGGTCAGTTTCTAATTTTCACTACCTAGGTTAGACACATGGTGACTCTGTGAATCCTGATGTCAAGGGTGGCTGCTGCATTTCTGTGCAGAAGTAGGGTCTCTCTTGGCACTTCTCCAGGGCTTCCATTGACAAAGCAATGGTGTCCTTCTGCCCCCAGAACTTTGCCTTTTAACTTTGTTCTGTGGGAATGCTCTTGTCAGGCTCTGTAGAGAAAGCTGTTCCTCTCTTCATTTCAAATTTGAAATACTCTTGCACGCTTTTCCTACTTTAAATTAACCACTAGAGGGGGCAGTGACACACACGCTCTGTTGCTGCACCTGCATTGCACCTGTAGGACATTAGGGTTAGACGGAGCTTAGTGATCTCATGGGCCAACTTCTCCCATTTCATAAACACATGGAGAGATGAAAGAATTTGCCTAAGGTCACGGGGCTGGTTAGTAACAAACCCCACACCTCTTCTTTTCTCTCCTAGCACTCTTCATTTCTGTACACCCTCTCCTGCCCTCCAGTCCTTGGAGGATTCTTGCAGGGTCCACTGATATGGATCGATGTAGGCAAGGCTGCTTAACTTGCTAAGAAATCCTTGGGCCACCAATGTCATCATCCAAGTTTATTGATTAATAGTCCATATCTCTACGTGTGGGCTGGAGCGAGGAGTAGCATGAGGTAATGGCAGTTGTGCTGAATGCCAACACTTACAGAAGACAAGATGCAGTGGAAGGAGCTGGTGTAGCTATGGTTTTTCTGTTATACAAACAAGCTTTCCTTTATCACTTATTCTTGTAAATATCTTCCCTCTCCCCTCCTCTACTCTCAGAGGTGTGGGCCAGTAGCACAGTTCTGGCTAATCATAACTTCCTGTTCCTCCCGACACAGTGATGGTTCAGGGGAAGATATGATATCCAGCTGGGCCTATCCAAGTCCTTCCCTGGAATTTCTGAGTTTGAAATTGGAGGAACAACTGTCTTGTCTCAGGGGTTATGGTACCAAAAGGATATGAAGTTAGATGACTGTGGTCCTCTTTTGAACTAAATGGAGAAGACTTGCTACTGGAGGATATATGAGAGCTAATCACAGACCCAGAGATAAAGCCAGATGGAGGATTGAATCCCAGTTCCTGTCCTCAGCCCTGGCTCCTCAGGTTCTTGTGTTCTTTGAGTTTCCCTAGTTGTTATGCTTAGCTACATGAGCTAAGATCAATTCCTTTTTTGTTGTTTTCTTTTAATTTTTTTAAAAATTTTAAAAATATTTAAAATTTAATTTTTATTATTATTATTTTTAAAATTTATTTATTTATTTTTGGCTGCATTGGGTCTTCGTTGCTGCATGCGGGCTTTCTCTAGTTGCAGAGAGCAGGGGTTACTCTTCGTTGTGGTGCGCATGCTTCTCATTGCGGTGGCTTCTCTTGTTGCGGAGCACGGGCTCTAGGCACGTGGGCTTCAGCAGTTGTGGCACGTGGGCTCAGTAGTTGTGGCTCATGGGCTCTAAAGCACAGGCTCAGTAGTTGTGATGCACAGGCTTAGTTGCTTCACGGCATGTGGGATCTTCCAGGACCCGGGATCAAACCCATGTGCCCTGCATTAGCTGGCCGATTCTTAACCACTGCGTCACTAGGGACGTCCTTGTTGTTTAAAGATAGTTTGAGTTAGATTTTTTTTAATTAATTTATTTTATTTATATATTTTTGGCTGCATTGGGTCTTTGTTGCTGTGTGTGGCTTTCTGTAGTTGCGGTGAGCAGGGGCTGGTCTTCGTTGCAGTGCACAGGCTTCTCATTGCGGTGTCTTCTCTTGTTGCGGAGCATGGGCTCTAGGTATGTGGGCTCCAGTAGTTGTAGCATGTGGGCTCAGTAGTTGTGGCTCAAGGGCTCTAGAGCGCAGGCTTAGTAGTTTTGGCACATGGGCTTAGTTGCTCCGCTGTATGTGGGCTCTTCCTGGACCAGGGCTCGAGCCCATGTCCCCTGCATTGGCAGGTGGAATCTTAACCACTGAGCCACCAGGGAAGCCCTGAGTTAGATTTTTGTCACAAAAAAGAATTTTGACGAGTACAGAGACAGTTCTATAGGGTGATATCACCCTTCTTCTGACCATAAACAAAGGGTCAAGCCAAGAGTCCATCTTTCAAATACCAGACTCATGGGTGAGTAGTGATTAGCTGTTGTTTTTGCTATTTCCTCACTGTCTGTCCTGGTTAGCTCAACCAAGAAGAACATGCTGCTAGTGAAGCCAAGTTCATGTGTTTCAGTTACTTCTGCTCTATCTACAACCCAGGCCTTACCCCTAAAAACAGCCAGTTGTTTTGCAACCCATGACCTTGACCATGATGTATACCAGCATGGGTCAGTGCATGTCTACAATGACTCTGGAGCATGGCGTAATAGAAGGAGGATAAGATTGAGCCTTAAGTGGTCGTGTTCTAGTTCCAACTTCACCTTTCCCTTATTGGGAGACTCCAAGAGTCATTTAACTTCCTGGGCCCTCAGTTTACCAGGTTATAAAAGATAGGATACTTGAGTGACATGATCCTAAGATATCATCGGACTCTAAAATGACATTATTCTCAAAGAACAACTGAAGCACACCCTTTGTGAATGGCAAGTCAGTCTAACTGTTCTTGTACCAAAAAGATAAACATTTAACTTAACCTTCTCTTCATCAGTCCTTAGGGCAAGCTAGATAAGGAATCATTAAGCATCTTTCAAACAGAACTCTGCTTCTGGCACCAAAGTACAGCCCTGCCCTCACTGGCACATTATTTCCTACCCTAAGGCTGAGTCCTAAATATGCCAGGGAAAGCAAATCCCTTCTTCTGTAATATTAATGATTCTTTACTTCAGGACCTGAGAGCAAAGAGCTTTCCTTGTGTTCTCATCTCTGCCACCCAGGCTCCCTTTGACACCTCTACTTCCCAAACTGTGAAGAGCTGAGTGTTGCTAGGAGACTGGGGCTGAAGCAGCAGGCAGTGATCAAGGGGGTCTCAGCTCACTGGGAGAGCAAGGAGGGTGAACACAACTGTTGAGTAAGTGGGGAAGCAAATGCTTCCTGGACTCCAGATCTAGTTTTTAAAAAGAGAGTTAACTGAAAGGGAAGAGGTAAAACTATCACTATTTGCAGTTGACATGGTACTCTATATAAGAGAACACTAAAGTCTCCACACAAAAACTATTAGAACTAATAAATGAATTCAACAAGGTAGCAGGGTACAAGATTTATATTCAGAAATCTGTTGCATTTCTTTACACTAATAATAAAATATCAGAAAGAGAAAGTAAAATAAAAAAATCCTGTTTAAAATCATGTCAAAAAATAAAATAAAATACCTAGGAACAAGCTTAACCAGGGAGGTGAAAGACCTGTACACTGAAAACAATAAAACATTGATAAAGGAAATTGAAGATGATTCAAAGGAATGGGAAGATATCCCATGGTCTCAGATTGGAAGAATTAATATTGTTAAAATGACCATACTATCCAAAGCAATCTACAGATTTAATGCAATGCCTATCAAAATATCCATGACATTTTTCACAGAACTAGAACAAATAATCTAAATGTTTATATGGAACCACAAAAGACTCAGAATTGCCAAAGCAATCCTGAGGAAAAAGAACAAAGCAGGAGACAAAGACTCCAGACTTCAGACTATACTACAAAGCTACAGTAACCAAAACAGCATGGTATTGGCACAAAAGCAGACATATAGTTCAGTGGAACAGAGGAGGGATCACAGAAGTAAACTCACACACCTAGAGTCAATTATTCTATGACAAAGGAGGCAAGAATATACAATGGAGAAAAGACAGTTTCTTCAGCAAGTGGTGTTGGGAAAGCTGGACAGCTACATGTAAAGCAATGAAATTAGAACACTCCCTCAAACCATATACAAAAATAGGCTCAAGATGGTTTACAGACCTAAATATAAGACATAACACCATAAAACTCTTAGAACATAAGCAAAACATTCTCTGCCATAAATTATAGTAATATTTTCTTAGATCAGTCTCCCAAGGCCAAAGAAATGAAAGCAAAAATAAACAAATGTGACCTAATCAAACTTAAAAGCTTTTTCACAGCAAAGGAAACCAACAAAAAAGAAAGACAACCTACAGACTGGGAGAAAATATTTGCAAACTATGCAACCGAAAAGGGCTTAATATTCAAAATATATGAACAACTCATACAGCTCAACATCAGATGAACAACCCAATAAAAAAAATGAGCAGAAGACCTAAATAGACATTGTTCCAAAAAAGACATACAGATGACTAACAGACACATAAAAAGATGCTCAACATCATTAATTTTTAGAGAAATGCAAATCAAAACCATAATTAGGTACAACCTCACACCAGTCAGAAAGACTATCATCAAAATGTCTACGAATAATAAGCACTGGAGAGGGTGCGGAGAAAAGGGAACCTTCCTACACTGTTGGTGGGAATGTAAATTGGTGCAGCCACTGTGGAAAACAGTATGGAGGTTCTTTAAAAAACAAAAAGTAGCTATCACATGATCCAGCAATCCCACTCCTGTGTCTATATCCAGAAAAAATGAAAACTGTAATTTGAAACGATACAAGCACCCCAGTGTTCATATATATATATATATATATATATATATACTACTCAACCATAAAAAAGAATGAAATATTGCCATTTGTAGCAATATGGATGGACCTAGAGAATATTATACTTAGTGAAGTAAGTCAGACAGAGAAAGACAAATACTATATGGTGTCACTTATATGTGGAATCTGAAAAATAAGACAAATGAATCTATATACAAAACATAAACAAACTCACAGACGTAGGAAACAAATTTATGGTTACCTAAGGGGAGACGGAGGGAGGGAGGGACAAATTCGGAGTATAGCATTAACAGATACAAACTACTATACATAAAATAGATAAACAACAGGGATTCACTGTATAGCATAGCAAACTATGTTCAATATCTTGTAATAACTTATAATGGAATATAATCAGAAAAAAATATTACTGAACCACTTTGCTGTACACCCGAAACTAACACAATATTGTAAATCAACTATACTTCAATTTATCAAAAAGCCGTTGAAATTCGAACAAACAAACTAAAAACAGAGTTATAGTATAAATGGGAGTAGGCTGGGGAAGGGAAAGGAGGAAGTTTTGGGGAAGAGCTTATAGATAAGAGACAGGGATCGATCCAAGACAAGGCTCTACATGAGGTGGGTGTTACCTGAGGCTGTGTAGACAGCAAGGGAACCAAAGGCTTAGTGCTCAGAGGAGATAAATAGAGATGAAGTCATCTTGATTGAAGCTCCTGATGAATTGGAGTGGGACTAATGGTTCCCTGCTCTCCTCAGGCCTGACAAGGTGGCTGAATGCCTGCAGGACTGCTTAGATGCACATGACTGAGGCCATCCTTCCTGGGCCTGAGCTTGTCTCTGGGAATCACTCAAGGTGATCCAAAAGCAGATGTGTCTGAATTGCTGCAGATGGCAAGAGGCTGATTCACTGGAGCTCAGTGTCACTAGGTGGGAGCAATGGTCGATTGGACCATGATGGGAACCCCTTGGGACACAAGGTTAAGACTATATTCTAAGGCAAAGGGTGGCCTGCTTGTTATTGACCTGGGTTCTTGGACTCTTTAATCAATAGAAATTGATAACAGGCCAGACGAGGAATTCAGGAAAGGCTTTATTGGGACCCATGCCGCAGCCCAAGGGAGCGAAAACAAGCAACAGGTGCGCTTGCTTGCTCCCTGAAGTGGGGAGAGCTGGTGCCTTAAATGGAGTGAGAGTGAGGGCAGATCAGTGAGTCGGACCCGAGGCGTGGCTTAGGTGGTCTGCCCACCCCCTTGGTGTTGCTGTGTGCAGGGATCATGTGCGGTCCCCTGCTTTTGCTCCTGGCATCTCAGAAGCGGCAGTTGGGTTTTGGCCTTTTAGTCTCTTGTTTATAATTTGCCCCAACTGCGCATGCATGCAGTTATTTTTAGTCCCTTACAGTTTCTCTATTCTGTTGCTCCAGGAGATATTTTTCCAGGTGCAAGCACTGCAGCAAAGGGTCCCAGGTCCCAGGCCCCACCCAGCCTGTCTCCTACTTACCTGGTCATGCTGTTAACAAGGCCACAATCTTGCTTGGCACAGCACCTGGCACGTGGTAAGAGCTCAATAAACAGTTGCTATTATTTCTAGTGCTTTATTTATAACTATCCTAGAGACGGGTATTGACTATTTATCTTCTCCCTCCACCCCCAGGCTTTGCATCTATAATTATTTTGAGGTGATTATGAATTACAAGTGTCTTTAAAGTATGCCTTGTCTTCTTTTAATGCCCCTCTAAAGGTTTCTTGTCCCATTACTGTTCATATGTGAGTTTTATGCTCAGTCTCTTTCCACCAAGGAACAGTGATGATTCACCCCAACATTTACCCACATAACCCCATCCTGACAGACCAAAACGCCTGACTTAACAAAGCATAAACCACATGCTACCACATCTTGGCAGGAAAAAAGCACCTTTCTTTCATTTCTGATCTGCGGTCGGAGAATGCTTTATGCGTGTTTAATGTGTTGCGTGGCCTGCCCCCAAAGTCCCTGCCTTTTGGTGGGGGCGATGTGACCTTCAGGTGAGTCTCTTGTCTACTTAGCCTTGACTGCTGACCTGTGCAAAGCTGACTCTGCCTGAGGTTATGGCTTGCTGTTCCTAGCAGTGGCAGCAGCAACAGTAGCACATTGACAGCAAGCTCTGCATTAGAAGGAACCACATCCTGGAATGATGTCACGCATCCCAACGAGTGGTGGTTGGGTCCCGTGAGGTCTGACATCATCTGGAGGTGGGAGCTTCCGGGAATATGCTGCCATTGGCAACTTTGCTCGGCAGACACTGGATCTTAGCTCTTTCAGGAGATGGAAGAGCAAACAGAGCAAAGCAAAAGTGTGTGCTAGCTTCAAAAATCTGAGTAGTCAGACCACAGGGGAAAATAAACAGTTGTGATACCTCCTCCAGAGAGTCTAAACCCTTACCTCTCAGCAGTCAGACACGTTTGCAATCCAAAGGACCTTGGGAGGCTTATCCAGTTCAACCATCTGTCTCTGAGGAAGATTACATCTAAAACTTCAAAGCATGTACATCTCTCCAGGAGAATGATGGTACATAACCTGCTTTGGTACTCGGCTCCAATGTCCCAACCCCTAGAGCGGTGGCTCTTAGTTGGACTAGCTTGATGTCTGGGAGGAGTGGGAAGAGGGGAGGGTTTGGGCATGTCCCACAGCAGAGATTCTTAGGTATTCTAAGTGTGTAGAAAGATAGAATCTTGGGGAGAGGAATGCAGGGGATTGTTAAATGAAGCTTCTACAAACTCCCTGGATAGACACATATAATATTTTAAAAATACAGAGCTTCACCTTTATTGATCATGATGATATTTTTAATTGAAAAATTTCAAATATACAGAAAAATTACAGATTACTAAAAGAAATACCCATATATATCCTTCACTTAAATTTGCCAATTAACATTTTTCCATATCTGTTTTATTTTTCTCTCTCTTTTCACACACACACACACAACCTAAAGAGAAAAATAATATTTCTATCGTCTATCTATCATCTATCGTATGCATCTAATATTTTGAACAATGGTGATAAATTGTTCAAAATTTTCAAACCAAATGTTACTGCTTCGTCCCCTTCTCGATCCTATGAGAATCTCTTCTTTAGAATCAAGAAGTTTGTTTTTGTGTTTTGTTCTCTCATACTCAAACTATATACTTTTACTCCCTCAGTATAAAAAGAAGATAGCCATCACTGCCATAAACACCCTGTCTGCCTCTTGATTTTCACCAGAGAAGAAAGGGAAGTACTGAGTATGTAAAATGACTTCTCTGGTCCTGGCCAAATTGGACAATGACCAGGATTCAAATACTTTCAGTTTCTACCTTTTTGTTACCAACCAGGTGAACTGAGGTTCCTCTATATGTATCCATTCTGGCAGAATCTTCTCTCCATTCCTAAGCTGGGAATCATTTTTCTAAAACTAGTATTTGAAGACTCCGGGGAGCCTGTCAAAATAGAAATCCAAATCTGCACTGAATTAATCCAGAGCAAAAACATCTTCTTTGACTCATGCCTTACTTTATAGTGAGAAATAAATCTTACCAGCAGTTATGCTGGTAAGTTTTTACATATATTACACACTCTCAGTTGAAACTCCCCGCTTTTTCCTATACTGATCACTAAATACAGGGGGTGAGGGTGGGCAGAATCAGTAACACCATAAAAATTGTCCCTTTTAAAGTGTTGAGTTAAACTGTTGTATAGGCACTGGAAATATAAAGTTAAAAGTAAAAAATTCAGGGAATTGCCTGATGGTCCAGTGGTTAACCCTGGTCGTGGGACTAAAATCCCACAAGCCGCACAGTGCGGCCAATAAAATAAAATAAAAAATTAATTAATTAATTCAGTCAATCTGACTTTTAGTTCCAGCTTTAATGAAGCAGCTGGTATAGACTCACCCTCCTACAGCAAACAACTGTAAAACCGGGCAAGGTATATGAAGTAACTTTTCAGTTATTAAACATTGAACACTGCAGGGCTAAGCTTCTTAAGAGAAGGGAAACATATAAAGTAACTACCACCTTCACCTTTGTTTTCTACCTGAAGGCTCTCTATAAAGGTGACACATGGAAATGAAGCCAGAGCGGGGAGAAACAGAAATTAGGACTCACGGACAATAAGACAGCTGAAATCTGTGGGTCAGGTACTAGGGAGAGGGAAGGGGCACAGAGTAGGAGACTCAGATATCAGCAAAGGAGTCCTCCTGAATCTTTGGCCAAATTCTAAACTGCACACATGGACGGAGAGACTCCATGAAGCTGACTGAAGATTCCGGGAATTTCACAGTGCTGGGGAGACATCTGAATGCTAATTCGCCAGGGTGGAGAGACCTCACTATATATTCTGGTTATTTAGGTGAGATAATATGACTACACCTTAGGGAAGTCCGAGAGTCAAGGCTGCTCTTCATCTTGTCTCATACAGAGTAAAACTAGGATTCGACAGGATTAAGCTGAACCACCAGTTAACTGTCTGCTAGAACACAACTTAACACTCTTAGAAGACAGCAAAACCCATTGGAGTATCTACAGTGTTCATCTTACAATAAAAAATATTACTCACTGGGCTTCCCTGGTGGCGCAGTGGTTGGGAGTCCGCCTGCCAATGCAGGGGACATGGGTTCGTGCCCCGGTCCGGGAAGATCCCACATGCCGTGGAGCGGCTGGGCCCGTGAGCCATGGCCGCTGAGCCTGCGCATCCGGAGCCTGTGCTCCGCAACGGGAGAGGCCACAACAATGAGAGGCCCGCGTACTGCAAAAAAAAAAAAAAATTACTCACATATGAAGAACAGGAAAACATGAATCATAACCAGGAGAAATAACATTTAATACAAAGAAGCCCAGATATGACACAGTTCTGGAATTAGCGCCCAAAACTGTAAAATAACTGTGATAATTATGTTTAAGTATCTAAAGGAAAATATCCACAATCAATAATTAGATGGGAAATGTCACCAGAGAAATGAAACTCTTTAAAAGAACTAAATGGGGAGTGCCAAGAATGCATGATGAGGAAAGGATACTCTCGCAACGAATCGTATTGGGAAAACTGGATAATCACATGTGAAAAGATGAGAGTAGACCCATATCTTAACACTCTACAGAAAAATCAACTCAAAATGGATTAAAAAATTAAATATAAGAGCTGAAACTGTTAAACTCCTAGAGAAAGCAGGGGAGAAGCTTCATGACATTCATCTTGGTAGTAATTTCATGGATATGACACCAAAAGCACAGGCAACAAAAGCAAAAATAAACTAGTGGGGCTACATCAAACTAAAAAGCTTCTGCACAGCAAAGGAATCAATCAGCAGAGTGAAAAGGCAACCCAGAGAATTGGAAAAAATATTTGCAAACCGTGTATCTGATAAGAGATTAATTTCCCAAATATATAAGGATCTCATACAGCTCAATGGCAAAAAATACAAATAACCAAATTTAAAATGGGCAAAGGACTTGAATACACATTCCTCCAAAGAAAACATACAAATGGCTAACAGGTATATGAAAAGGTGTTCATCATCACTAATCATCAGGGAAATGCAAATCAAAACCACAATGAGATATCACCTCACACCTGTTAGAATGGATATTATCAAAACGACAAGAAATAACAAATGTTGGCAAGGATGTTGAGAAAAGGGAATCCTTATGCATGCTTGGTGGGACAGTAAAATGGTGCAACCACTATGGAAAACAGTATGGAGTTTCCTCAAAAAAATTAAAAATAGAACTGCAATATGATCCAGCAATCCCACTCCTGGGTATATATCTGAAAGAACTGAAATCAGGATCTTGAAGCAATATCTACACTCTCATGTTCATTGCAGCATTGTTCACAGTAGCCAAGATATGGTAACAACCTAAATGTCCATTGATGGATGAATGGATAAAGAAGATGCAGTATACACAGACAATGGAATATTATTCAGCCTTAAGAAAGGAGGAAATGTTATCATTTGTCACAACGCGGTTGGACCTGGAAGACATTTTGCTAAGTGAAATAAGTAAGTCACAGAAGGACAAATTCTACATAACTCCATTTATATGAAGTATTTAAACGCTCAATCTTTCAGAAGCAGAAAGTGGAATAGTGGTTGCCAGTGGATGAGGGAGAGGGAATTGGGGAGTTGTTCAAAGGTATAAAGTTACAATTATACAAGATGAATAGGTCCTAGCTATCTGCTGTACACCCAAGTGTCCACAGTTAACCATATGGTGCTGTGCACTTAAAAATTTGTTGAAAGAGTAGATCTCATGTTAACTGTTCTTACCACAAAAACAAAACAAACAAAATAAAATAAGCAGAAAACTAAAAGGAAACATTTGGAGGTAATGGATATGTTTATGTTATTGCCTTGATTGTAGTGATGGTATCATGGGTATATGCACATGTCCAAACTTATCAAATTATATGCACTAAATATATGCAGTTCTTTTGGTATCTCAATCATACACCAATAAAGCTGGGAAAGAACATATGCAACGTCAAAATAAATGAATACAAGAACCAAGTGGAAATTCTAGAACTGAAAAATAAAATATATGAAATGAAAAATTTACTGACTGAACTTCACAGTAATTTGACCAATGGTGAAGGAAAAAAAAGTCAATAAACTTTAAACAAACCAATAGGACCTATCCATACTGAAGCACAGAGTGGAAGAATGATTGAGAAGAAGAAGGAACCCAACTCAGTGAGCTGTGGGAAAATATCAAGTGGTGTAACATATATGTAATTGGAATCCTAGGCAGTGGAGAAAAAAAATTGAAGACACATTGGCTAAAAAATATTCACATTTGATGGAAAATATTAACCTGGAGATCTATGAGTCTCAACTAAACCTCAGCAGTATAAACATGAAGAAAACCACACCTAGGCTCATCATAATAAAATTAATAAAATCAAAGATAACTATGAAAGCAGCCAGAGGGGGAGAAAAGATGTATTATATACAGGAGAACCATGCTAAAAATGATTGTTGAACTTCTCATCAGAACTAATGAAAGCCAGAGGACAGTTGACCGACATCGCTAAAATACTGAGAGAAAAAAATAAACTATAAGCCCCAAAATATGATTGTTGATCTAGGATTCTACCCAGCCAAGCTATCATTCAAGTGTGACACAAGATAAAACATATTTTCAGATGTTAGGTCTCAAAAATGTTCTTGTCCTTTTCAAAAAGCTACTGAAGGATGTACACCACCAAAATAAGGGAGTAAGCCAAGAACTAAGCATCCGAGAAACAGAGGATCTAACACAGGAGCAAGAGGAAGAAAAATTCCTAGGATGATGAAAATTGAGGTGTCCTGGGTTTCTGGGTGAATATTAAGTTTAGAGCACCTTGAGCTCAGATTGGAGGAGGGCAATAGGCACCAGGAAGATGTCTCTGGGGGTGAAAATTCATCTAATAGAATATCTGATCCATTTGCAGAGGAAAAATGTTTTGTGTGGATGACTTCTCAGGCTTCCTTTGCAGTTAGGAATGAATATGTAACATAATTCTGACCAGTGATATGCAAACTGCATTCTACTGGGGTGGAAATTCTAGGAAAACTATTGTTTCCTGGTGAAAATCAAAGGGTAGCTGGTAGACCCACTCTGTTGTCCTTACCCCTTCCTCCTACCTGGAATGTTGATGTAGTATCTGGAGGACGTAGAGGTACAAGCTTGAGTCCCTGAGAACAAAAGCTACACCGTAAGAATTTTGTAGTGTAAGGATCAAGGATTCTGGAATGTGAATGATATGATAATGACAAAACAATATGTCCCAAAGGTGGTGGGGAATGGAATCAGTTTAAGTGGAACTGTACACAGCCTTAGATTAAATAACATTGAATCATGCACATCAAATCATTATTACTATCCAGTTTTCTTCTCTGTTGAAATGACTAGTTTGCTTAATGCAAAAATAGCGCAAGCTAATTATCGCCACCACCTTCAAAGTAGGGGCAATGTAAAGGTTGAATTGTTCATGGATCAAATGAAAGAATATAGAAATGTTTTGAATATTCTCTTGAAAGAATAATATCTTTCTCAGTAGATAACTAAGAAAAAAATATTTTGAAAATTACTGCTTAACCAACTAGTCACAGCACAAGGAGAAATGGGATTGGGTGAAAAATAAATTTTCACATGGCCCTATTACATTCACTGTAATGTTCCTGTATTGTAAGGGAAAAACACAAAAGAAATAGTAGCTGTTCTATTTCCAAGGTAACAATTTCATCAAAGATAATTCTGCTTCCTAGTATTAAATTATGAAAATGACTTCCTTTCGCCTCATAAAACTGGTTACTCTTTCAAAGTTCCTCCCATCCACCTCTTCTCCTGCCTCAAAAGGCTTTTGAAAATAAGTGACCTGAGATAAAGTATTCATCTCTCCTGATATCTGTGTGACTTTTATGTATAATGCTTAACCCCAGACCCTGGGGAAACTAGGGTCCCACCCCTCTCAGATTTGATGAAACAACAAAAGGTTCTCAGGAAAATACTGAAAAATTTAATTTCTGGCAGGAAGAACAAAGATTCACCCTCTAATTTTCTAGATGTGGGTGGATTCTGTCCACATAAGTATCATTTAAAATTTAACGTTAAATCCTTTGAGTTCTTCAAAAGAAGATATTTAATGAACTGAGGATGCTGATGGCAATTTTAATTATTCATAACATTTGTTTCTTGGTAAAAAGATGCATGTCTCAAAAGGGGGAAACGAAAATACCGACAAGTTGCCAGGCACTGTACCTCCTTTAATTCTTATAACTACCTTTAGGAGTGGTATTATTATTGGTGATCAAGCTGGGGCTCACAGAAGCAGGTGACTGAGCCAAACTTACTTAGCTATTAAGTGATGAAGTTAGGGTTAGAACTCAGATATGCTTGACTCAAATTTTTTTGGTATTCCTCTACACTGGGAATTTTGGCATCTTCATAGCTATAGAATTTCACCTGGTTAGTGGCCATTCATTTTGTTGACAGATTAACCATGGAGCCTTTTTAGAAGTGCTCACTGAGCTGATCACATTAGCTGTTTCTCCTTAGACTTAGTGGTTGACTGCCTCCTCGTGCAAAAAACCCTGTACTATAAGGGAGAAAACAAAATACATAGCAGACAGGGTCTTTACTCTCAAGGTACTCAAATCTAAATGGAGGAAAGGACTTATAAAAACTGGGGATATATGTATATGAATAGCTGATTCACTTTGTTATAAAGCAGAAACTAACACACCATTGTAAAGCAATTATACTCCAATAAAGATGTTAAAAAAACTATTTATTTGTCACCAGGTATTAATTAATACGCTGGAGACAGCCTGATTGCTTTCCTAATTTTTTTCTCATTCAAAAGATAACAGCTACACATTGTAGGGAAATCTCTAGTGCCATCACTCAATATATTTTCTTTAACTCTTGTTTTTCAACTGCACATATACATATATTTAGACATTTAAAATTAAACTATACCTGTACATATGTGTATGTTCTTTTTTAAATTCAGTATTGTATCATAAGCATTTTACCATGACATTAAAATTATTTCAAAATATAATTTAATG
This sequence comes from Leucopleurus acutus, assembly GCF_964270905.1. Classification (NCBI taxonomy): domain Eukaryota; kingdom Metazoa; phylum Chordata; class Mammalia; order Artiodactyla; family Delphinidae; genus Leucopleurus; species Leucopleurus acutus. The sequence goes on from NC_139143.1 coordinate 18,931,146, forward strand.
GAAGTATAGTATTCATTGTACTATAATTTATTTATTACCCATCTATAACTAGACATTTATAGTCTTCAATATTTTTATTTTTATAAATAATATTGCACTGAACACCCTAGACCACAAATCTTTACCTATGTCTCTACTTATTGATTTAGTATACATTCATTTTGGAGGAATTGAGAATAAATTTTTGGAAACTCTCGACACATGTTGGGAAGACTTTGCATCACTTCAGGCACACAGCTCTAGGGGCTAAAGTACCACATTATGTCTCCAATCCACGCACTAATTTGGTTTACATTCATTGTTTCTTTGATTTCCCTGAATAGAGCTTTCTACCCATTTCTGGTAGTGCTGTTTTGCGTTACATTTTATTTATAAAGTTTTATAGTTGACTTTTGTGCCTGGAGTGTGGTTTGATAGAATTGGAATTCTTTGCTGTCTCCACGTTTTCTACTTAGGGTATATCTATATAATCTCATTGCAAATGAGATAGCAGAGTGCCTTGAGTCTAGAAAGTGTCCCTCAAGCTCTGATTGGCTGAGGTCTTGTATCTAGCATCTGAGCACCTGCCAGAGGAAGAAACTAGCACTGGATGAGACCCTTGAGCCCAAAAGTCTCCAAACTGGGAGGGAATGTCTATCATCAGCCCTGATATTCTGATATAATAAATTGTGAATTGTTATCATGATGAAAGACAAATGGGTCTGGAGGGAATTACGGATGATGTAATTGGAAGATGGGTTCAGTACACTTAAACTTTTGTGAAAAATTATTCTGATAACCTGGTCTTAAGGCATCACCTTCCTTATACCTGTGATGCTTGTAGGAGTGTCTCTTGGCATCAAGAAGGCAGTATAGTCTCCAAAGATTCTCCACGCCAGACTGGTCTCTGTCTCACTATATTATTACAGGGACCCAAGAGTGTTCTAAAGGAGTGTTTTAATATTGTTAAAAATACATATCACCAAATTGCTGCCCAGAAATGTATACATTTATACTCCCATCATAAGAGCATGTGATAGTGGCTCTCACATTGTATCCTCACTAGCACTGAACATTATCTTAAAAACCTTTGCAGGGAATTCCCTGGTGGTCCAATGGTTAGGACTCGGTGCTTTTACTGCCAGGGCCTGTGTTCAATCCCTGGTCAGGGAACTAAGATCCTGCAAGCCGAGTGCCGCAGCCAAAAAAAAAAAAAAAAACTTTGATATGTTATCAGTTGTTTTCATGGAGTTCTGTGTCTCAGGCTGTTTGAGGTAGCCTAGGGTCAACAGAAACATAACCCTGGTTTAAGCTGACCAGCAAAGATGAGTAACACTAGCAATGACCAGCCTTGGCTGAAGCTGGGCGAAAAAAGGTTTAGCAATGGAAAAGAAAAGAACGAGTTCCGTTTAAGATAAAATAACTTCGGACTGCCCGTGGGGCATCCAAATGGTGACATCTAGCAGGCCATTGAGTAGCTGTGTGCGGAGCTCAACAGAGAGGTGTGAGATGTAATTAGAACCTCCAGAGCATTAATACATGGCAAGTGGGCAAAACCATAAAAAGAGGTGTGATTGTGTAGGACTGTTCAGAATGGGAAAAGAGTTCCGTGTGGACTCTTGGGAAAGATCAACATTTAAGAAGTTGAAAAAGAAGAACAAATTAAAGGCATTTTTTAAATGAAAAGTCAAACAGGTGGAAAGAAAACTCAGAGAATCCTGTCGTTGAAACAAAGGAAGGAGACTTTCGGAAAGAAAGGAATGGGCAGTGTGTCCCCAAGAAAGAAAATGGACAAAGTGTTGGTGATTGGGAGATGGGGTTTTAATGATAGTTAATGTTTAGCATCCCAGGGTCACCTCCACACTTCCCTGCCTGTTAGTCTCTTTCTCTCAGGTTCCACAAAGAACAGTATATACAGGAATATCAAATAAAAATCACATTGCAATTTTTATTAAGGACCAAGCCAATGGCAATAACTCTCAATGCAGCTCTGGTGGAGATACGATGGATCTCTGGCTTAGGCCTGAGGCATAAATGAGAATTGTGACCCTGAATTTCCTGGCCCTTCCCCACTCTGGGTCAAACCTAAGTCTTAGGATCTTACCTACCTCTGGCTGGTTGCGTCACAGAAGGATGTTGAGGTTAGCAACTTGACGGGGCCTCCTGAGGGAAGGCCCTGTGTCCACTTGTCCATCAGGCCACCTGGAGTGGAAGAGAGAGCTCAGAGGAAGACTGTGTGCCTACTGGACCATAAAAGACCTCACCCTTTGGCCACTGAAGCAACTCTGCCTCCTAGGCAAGTGAGCGGGTTCTTTTTTTTCTTCTTCTTTAAGATTTAATTTTATTTATTTTTGGCTGCGTTAGGTGTTCGTTACTGCACGCGGGCTTTCTCTAGTTGTGGCGAACGGGGGCTACTCTTCCTTGTGGTGTGCGGACTTCTCATTGCAGTGGCTTCTCTTGTTGCGGAGCACGGGCTCTAGGCACATGGGCTTCAGTGGTTGTGGCTCACGGGCTCTAGAGCACAGGCTCCGTAGTTGTGGCGCATGGGTTTAGTTGCTCTGCGGCATGTGGGTTCCTCCCGGACCAGGGCTTGAACCCGTGTCCCTTGCATTGGCAGGAGGAGTCTCAACCACTGTGCCAGCAGGGAAGTCTCGTGAAAGACTGTCTGCTGCATCTTGTCCCTTCAGTGGGAGAAAGCAGATTCCTTCTGTTCTCTAGGAACTCAGTATAAGTATTGCTCAGACAATAGCATTTAAAAAACCATCATCTTCTAAGAATAGACCCCATCATTCATGAGGATACATTCTAGAGCCATGTTGTTTAATAGACTTTTCTGTGATTATGGAAACGCTATATAAATCTGTGCTATCCAATAAGGTAGCCACTAGCCATGTGTGGCCATTAAACACTGAAATGTGCTTCGTGTGACCGAGGAATTAATTAAAATTTAAATAGCCACATGCGAGTCACAGTGATCAGATTAGACAGTGATATTCTAGGGATTTCAGGGAATTGTGAAATCTCCTGATACTCTCCTGACTCATGATAGACCTGTTTTCTCTTTTTAGCCTTTTGATTTTTATTTGATCTCTTATTCCCAGTTATTTTAGGTCTGACATTAAAGTGGTAGATTAATATTCAATGCAGACCTAATATAGCTCAAGGAGCCTCTGTTTCCTGATCTACAAAATGAGAGCACCAATAACCAGCAGTCTACTATTGTGGAGATTAAATGACACAGTTGAACCATACATTTCAAATATGCGAACAGCTTTCTCAGTTGATTTGCAACTTGTCAGTTTTAGACATTGATTTTTGTGATTCAGGGTTCAAGCTCTCTCAAGGCACCCACAAACAAATGTTCTCAAGTTAAAGCAAATCCCCACGAGTGGTGGGAATGTGCAGGTGGTGGTGGCGAGGTCAACGGTGATCCTGTTGAAGTCCAGGGCAGACCACCCAAAAATGTGCCTCCAAGGCATATCATTTTCAATTAAAGTTACTTAAGGCGGCTTCCCTGGTGACACAGTGGTTAAGAATCCACCTGCCAATGCAGGGCACACGGGTTCAAGCCCTGGTCCGGGAGGAACCCACATGCCGCGGAGCAACTAAGCCCGTGCGCCACAACTACTGAGCCTGTGCTCTAGAGCCCACGAGCCACAACGACTGAGCCCGCGCACCACAACTACTGAAGGCCGTGCGCCTAGAGCCTGTGCTCCGCAGCAAGAGAAGCCGCTGCAATGAGAAGCCCATGCACCACAAGGAAGAGTAGCCCCCACTCACCGCAGCTAGAGAAAGCCGGTGTGCAGCAACTAAGACCCAAAGCAGCCACAAATAAATAAATTAATTAATTAAAAAAATAATAAAGTTACTTAAGAAATGACCAGTGCAAGAGGGACGCTCTGACCCTCCTCTCCGTCTCCCTGAAAACAGGAAATAAATCTCTCATGTGAAAGGTGAACTCCCTACATCTGGAGGTAGGACACCCTTACAGCCGGAGATGGGGAATTGGGGCCAAGAAGCCTACATAGACAAACCTTGTTAGTTCTTTAATTTACTACCCCAAGCCCAAACTCCATTTAGATTCTTCACTAACTGAGCACCCAAAACCTAAGTTTCTTTGTCCTGTCGATTGTTCACAAATTTGTTGTTTCTTTATCTAAAAAGCATAAACACTGTCTGCTTGGGCCACTTCGGTGCCATTTCTATGAGACCTTTGTGCACACAAATTAAAATGTGTTTCCTTTTCTCCCGTCAATCTGTGTCATGTTGATTTTATTATTGGTTCAGCTGTAAGAACTCAAGCCGGGTAGAAGGGGCAATTTCTCCCCTGCTGACCATCCATAGACAGGGAGAGGTGGAGAGGGAACCTCACTATTCTTCTCATATGATAAAGCCCCCATAGAAACTCAGGTGAACTCCGATTTCGGTTCTAACAGGTCTCCAGTGTCTGGCTCTCTGATAAACAGGAAGATGTTTCTGACAGTGGAGACCCCAAAATGTTATTTGTCTCTCAGAACATGGGGAAGTCCTCTAGTGTCTTGGAGAAGGGGATTGATGCCATTCACTCATTAGACCTCCTCCAAATATGAGTAGGAGTAGAGACTTTGTTGGGGGGCAGAGCGTGCATGAATTTTCAGAAATGGAGAAAGTATTAATCAATAATCATCTCACTCAAGGGGAACTGCTTGGTAACACTATCGTCCTACTCATTTCTAACGCTGAAGTTAAAAGAAATGTATTTTGAGACTCTAATTTTGACAACATTTTAGCAAATCACTGATAAAAGAAATTCTTCCAGCTCAAGGAGTCCTCCAGTGTTTTACTTCCTCTGTGTGTGTGTGTGTGTGTGTGTGTGTGTGTGTGTGTTCACCGTCCCCATGGGCAGGATTGCCCTGAGGTCTAAGGGCTGAGTCCTTTTAGCATGGCTAACTGGTAGGTCAGTGCCTGAATCCGATAACCTTGCTCAAGGCTGGTTTCTTTGCTTTATTGCCTATGATGAAGTTACTGGAGAATGTCTTTTGTCCCTGAGGTTTGTTTTGCCTTAAAAAAAATCAACTTATTCACATGTTCCATTAGCTGATGGCTGGAATAGAGTTTAGAAATGATTTAAAGCCTTCCCTCTCACAGGGAGATGAAGGTTACAGAAATCATG